>NC_142786.1:8819000-9142000 GCF_988280905.1 Pimephales promelas | reverse complement strand
GTTTCTATGGTAACGCAACGTTCAATTATAAAATGGTTTTCACAGGATGAATTCTGAGTTTATAAGCTTTCAAATGATACCTAATTTATGATAACTACTAAAATGTGTGATATAATAAAAAAAGGCGATAAAAAATACTATTATATTTTAGAGGATAATATATACATATATATTATCATTTTTAGAGGATAATTTTATACTACACTTTTTATTTTTTATTGAAAAATACTAGATTATATGTTTTATTATGAACTTTTAGCATAAAAACAGAAGTTTCAATGATTAAAAGTGGGTGCATCAACTTTTTGTGACAAAGGTCAGACCTGTTATGATGTAGATTTTTTTAGGTGCACTCTTGTCATAAATTCATCAATTACTCTTCCTACATAATTTTTAACACAAAACAGGGGTCGAATATTTAATTAGAAGTCTTAGACCTTTCCAAAAATATATAATTTGTCATAATTAGATTATGATTTAATAGAAATATAGTGAAGTAAAGTTAGGCGTCCCGGTACCGGGACGGTGACAGTTAAGGGGTTAAATCAATATTTCATGTCCACGTCTTTACTTATTTGCTAATTAGCCATAGGTTTTGTGTTCAGTCACTGCATACAGCTTAGTAATGCGGATGTAAGTTTAGATTTAAATCCAGTAAGATAGACAACAAAAAGTCTTTGTATAGGGACTGTACACTCCAGGTTTTTGGCGTATACTGCAAAGCTGAGGTGAAAAAAATATCCGGAACTGTCCGGCTGTTGCTTAAAAACCCTTGCCCTCAACAACGGGCAGACAGAGTGGAAAAACTACAGGCCAACTGACGTAGAACTCGGCGCACGTCAATCAGCACTGTTAGTGCTATTTATTACCTTAAGCCTGGAAGCTGTGTTAACTGCGGCACGGAGCTTGCTTTCACATAGCTGGGGAGGACATGGGAGGCCCTGCCCACATCCCTTCAAGCCCACTTAGGGCCCCTAACCAGTGGGTGAGAGCTTTCCATGAGGTCAAACAAATACATTTGACCCACAGAACAGCAGGAGAGAGAGGACTGTAAGAGAGGGTAATGGCACAATTACCACGTTCCCATGATGAAAGAAACAGCTTGTGTTTCATAAATGCACTAATTCCTGATGCAATTATATATCATCCTGTGCGTGTGAGGTGAAGGCTATTTGGCTCCCTTTTGTTACTCGACCTGGATGAATTCTTGGTGGGGGCAAACACTATGCAGCTACTTCAAAACATGCCCATGTCATTAGAGAGCTTGCAATGCTCAGCCATGTAAAAAAAAAAAAGAAAAAGGAAGAAGCTATTTTTTGCCTAATGAGAAGACCATGTTGTACTTGTCTTTCTTGAACATACATTAAAATCACACAACGTTTAGGGTTAATTGCATATGAATCTTTTTCACGCATGAATACTAAGAACCCCTAACATTGATGCAAACATTTGCCAACATTTCTTGGCTTCAAAAAAAGTCCTGGATGATTTCCGATGACGCAGCGAATCGCGCCCCACTGGAAAATTGTCAAAACCGAAATCATAGTTGCCCGAGCTGCCAACAGCATCTTGTGATTTTCAGATCCCATTTCCCTGGACTGTGATGTCCTAAAAAAAAACAACCGGAGTTGCAAGTCTGTTTATTCAATCACTATCAACGCACTGGTGTTGCTACGCGATGATCCGTCTATTGATGGGACAATAGAAATTATTAACATGATAATGGTTTCTTTAACTGCCTTTGTTTTCAAAACGGACGCATTTGATTTCCAGTAGATGCACGTGTGCTCACACTGGCTCTTTCACTTTGCATTTTCAGCTATAGATCTTAGTTAGGGTAACATCATATTTATTTTTTGATATGAGAACCAGGCTGTGAGAGATAAAATTACAATGAATTTCAGTAGATTTTTATTTAAAGGGTTAGTTCACCCAAAAATGAAAATTAAGTCATTAATTACTCACCCCCATGCTGTACCATGCTGTTCTTAGCGATCGAAACTTGATGGTCCAGGAAGTCAATAAAGAAAATGAAGAAAAATAACGAATAAAGTTGTTATTTTTGTTTGTTTTTTCGCACAAAAAGTATTTGCGTCGCCTGATAATACTTGAGCCACTGTAGTCACATGGAATATGTAAACATTTTCTTCAATGACTTTCTTGGCCGTCAAGTTTCGATCCCTTTGGCAGCCTATGCAGCAGTGATCCACCTCTCAAATTTAATCAAAAATATCTTCAAATTTAATCAAAAAGGTCTTACGGGGTTGGTACAGCATTGGAGTAAGTAATTAATTACTTAATTTTCATTTTTGGGTGAACTATCCCTTTAACAACATACCAACTGTTAAGCTGACGAAACATCTTTCAGGAAAAAAAAAAAAACAACTTTCCGTAAACAAACTCCATGAAACCGTTTCAAAAGTTGTTAAAATTACGTGAACTAGGACCTTTTTACAGTGTAAAGACTGCAAGTCTATCACTCACAGCCTGGTTTTCATCTGTGTTGAATTCAATATAGCATCTAACCTAAAATAGATTTGTAAGTGAATCGTTAATTTGAATCAGTTCTTCTAAATGAACCTCTGTACAAAACTGGTCTGAACGAGACTGAACGAATTAACGAATCAGACTGAATCGGTAAAAGAGCGCTCTGGAAAAAAAAATTATTGCGTGCTGAGCTTACATGTCCAACTTGCAATGATTCTGTTTATATGTGGTTAGCACACCAAAACTCTCTGAACTTAAAGCTGTCTTTTGATATAATTACCCGAGAACCAATGAAAAAACGAATGAGGTGAAAAGTATGATTTACTAAAAAGAAATGTTGACAATAACTTGTATATATGAATGTATAATAAAACACAATTGGATTTAATTAATACGTATTTTAGTAGCCCAAAACATTTCAGTCAATAGATTTTAGTAGTTAGTTTGATACAAGTGCTTTTATTTTATTTTAAACGAGCTAAATCATTGCTGCAACTGGGAAATCATTTTACATCTTTTTAAAATGACCTGCTATAACCCAACAAAATCATACTAAACAGTAATATTTACCTTCATATGACTCTACCGGGACGTTTTAGAGAGTGTAATATCCAATGCCAGGAGGTTGAATCATTTTTAAACCGGTTCAAACTGTTCGAAAGAACCGATTCTCAGAAAAGAGTTGGACTTCACTAGCAGATGCGCATGCGCACACGGCCGGCTCTTTTGCCTTGGGTTTCTAGACTGTAGTTTTCAACGGCTCCACATCTGGAAATGTTGCGAGGAGAGAATCCCTCTTCATCTGCCGTTGAGCTTGAGACGTGGTGCCTGCGTCACTCCATGGAGGGGCGGGGCTTCTCGGAGGTGTTTCCCGGCTTTATATAGATACAGAGACCTTTCCATCGCAAAGCAGTGCGTCACCAGAACCCCTGGAAACTAACATGCAAGTCCAGAGTAGAAAATATAACGAGTTAGAGAAACTGAATTAAAATAAGATTAATACGTTTTTGCGTTGTTATTGCATGCGCTTTTAAAGTGCTGTCTATCAAATCATTTAAGCTTTCAAATAACTTAGTTTCGTGACTGGAATACACCTTTATTACCGTAGAAGAGAACATTTTTATCACAGATATCTGGAGTCATCCTTATACTGGGACATAACACGCTGATCGGACACTGTTTTGCGTTTTGGGAAAGCGCGTTGAACTTGGTGTGAGTTCACTAGCTAGACACTTCGCAAGCATGAAATCGGCAGAGGAAGGTAACGTATAAGAAGAATAAATGCACGTATTTACACTGTCGTATTTCACTAGAACGTGTTTCTGTATCATTATTAGCTTTATAATATTATCCTAATATTATTGAACCGTCATAATAATGGATGCACGTTGAGTTATTAGCTTTATAATATTATCCTAATATTATTGAACCGTCATAATAATGGATGCTTATGAGTTTACCTGTAGTGAATTATAAAAAAATAAAAAAAAAAAAATATATTTACGACTGCTATCCTGCACTCACCATTATCTCGGTTACCAAGGGAGACTGGGGAGTGTTGTAACACTCTCTAACGCGATCTCGTGCAATGCCATGGCTCTCCAACTTTGACATAGCGTTCCCACATTTGTCTGCTACAAATTAAAGTAATTTAGAAATCTACAGCATGTTCCCAAACTGTGTGAATGAATGCCAAATGCAAAGACCGCTGTTGTAAACAACCTCACTAAAGAGGTGAGTTGTAGTAGTTGGGGTAGGTGACACTAATAGAAAATATAGACGTTTTACTAGTTATACTTATTATAGCATTATCACTACCCCAAAATTATAGGCCTATATATAGCAAATAAAACACAAAAATAAGTATAAGTATGATAACAACTCTAAACCTATATTGTCTAATCTCTGTGCAATCTTTGTGTGTCCATTAGGACTTTGGAAAGTTGTTACAAGTCCTCCCCATGTATGATTTGTTGATGTTTTGCATCCAGTAGCTCATTTCCAAATGGTCATTGGTGGTTACAGCTATACCTGTGATCAGTTTGGGGAAGTTATTTGTTATTCAATGGACTGAATGAATTTTCCTTAGTTTAAGGGACAGCCTTAGCAGACGGGAGTGGTGGGCTGGACGAAGATGAATAAGGAGGGACGTTATTTAGATTGTGGCTTTTTGCATCCCTCTCTTTGCGGCAAATGTGCATTTCGCAAGATAACTTAGATTATAGTTCATAATGACAACTCTATGTAAACAAAGGCAGTTATCATAATTTTGGCAGGAAAATAATAATTACTTAAACCAGCTTTAAGATGGTTTCTTGGTCCTAACTGGTTTAAGATGGTCTTGAAAGTCTACAAGCTGGTCTTTGAACCTGACCTGCTCTGAAAAGTGCCTAAAACCACTTTAAATCCAGCCGACAGACCATCATAACAAGGCTGGGAGACTAGAAAACCTGCTTAAGCTGATTTAAGGTGTTTTATTTCAGCAGGGTTACTAATGTACTTTTAGTAATCAGTAATTTAGTACTTTTATTTATTTTTTTAAGCTATCAGAATCACATGGCGTATACTTCCGGCTTGCTTACAAAAATCTAATATGTAGTTGTTAACTTGATTCAAAAACGATACATACATTAGGGATACATTAGCATGCTATCAGTATCCAGGGTGCTTTGTTGCGCTGTGGTCACATTTTCAAGTATCCGTGTTTTTAATCGTCCTCTAAAGTAGCGAGAAATCATTGCAAATTTTATTCCAAGCAGAGCCAGTAGTGACTGTGAGCCAGTTTGGGCTAACTTACATTATATATATTTCCACCAGGTTGGACTGACTGACTACAGTGGCTCACTCAACCTAACAGCATTTTTTTTTTTTTCCTTTTTGATTTTATACGAATAAAAATAAATGTATTCACAAAAATTTCAATCAATAAAGTATGTCTTAATGGGATGGTAGATGGACAGACTTAACCTGAATAAGCCAGAAAAGGCTTTTAAAAATGTTTGAAAAGTTTTTGGATAAACTAAAATTGCTAAAGTGGGCAATGATTCATCTTGTACTCTCCAGAAAGCACCAATCACTCTTTTTTTTTTCTCTCTAGTCAAGACATCTTCTGTTAGTCATGTTGCACTTCAAATGTCGTGTTGTTCTCTAATCTCAATATATACATTGCATTCATTGAAGCAAATGTTTGCCCGTTTTTCGACAAAGATCGCTTATGAGTATTGGTTTTCCGTCCGGTTTTGTCCTCAGAAAGGTATTTTTAACACTTTGTTATTTTTGGCCTGGTATTTGTGTATCACTCACCTTGCTTCCTCTGCAAAGGTTGTGGCTTTTAGCCACTAACGTTTTTTTTTGTTTTTTTTGTTTTGACTCACAGCTATTACTAATAAAGAGTAGAGTGTCTTTTTATAATGCCACCATTTTATACGAATCAAATGGCAGTTCATAAAAATTAAAAAGCTATTTATTAGAGGTGGCTGATTGTAAAAGCAGCAGTCTCCTTCAAATATTCACACAGCACCTTTATGCACGTTCTTCAAGAAATGTTCTCCACCTATGCTCTTTTATCTCTATAGCTTATTTTTTGTTGCAGTACCTCATGAAATTCTGATTGCACCTTACAGATGCCTACGGTTACAGCCAAAACACCAGCATTTCACTTCCTCTGAGCAACCCCTGCCCATCTTCCCAGTACCACAATCTCCAGACCAGCCCTTCATTGTCAATATCCATCAGTCAGCCATCCTCATTCTCCCCTCAAGATGACATGAGCTCGGTGGGCTACTTCCAAACATCCGGGCCCCGGTCCAACGGAGCTCCCACATTGGAGAGTCCACGCATTGAGATAACGGCTTACGGGCAGTTCCCCGAGGATGAAGTAGAGGAGAACAGCGTTCCCGTGGCCAAGCGAGTCAATTCCATAGTGACATTAACATTGCCAAGTATCGACGGCTATCGTGATCCCACTTGTCTCAGCCCGGCAAGCAGCGTGTCTTCTCGTAGCTGCCATTCAGATGCGTCGTCATACGAATCGGGCTTCTCGTACAACTACGACAACTCGCCGCAGAACTCGCCCTGGCAGTCCCCATGCGTCTCGCCGAAAGGTTCCTCGTCGCTGCAGTCCTGCACCCTCGGGGCGTCTCCGCGCCATTCACCATCCGGTTCTCCCCGTGCCAGTATCACAGACGACAGCTGGATTGGCACCAGAGGCTCTCGACCAAATTCTCCTTGTGGCGGTAAGAGGAAGTACAGCTTTAATGGCGTCAACTCGCACAAGTACCATCCGTACTCGCCGAATCAATCCCCGGGGCCATCGCCACAAACTTCACCCCGTCTCAGTGTGACTGAGGATACCTGGCTCGTCAACACCAATCAGTACACCAACTCTGCCATTGTCGCCGCCATTAATGCCCTCACCACAGATGGATTAACAGATATTGGGGAGGGGATCCCTTTAAAGTCCCGCAAGACCAGTCAGGAGCACAGTGCCTCGATGAACCTAAAAGTAGAACCAGGTGGAGAGGAGACGGGATCCCTGGAGCTTTGCCAGGATGACTTCTCAGCACGCCTGCCCTTCAAAAAAGAGACCTACTGTAGTGGCTTCTTGGATGTACCCCAACACCCATACTGGTCCAAGCCGAAGCCTTACATCAGGTTGGTTCCATATAAAAATTTCTTTCATATTCATGAACAAGTAGTTTGCTCTTTTGTCTGTGCTAACCAAAGTTCCCTCTCTCTCTCTCTCTCTCTTTGCCTCAATATTGGACTCTCTCATTCTTATTTTCGAAGTCCATCGTTGCCTGCTCTTGATTGGCAGTTGCCTTCCAGTTCAGGGCCATATAGCCTACAGATTGATGTCCAACCCAAGTCCCATCACCGTGCTCATTATGAGACTGAAGGCAGCAGAGGGGCCGTGAAAGCACTAGCGGGAGGGCATCCAGTGGTTCAGGTATAAGTTCATAATCTCGAATAGTGTTGTCAAAATATTCGGTACCAAGTCGGTACTAAAACTTTTTAAACGTCACGGTACCAAGTAGCCTACCCGGTCAAATCCGGTTCTGCATGCATGAAGGGCGTGAAGTTGCGTCCTCTTTATGAAAGCGCTGAGACATGGCGACCGGCGGCGCTACTGATGTGGGGTCTGTGTATTAAACTGCAAAACGACTATTTAAATATTAACCCTACATGTTCTGCTTGTCTCTGTGTGAATGAACGGCGCAGACGCGCGGTTTCATTTAACGTTACCTCACACACACACACTGAAGCACGAGTGATGCTCGCGCTGTTTTCAGTCTCTGCTGCCTCACGATATGATGACGATTCATGATTCAATTCGTGTCCGAGAATCACTTCATGAGCATTTTACCGTTTCATTTGAGAAAAACTACCGTCATACTATACATGCACAGAAACTCAAAGGTCTTCATGGCAACCCGTCAAAATAAAAGTTTGGTTTAACTTAAAAAAATTTACAGAAATAATTATACCGTATTAGGCTACTGTACAATAGATGTCTCCATTAATTAAATATTAATGATATTAGTAATATGTGCATAGAAGGTTGCTTATTTTTCACTTTATATTTTTATAAGCAATCAATATTTCCGTTTAAACAGCATGTAGCCTTCAATGCTTTCATAAATTTACCATCATAAAAAATAAAGTCATTGAATTTTTTTTTTTTTTTCTAATAGTTAAAAAAATAGTTAAAAAAAAATAAAATAAAAATAGAATAATAAAGTTTTCAGGATAAGATTTTTTTTACACTTTTGAAAGAAGTCTCTTATGCTCACCATGGCTGCATTTAATTATTTAAAAATACAGTAAAACCAGTAATACTGTGAAATAATATTGCAATTTAAAATAACGGTTTTCTATTTTAAAATATTTTCAAATATAATTTATTCGTGTAATGGAAAAGCTGAATTTCCTGCCATTACTCCAGGCTTTAGTGCCACATGATTCCTTAGAAATCATTTTAATATGCTGATTTGATGCTCAATAACTATTTATTATTATTATCAATGTTGAAAACAGTAGTGCTGCTTAATATGTTTGTGGAAACCAATACCATATATATATATATATGCTCTTTCAAACTAAAGCTGCCATTCATTGTGGAAACTCTCAGAGAATGGTCTTTAAACGGTAAACTATTTATTTATAGTCAACATCCTCTCTGTTCTATGGTGGTATATTGTCACTCTCTCATTGTTTTTGGTCATGTAAGGGAACTTCCTTTTATTTGTTTTCTCTAAAGTCAAAGTGACGTTAAAGTGATTTAAACCCTTATATTGTTTGTTATGCTGCCAGTTCAGGAAGTGTGAGTTGAGGTCTTCTGATATTTCACAAGACAGGAGTGTCTTGGTGTCAGTCCGTTCAGCTCATCGGTGAGTCACACACCTCATTTGCTATCGTAGCTGAATCATGGGTATTCGCTGCTCCAGTTGGTTGCAGATGCTCCCTAATGGATAACAGAATTCCTAAAGACAGGAGTCGTGGTTTTATCTGAAAAACATCAGTGTGGTTGGATGTGCCTCTTGGGGTATGCGAACCACAGTCTCCACGACCACTTTATTTACTGAAATCGCAGTTAAAGGTGAATTCAGCATTTCAGAATACATCTGTGGCTGCTGGGTACTTCGAATTCAAAATAACGAGGTGCTAATGATTGTGAACACGTGGCTCAGTGCGACTCCCGTCTGAAAAAACAAGGTCCTCTCACCCGCGTTTTTTTTTTTTTTTCAGATCCATTGCCGTTTCCGGCCTATTGCACAGACTGCCTTTTGTTTAGCTAAAGTTCCTCGTACTGCACTGACATCATGTGCAACAGCATCTTGTGGAGGCGTCAAGTCTTTCCTGCACACAGTTCTGGCAGGCAAGTGAAGGGGAGTGTTCGACAGAGCCTCAAACAAGCTTGTCCCATTCTGTAAACCATCAGATTAGAGAGCGCTCTCAGCTGCACATGTTCTTCTTTTATTGTACAGCACGTCCCTTCATGCTCTGTCACCGCCGTTGTCCGTTGAGGATCTCAGTCAGTGTGCAAGTTCTTTTGTGACCTTAAGTGGAGTTGTTAGTGAAGTACTTTTGTCACATTTGTTTGGACCGTAATCAGAGTATTTCAATTGAAAGTTCTTCACATAAAAATCAAATTGACATGTGGCCACAGTTTCTCTAACATTCTTGTTTTGTGTCAACTTTAATGGTGATTGGAAGTCAGATATATATACTTTTAATAATTCCAGTTTATTTTTAAGAATGAAGAGGGTCAGGTTTCCCAATTCCCAATCATTCCAGCCCTGATCTCAACAAATTAATCATATTTTCAGAATTTTGAAGCACCTACTTGTATGTGTTGCCTACACTCACTATATCCTCATATTTAGTCTTAGAGCTCCCCTCTTCCCTCGTTCTGTCTCTCCACTTGGGGTTTGGTGGTTTCTGATGGTCAGGATTTTTTGTGCTAGAGCCCCATCTCTCTTTTTCTCTCTCCCCCCCTGCTCTGGTTCCTGGTGGTTTCTTTCAGATTTTTTCTATCCTGGATGCAGTTTGACCACATGTGCCGTCGGATTGACGGTAGACGTGAGTGTGTAGCCTCTGAAGTAAGCCTGCCGCACCACAGCTATGTGCTTCCACGTCTGCGCTTTAGTCTCTCGGGAAGTTAACTTCTCTAAGAACAGCTCTGTCAACAAAAATCACTGCTGTAACTGGAATAAGTGACGAAATCCCTAAATATAGGTTGCTTGGTAAAGGCAGTGCTTCCACATTTCTAATATTCAGACTGGTTTTATCGTGTAGGCCTACTGTGATCTTTATAACATTTTGTTGAGTACTATTAGTAGATTTTCTATCTGGTTAAGTCTTTTTATGACTTATTTTATCATAGTAATGTGTCTCCTTCACTAGAAATTTGCGTACTCAAGTGTTTTTACTTAAGTGCGCAAAAATACATACATTTGATCTTACCCTCAATATTACCCTTCAGATACCCTGACTACGCATGATTGGCTGCATTCATATTGCAATGCTTAATATGCATACAGTACAGAGATGAGCCAAAACATTATGACCAATTACCTAAAATGCTTTTGTGTGCTGCCAAGACATGGACTCTACAAGACCCCTAAAGGTGTCCTGTGGTATCTGATGTTAGCAGCAGATCCTTCAAGTCCTGTAGGTTGCGAGGTGGACCCGCCGTGGATTGAACTTTTTGGTCCAGCACGTCCCACAGATGCCCAATTGGATTGAGATCTGGTGAATTTGGAGGACAAGGCACCTTGAACACCTTGAACTCTTCATCATGTTCCTCAAATCATTCCTGAACAATATGTGGGAGGGTGCATTATCCTGTTGAAAGAGGCCACTTCTACCAGGGAACACCATTGCCATGGGTGTTCCTGGTCTGCAACAATGCTCAACGTTCACATGAATGGCTGGACCCTTGGTTTCCCAGCAGAACATTGGAGATGGTTCTCACTGCGGAACATGAAATCCACGGGGAGGAGTCAGATCCAGATCCAACTCCTCCACCTTACATACACCTTAACCTACCCAACTCCGCCCGCTGATCCCTAAACCCAACCCTAATCCTACCCATCTCCACCTCTTGGATCTTGATCCGACTCCTCCCCGTGGATCTCATGTACTGCATTGAGGTGCTACTGGAACATTGCCCAGAGCATCATACTCTCTCCACTGGCTTTTCGTTGTCCCACAGTGCATCCTGGTGGCATCACTTCCCTTGGTAAATAGCGCACAGGTTCCCCTGCTCCAGGGTCCAGTTCTGACTCTTGTAGGCGCTTTCGATGGTGGACTGGGGTCATCATGTGCACTCTGATTGGTCTGAGGCTGCACAGCCCCATACGCAATGATGCACTATGTGTTGTGACATATTTGTCTCATAACCATCATTACAGTTTTGTGTGACTTTGTGCCTCAATAGACCTTCTATTGGCTCAGACCAGATGGACCTTTGTTGCCCATCTGCATCAATGAGCCTCGGGCGCCCAACAACCTGCCTCTGGTTTGTGGTTTGTCCGTCCTCAGACGACTGTTGGTAAAATCTTACCACCGCTGCCATTTCCTGACCCAGTCGCCTTGCCGTAACAGTTTGGCCCTTGTCAAAGTTGTTCAGATCTTTATTCCTGCCCATTATTACGTGAACTGATTGTTTGTTTACCATTATTGGGATTTATGAAAGTATTTTGTATTTAATGTAATGTAATGTAATCATAAAATATATTATATATTGGCTGCATTTAATCCATTCTGTTATGGTTAATGCACTTTCATATTTAAAAAATTATAGAAATAATATTTTTATAATATGCTTATAATTTAAACTTTTATATTTTATCTTCAAAATTTTTTTCTTATTAATTTTGCGCATTATTTTTTTGTTTTGTTTTTTACTTTATTTTTTGTGTGTGTGGGGGGGGGGGGGTTTAGTTGGTTCTAAAGTTGACCTTCAATTTAGACAAAAATGTGTCAACTTATATGTATGAATCAGGATTTCAATACAGGCATATGCACTGTTAGTGAATGAGTTCAATAAGAAGAACAGTTGGTCTTGCTCAATATCACATGAGACATAACCTTTTCCAGTAAGAATTTGCTCACTGGATGTGGCCAGTAACTCTTGAACGGAGCCAGTGTTGTAGATACTGTTTTACCTCAAACTGTTTCCCGCAGATGTGCCACGGAGGTTGAGAGCTTGAGTGGGTGAGAACTGACCCACAGCACTTGGAGGTGTGGACATGCGGCTCTGAACTCCGTGCCATGGGCGGATGGAGTTTTGGCATTCCTCTAGTGGGTGATAATGTAATGAAGTGAGGGGAGGGTTCTGGGAGTGGGACCTCTCTGGCCTCTGTCTTTTCTGGACTGTGCACTCCCTACTGCCTGAATAAACATAAATGCCAGGCTCAAACATATCTACTTAAATAAATATACACACTGGTCCAGACTTTCACCACAGATGCTGACCACCCTCTTTGAGGGTCTCCATACATCAACTGCTTGTGCTTGAGCTTTGAATATAAATCTTCAAATTTAAAATCTTACTTCATATTTGTGTCAATGAATTAGGATTTTTCAAAGCTTTTTTGTGGTTTTCCTTGAACTTTTTTCAGCTTTTAAAATCAGTCTCTTATATATACAATATATTTGCTAAACAATATACTCTGCCATTCAAAAGTTTTGGATCTATTAGATTTTTTATGTTTTTCAAAGAAATCTCTTATGTGTACTATGGCTGCTATTATTTGATCAAAATTACAGTAAAAACAGTAAAACTGAAATATTATGATGTAATATTATTACAATCTTAATTGATTGTTTCCATTTTAATATATTGTAAATCAGTATCACATGATCCTTCAGATATCATGCAGAAATGCAGAAATATTTCAATTATTTTTCAATTATTATTATCAATGTTAAAATGTTATTATCAATGTTGTGCTGCTTAATATTTTTGTGGAAAGCATTATTTCAGGATTGGATAGATTAAAGGAGTAGTTCACTTTAAAAAAAAAAAAAAAAACTTTTGCTGATAATTTACTCACCCCCATGTCATCCAAGATGTCCATGTCGAAAATTAAATTAAGGTTTTTGATGAAAACATTCCAGGATTTTTCTCCATATAATGCACTTTACTGGTAACCAAACGGTTCAAGGTCCAAAAAAAAAAACAGTTTCAGTGCAAACTGTTCAAAGGGCTTTAAACGACACCAGGCGATGAATAATGGCATTATCAAGTTAAACAATCGCTCATTATAAAAAAAACAAAGTTTAAGTTTTATAAGCTCAAATGCTCGCCTTGCTCTGTTTTGTGATGCACGTTCGTGACTCTCCTGTTCAAACTTGTTCATCAAAATGAACGAATCTTTTTCCGAGTCAGTTCGTTCATTTCGTTCGTTGAATCAACCAAATGACTCGAAAAAAGATTCGTTCATTATGATGAACGAGTTTGTTTGAAAGTGAACTACTAGTTTAGAATAAAAGTATTGATCTGAAATAGAAACAGTTTGTAACTTTATAAATGTCTATAATGTCATTTTAGATCAATTTAACGAACTCTTGTTGGATAAAAGTGTTAATTACTTAAATCGTACAAATCCGGTTTTTGGTCTAATGAGATTTGAATGTGGGCGGAGCTACCTGCCACACTGACAAAATGGCATCACGTGTTAATTAGAACATGGAAGTGATTCATGTCCTAACCTGACAAAAGAAGTGGCAATTAAAATATATATGAAGAGTTCAGATGCAAAAGCCTCTAAATGCCATTTTAAATTTTCTTCTTTAATGATGATTTTTATCAAACTTGTATATTTAAGTTCAGTAATTTCACTTAAACGGCAATGACAATTACCTATTAATTGTTATTTAGGTGAAATTACTGAACTTAAATATACAAGTTTGATAAAAATCATCATTAAAGAAGAAAATTTAAAATGGCATTTAGAGGCTTTTGCATCTGAACTCTTCATATATATATATATATATATACAGCAGGTTATTTTGTCAACTATTCAGTGTCAATTTATGCAGGGTCATGCTGGGTAGTCACGCCCACTTTAAAATCTCATTTGTCTAAAATCCCACTTTACATCAAACATAAAATATCTTTTTATTGACTCTAATTGACTGATGTACGCGTCATGTCGAACATCAGTTTGTTCACGCTAAACTAGAAACTGCTTATAGCTAGAAATGGGTTACACCACTAAATTCATATTTGTATCTTTCAGCTTCACGGCTACATGGAGAGTGAGCCTTTGACCCTACAGCTGTTCATTGGGACGGCAGACGACCGTCTTCTCCGGCCTCACGCCTTCTACCAGGTCCACCGTATAACCGGGAAGACCGTGTCCACACCAAGCCACGAGGTTATGCAGTCCAACACCAAAGTTCTTGAGATTCCTCTCCTGCCCGAGAGCAACATGAGGGCCATGTGAGTATATATCTCAGAAAGATGCTAAGAAAAAGAAAAAAAATGCAGAAAAGCCCGGTGAGGGAAATGTTTGTTCCACATAATTCTGTATATCCACAATGCATCCTGTGCATATTTCCTGCAATAAACAACCCTCCGTTTTACCGCCAATTCCCCTGTTGTGAAGGCAGTTGCTAAGCAGAAGTGTGTTTTTGTGTGCGCACGCTTTCGACAGAGCCCCAGCGCTGTGGGTTTCCCTTGTATGAGCTCCAGGGCTTGTGTTACAGGAGGCCTCTGGTCGCGTGGTGCCTGTAATGGCGCGCTGGGGTCTGTTCTGCAAGCCAGGCGGTAGCGGTCTTACTAGCTCAGCATTTTCTCTTCACTCTATAATGGATGTAACACTTAACTTATACACACACAAAAAAAAACAACCCCTCTGGATCCTGTTTCAGAGTAGCGTTCCCTCTCTGCCACGTTTCTGTAGTAAAGCCAAAAAATGGTTATGCCCCTGTTTCAGTGCAGTTTTTAAACTCTTTAGTATTTTATTTCATATATTCCTTTGATTGGAGAGAAAATTATATTTCGTTCCTTGTATATTGAGTTCGGGCTGGAAACTCAACGTGGGCTTCACATTTTTTAAAGCAGTTTTTTGAAAAAGGAATGACAAAATGTTACTCAACAAAAAATCAGGACGATAACTAGAACACAGTGTGCCCGTCTTCACCACGCAAACATGGGAATGTTAATATCTGTAGATGTAGTGTTGACAGATCACTCATGCAGTCATACTCTGTGATTGTTTCTCCAGTTTTTCAGACTTTTTTGTTTTTGCCAAAAAGTAAGCTTTAAGATTATTTCACACAGATGAATCTTAAATAAAGGGCTCTACATGTTTCTTCAATGGGATTCAAAACTTTTAAAAGGCTTTAAAGCAAGTATTTACACACGTTGGCTTTCTGGTCTATTTGGAGGTTTTGTACATTTAATGGAGAAAGTAAACTTTTCATGGATTTTTAACAACATCTCTGCCATGTCAGGAGCAGAAATTGGAAGGGAAGAGAGAGAGCATGTATTTATGCAGTGCAGAATAAGAGCCAGGCATAATTTTGGCAGAAGTGGTAATAAAAAAAAAAAAGTCATGCAATAAATTAAACGTTTACTTTGTTCCGAAAAAAATGTTTATTAAACAACTGTCTAACGATATTAACCACACATTTTTGTACTTCTGAAAGGATTTGTTGAGTCTATTCCTCAAACATTAACATTCTTACTGTGCCACAGAATCGACTGCGCTGGAATTCTCAAGCTGCGTAACTCAGACATCGAGCTCCGGAAGGGCGAGACAGACATCGGACGGAAGAACACGCGTGTGAGGATGGTGTTTCGTGTCCACATCAACCAACCTAATGGCAGGATGGTGTCCTTACAGGCGGCATCTAACCCCATTGAGTGCTGTGAGTCATGCCACTAAATCTCACTAGATCTTTTTTTTTGTGTGTGTGTGCATTTTTCTTTTCTTCTTTTAAACAATGCGACTAACATTGCAATTAAGCTGTATTTTTTATCAGTTAAAGGGATAGTTCACCCAAATAATATTTTATCATTTACTGTTTACATTGTCAGTAACCAAACAGTTGATGGGACACATTGACTTCCACAATATTGTTTTTTTTCTAAACTGTGGTAGTCAATGGGTCCCAACCACTGAACCAAACCTATGATCTTGCTAGCGCTATCCTCTACTGTCAAGAATGGTTTAATTAGATGGATTGAACATTTCTGAATGTTTTAGAAAGTACAGAATTAACTATAGTGTAAGTAGTTTGCAGTGTTCATGTAACCATTGCATATACAGTTATGTCATGTCAATCATATATCATATTATATTATATACACTACAATTCAAAGCATTAGAAAATTGCTAATTTATACTTTTATTTAGCAAAAATGCATTTAATTGATCAAAACTGGCAGTAAAGACATTTATATTATTATGAGAGATTTATATTTAAAAAGAAATGCTGTTCTTTTGAACTTTCTATTCATTTTGGGGTGGGGGGTGTGAATGATCACAGTGTCAACACAAATATTAAGCAGCAACTGCAATATATTTAATATAATATAATATATAATAACACTGATAATAATGTTTCTTGACCAAATCAACTTATTCAATGAAGAATACAGAGAATCCTATTTCTGAAAGATCATGTGACACTGACAACTGGTGTAATTGACGCTAAAACTTAAAGGAGTAGTTCACTTTTAAAAAAAACTTTTGCTGATAATTTACTCACCCCCATGTCATCCAAGATGTCCATGTCTTTCTTTCTTCAGTCGAAAAGAAATTAAGGTTTTTGATGAAAACATTTCAGGATTTTTCTCCATATAATGCACTTCACTGGTAACCAAACGGTGAACGAATCGGTTCAAAATGAACTAATCTTTTCCCGAGTCAATTCGTTCATTTCGTTCGTTGAATGAACCAAATGACACGAAAAAAGATTCGTTCATTTTGATAAAAGAGTCACGAATGCGCATCACAGAACAGAGCAAGGTGACCATTTGAGCTTATAAAACTTAAACTTTGTTTTTTTTTTTTTAATGAGCGATCGTTTCACTTGATAAGACCATTATTCATCGTCTTGTGTCGTTTAAAGCTCTTTGAACAGTTTGCAGTTTGCACTGAAACTGTCTTTTGGACCTTGAACCATTTGGTTACCAGTAAAGTCCATTATATGGAGAAAAATCCTGGAATATTTTCGTCAAAAACCTTAATTTATTTTTGACTGAAGAAAGAAAGACATGGACATCTTGGATGACATGGGGGTGAGTAAATTATCAGCAAAACTTTTTTTTAAAAGTGAACTACTCCTTTAAGCTTTGCCATCACAAAAATAAATTAAAGTTTCACAATATTATTGTTTTTACTGTGTTTTTTGATCAAATTAATGCAACCTTGTTGGAGCACATGATATTTGCATTTTATAGCTATACTGAGTTTTAGCTCTTTACCCTACCGTTGTAAAAAGTACATGCTGTAGAGTTTTGAATGGTTTTGCACATTTACATCTCTTTCCTCACTTTCTTTCTGTCTCTTTGTCCTTCTTGCAGCCCAGCGCTCGGCACAGGAGCTGCCCCTCGTGGATAAACAGAGCATGGAAAGCTGTGCCGCCTCAGGGGGGGAACAGATGCTTCTCAGCGGGCACAACTTCCAGCCCGACTCCAAGGTGGTGTTTGTGGAGAGAGCACAAGGTAGGGGACACACTCGGAGGTGTGTGTGTGTGTGTGAGCAATTGGAATTGTTTTGAAGTAGCCTCTCTGTTGGGAGGTTTCTGAAGATAAAGCTGTGGGGACACAGGCTAAATCCCAATTCACAGACTTCCCATATGTACACGGAAATACGTAAGGTGCTGACGATTGTAAATAACATAGTTTTAACTATGATGTAAACCTGTACATGAGCATTGGTTTATAATTAGGCCCACAAGGAACCTCTGCACCCCTTTTTTGCCTATTGATTATGCTTTTAGTTACCAATGCATGTCTAGTACACTTAATTCTATTTAACACATCACATTTGACCATATATAAATTAAATTAGTAGATTTCCCCACTAAAAACAAAAACAGATTCTGTCTGGCCTGGTTTATTATTATTAAGATATTATGTTTCGATCCACTGCAAACCAATCCTCTTGCATAATGCTAGGGGATCTGGACAATATTAAGCCAAAAAGCATGTGTGGGTGCCATATGGCCACATTTGGCATGCTGTTTTCAACACACCATGATTTGGGATGGATACTAATCTTGCATACTGTATAGGGCGGAGAGTTCTTTATCTATCTATCTATCTATCTATCTATCTATCTATCTATCTATCTATCTATCTATCTATCTATCTATCTATCTATCTATCTATCTATCTATCTATCTATCTATCTATCCATCCATCCATCCATCCATCCATCCATCCATCCATCCATCCATCCATCCATCCATCCATCCATCCATCCATCCATCCATCCATCCATCCATCCATCCATCCATCCATCCATCCACCCATCCATCCATCCATCCATCCATCCATCCATCCATCCATCCATCCATCCATCCATCCATCCATCCATCCATCCATCCATCCATCCATCCATCCATCCATCCATCCATCCATCCATCCATCCATCCATCCATCCATCCATCCATCCATCCATCCATCCATCCATCCATCCATCCATCCATCCATCCATCCATCCATCCATCCATCCATCCATCCATCCATCCATCCATCCATCCATCCATCCATCCAATTAAGGCATTAAGATCAATTTCCAAAAGATGATTTACTTATGCTAAGCACTGTATCCATCCATCCATCCATCCATCCATCCATCCATCCATCTAATACATATAAATTATTGACTAATAGAACATAGGGGTTCAAAATCATTCTACAACTAAAACTCATTTCAGCAGCTTCATTTCATATTCAGTTCCCCTCTTCACAGGTAAAACAATAAGCTTTGTGTTACAGGTCGCCAAATATTCAGAGTGTTTTCCAAAACCTGTTTGCCATTGTTTGGATGAACTCTTAATCCCCTCCCAAAATTACTCCATTGGTTTAGCCGATATTGTGATGCGCTAATCAAACAAACACATTTCAATTATTTTTGAATGCAGAAATCAGTTCCAGTCCATAATCCAGTGGAAGTAAAATGATCCAATATGAATATCTGCCTCCCTGGGCTTGATGCGGTAGTTTATCTCTCTGTTATAGATAGTCATGGGGTCAATGTTTACTCACAAGAGCTTTTATCCTCTGACGGGCCCCTAGAAACTGTCCAGTATACTGTATATGGAAAAGTACTGCTTTGTCCTTAAACTACTGTCAGTAGTGTAGTAGTAGTCAGTAATAGTTCAGTAGTCTGTATGTATATGTGTATGCTTTCTCCAGATAGAAAAACCCTCCAACCACTCCCTCTATCCCCCCTTCTTCCCCGTCAAAATATCGCTCCCTATGCCAGAGTGCCACATGTGGAGCACATTAATGCGCTGTATTTTTAACCCAACAGATTTACATTTCCAGAACTTTCCATTGCCTGTGCTGCCCAGGAATGGAGCCCAAACAGAGAGAGTGTGCAGTCTGGGCTGTCCCTTGTGTCTGGGCGTTTGTTTTGATTTTTTTTGTCTGTCTTTATTCAGATCTCTCTCTCTCTCTCTTTCCATATGGAAAATAGAAGCAGTAGCCCTTGACTGTTGATACCTGAGATTTACAAACAGTCATTTCCTTGATGAGTGTGTCAAAAATAAAATGAAAAGTGAAAAAAAAAGAGAGGAGGTGCAGACAAGGCCAAGGCCGAGTAATGTAAACACTCTGGACATTTGGCGATCCGTAACACAAAGCTCGAGGAAATGGCCTCATTGTTTTACCTGTGAAGAGGGGAACTGAAAATAAAAAAAGCTGCTGAAATATGTTGTAGTTGTAGAATGATTCTGAACCTCTCTGTATTCTAATAGCCACTAATTTATATCTATTTATTCTTATATAATAGATGGATGGATAAAGGTTGTTGTGGATTTACTAATGAAATGAACATTTGTTTAAGTTACAGCATCAATTACATGGTGTCAAACACAGAGACATTTTTGGTTTATGCACATTTGCGTAGGTGTTTGTTTAAAGGAGAGAGTGAGATAGGAGGGCATGTGTGTGCTTGCCGATAGAAGGGTGTGTGCTCTTGTTTTTGAGAAGGGTTTCCCCGTGTCTGGCATCCGCTGTGGATTCTTGGGCACTCCTCACATGGAAACACCCCTGAGCCAGCCCACCATTGGCATCAACAGGCAACAATCTCTCTATCTCGCTCTCGCTCTCTCTCTATCCAGTTTGCTAAAGACAAATCTTTTCCACTATCATTTTTCATGAGCTCGGTCACATGCTCCTGCCTCATTCCCTTATAATGTATTCCCCTGTATTTGCATTTACCATCATCTATAAAACTTTGGCTTCTTTAAAACTGGGGAACATTCAGTTTTTAGGAAGAGAAAGAGGCGGTTCGGCCTCTGTTTTGATTTTTAAATGGGATTTAGTCATGTGTTAAAGCATATTAGATTCAAATTAGTTGTGATATCATCATTTTTAAAGGAATAGTTCACCCATTAAATTCTGTCATTATTTACTTACCCTCAAATTTGTCCAAACCTGTATGTTTTCCTTTCTTACTTTAGACACAAATGGACATTTCTTAAGAAAATATCCATATAATGCATTTGTATGAAGATCCAAAATGAAATCTAAACCATTGGAACCATTTAAAGCCATTCAATAGTGATTGTGTGAGGAAAGGAACAGAATTTAGAAGAGTGGCCAAGATATACTATTACGATTTACATGTTCCATGGAAGAAAGAAAGTCATACTGGTTTGGAAGGACATAAGGGTGAATAATTGTAATTTTAGGGTGGGCAGTTCCTTTAAACCCCTATTTTTGTTGATCAACATCCTAACTGTCATTGAAAAGGTGTTGAAATGAATCTGTGGCCTGTAGCGCTGTGCATTTTGTCTCTGTGGGTTCAATCTCGAAGGAAAAGGTTGTTTTTGTTATGAGTAAAGAGGGGGCTCCCACAACGTGACTCACACACAGGGAATCCCTCTGTCTCTCTCTCTCTCTCTCTCTCTCTTTCTGACCATTGCTTCCTCTCAGCTGCAACGTGACTTCATGGACTCTTTTCCCATCTGTGCTTGGAGCGTATTTTAAATGGAAAGTCATAGACAGTATAACTAATATGCAAAAGGAGAGGAAAAATAATGAGACTGAGAGAAAGAAAGAAGTTAATTGCTGATTGCTGATTGCTAAAACACTATGGAAGAAGTATAAGAGTAGAGAAGAGTAGACATTTGGGATTTATTTAATTTGATTAATGCAGTTTGAAGAGAGATTTTAAGAATTTTAAGGAAAGCTATTGGGTTTCCAGGATGTTCTGCTTTAACTCCTTGACAGTTGCTAGATTGCTTGTATGGAGTTATGGGAGGTTGCAAGGGCATTGCTGGTGATAGGTAGGTGTATGATGGATGGATGGATGGATGGATGGATGGATGGGTGGGTAGGTTGGTTGGTAGATAGATGGATAGATAAATAGATAGATAGATGGATGGATGGATGGATGGATGGATGGATGGATGGATGGATGGATGGGTAGGATAGATACAGTGCTTAGCATAAGTGAATCATCGTTTGGAAATTGATCTTAATGTCTTAATTAAAAAATGAGGAAAAATCGAACCTTTAAGGACACCAATTTTCTTTGTGAATAAATAATGTATCATAAATAAATAAATGTTTTTCCTTAAAATACAGGGGGCATAAGTCAGTATTTCCAGCCCGTTCTCATCCTTTAACGTCATATAGAGCGCTATATGACAAAACGGCGCTATACTACGCACATGGCACCCGTTATCGTTACTATAACACGCGAACCCAAGACGTTATAAATCCTTTAGCGTGAATATGACACGTACACCCTACCCCACACCTAAACTTAGCCCTCACAGCACGTGTTATATTAACGATAACGGGTGCCTTTAGCGTAGTATAGCGCCGTTTTGTCATATAGCGCTCTATATGACGTTAAAGGATGAGAATGCGTTGGTATTTCCCAATGTTAAAGGGTTAGTTCACCCAAAAATGAAAATTCTGTCAGTATTTACTCACCCTCATGTTGTTCCAAACCTCTATGTGTTTATTTGTTCTGCTATACACAAAGGAAGATATTTGGAAGAATGTTTTAATCAAACAGATCTCATTCCCCATTGACTACCATAGTAGGAATACTATGGTAGTCAATGGGGAATGAGATCAAACAGATCAAATCAAACAGATCTCATTCCCCATTGACTACCATAGTAGGAATACTATGGTAGTTAATGGGGAATGAGATCTGTTTGATTAAAACATTCTTCCAAATATCTTCCTTTGTGTATAGCAGAACAAATAAACACATAGAGGTTTGGAACAACATGAGGGTGAGTACTGTAATTACTGACAGAATTTTCATTTTTGGGTGAACTAACCCTTTAAATTCCCTTAGGGGCCGGCAGATTTTTATTTTTAAAGGCCAGTAATTTCAGGGATCCAGGAGACTATGCATAAAGCTTTGGAAATTAAAATAGCCCCACATCATCACATACCCATCACCATACCTGGAGATTGGCAAGGGGAACTTTCCATAAGATCATCTCTCAATGCATATCAAACCAGCTATTAGGCTAACTAAAGTAAAACCAATGCCAATCTCTAGGTATGGTGAAGGATATGTGATGATATGGGGCGATTTTAATTCCAAAGCTTTATGCGTAGTATCCTAAGGCCAAGAGAACTTTATCAGAATGCATAGTATCCTGGATCCATGAAATAACTGTGCTTTAAAAATAAAAAATCTGCCTGCCTCTATGGGAATTTAAAATACGGGTGTCCTGACTTATGCACCCTGTATTTTAAGGAAGAACATTTATTTACGAATGATACATTATTCATCCATAAAGAAAATTGGTGTACTTAAAGGTTGGATTTTTCCTTATTTTTTAAATAAAGGAATTAAGATCAATTTCCAAAAGATGATTTTTTTTTTATTCCTCTTTTTAGTCAACTTTAGCATGGGTGTATTCGCTTATGCTAAGTACTGTAGATGGATGGATGGATGGGTAGACAGGGAGGTGGATTAGATGGATGGATGGATGGATGGATGGATGGATGGGTGGATGGATGGGTTGCTAGGTAGGTATGTATATTAGATTAGATACGTTTCTAAGGCGTAAGGTGGTTTAGCTGGTTGCAAGGGCATGATAAATAAATCAAACCAGTCAAATAAAAGGCTAGAGAAGAGAAGACAAGAGAAGACAAGAAAAGAGAAGAATATTTCACAATTAATTAAGTATTTAATGCAGCAGCTGCTCAGATCCTGATCTCTCATCATTAAGACTTCAGTGTACTGCAAGTCTCCCTGTATAAATGTGTCTGCTGAAATGATCTGGGCACCATCCACATCAGAGTCATCCGTGATTAATATGTGTATGTTACTAATTTGAGTTCACTGTCTAGTCTAGACATAATCGGACTAATGAAGAGAAGTCTTCATTTTGGCACACGCTGATGACTAAAGATAAGACATCTCCTTTTCTTTCTCTGTAGACGTGGACAGAGAGCAAGAGGGAGAGAGAAGAATTTTAAAGTTCTTTAAGTTGGCATCCTCAGATACATATCAGGTTAATAGTGTTGGAGAGCTCACGGTGTCAGTGGTGGAGCAGCATGTTGACTTTGTATGCAAATTTGTAACAACAGAACTTAATGATGTTTTTGATATCTTTATTTCAGGGTTGTGATCTGTGGTGGTTCCTCTTAAAATTGAATTTTTTTCCATTGACTGGAAAAGGGCTATGTGTTATTTTGTATGAGTGATTGGCACTGATGTGTTACAGTTAATATGTGTGTGTGTGTGTTACGGAACAGTGGGGATTCCTAACAGAAGGGAAAATAGAGGGCAAAAAAAAGAGAGAAAGAAAGAAAGAAGCAGACACAAAGAAACTCCCTCATGAGAGAGGAGCGTTTTCACATCTGGACTCACTGGACTTCACTGCCTGCTCAGCTGCAAAACCACTTAAAATTCTTTTCCCCCTCTTTCTTTGTGCTTTGGCGTGTGAGTGTCTTCAGAGGTTGCATGGTCACATGACAGTGCTTTGACTTGGAGCTTATTCTTACCAATTAGATTAAGTTATCCAGGTATAGACCTGTGTGTGTGACGTGTGTATGAGTCAGTCTTCATTAGAACAGTTATTTGAAGTAGATCAGTCTGCACTCATGGGTGGTTCTAGACAGCTCAGGTGAATATTGTTCTCCCCTTTTGTCTATAGAAATCTTCTATACTTGGTGCTTAATCAAACAGGCATGGTAGTCTATTCACATTTTAAATGCATCGCCCAATTTTGTATGTTGCACAAGTGAAATAATTTGAATTATTGGTCAAGACTCAAGAGTTGGTACCCAGTAACTCCAGATTTTCACTAAACCGGTCACAATTGCGTTCAAAATTTGCGACACTCTTTTAAAATCCACTTGCGGAATCTTTGTTATGTTTTATCAGATATCTTGTGCGGTGCACGTAACAGTCTGAGAAGTGAAGTACTGTAATCTGGTGACTGACACCATTGGTCGTGTCTCTTGGTGTAGTGTGTGAATTAGCCTTTACTCACTCATGAGTTAGTGGTTTGCAGTGTTGTAGTACTCGAGACTCGGACTCGGTCTCGAGACCATATTTTAATGGTCTTGGTCTTTGGACTCGGAATTGACTCGTACTCTAACATTTTTTTTAGGACTCGGACTTATTCCCGAGTCGACTCGAGATCAATTCAAAATATTTTTCATGATTATTAATGTATGTTAATAAAATATTTCTTTAAATTGATTGACACGCCCAGTGATTGGTGATTTTCTAGTGCGCAACTCCGCATGACAAATTGTATTAAAATTACTTTTAACACTATCTACTATGTGACCTTTTTACCCTAAACTGATCATATTTTTTAAACTCTAAGTAAACTCGATCAAGTAAATAAAAGTATATTAGGTAATCAACCCTCACTGGTCTCGGTCTTGACTCGGACTCGACCGTCTCTGGTCTCGGACTCGACTCTCTATGGACTCGGTCTTGACTCGGACTCGACTCTATCTGGTCTCGGTCTCGACTCGGACTCGAGTGAGGTGGTCTCGACTACAACACTGGTGGTTTGATTCAGCTTCACTATGTCAGTGAATCGTTCACAGCTCACCACTACTGTGTTACAACTGACTCCCTCACTGAACCGTGAGTCATTTTTACTGCAAAAATCAACCATTTTGAATGAAACTGTTGAAGCAACGATGCAGTGACTCATTCATTAAGCCAGCCATTTGCCATTGAATGGCCTAACAATGTAATTTGTAGAAAAGATACTCTAATAATTTACTCAACTAACTGTTGTTTTTAACAAATTATTTTTTCACTTTTTCACTTCCGGGTTTTTTGTTGTTCTAAACCCCGCTATTAACCCTGGGCACAGGAACATTTCACACTTGTACTTTAGAAGCGGGGTTACCACCGCTTTTTACTTGCGGTTATGAAACCCTACTCCGGGCCAGGGTTAGCACCGTTCCTGCGGTGTTAACCACGCATTGTAGTGCCAAACTCGTACAGTGTTAAAACGATGCGGTGTTAAAATGTTACGAATAGATACTTAGCAACGGGCAGACAATAGCGTTCCTCATATTCACGTTATTTGGACAGTCACGGAAACACTGCACATTGTATAAACAGTAGCTTCAGCGGTGGAAAAATGTCAAACGATGTCAGAAAACGTGATAGTACAGTCTGCAATATATGATGTTAGAGCCTTTGTGTAAACATATTTGGTGAAGCGTTCGTCCAATAAGTGACACTGTCACGGCAAATAGGCGAATAAGGAGGGTTTTACCCTGAGTATAGGAATATACTATGAGAAACGACTGCTTACCCAGGATAATTTGTTAATATTGGTTAAATGATGAGAAATGTGAAACGTGAATCAAGGTAACCTTGGAATTTGTTTCCCAGGGTTTACAATGAGCTAGGGTTAAATAATTCAAGTGTGAAGAGCCCAAAAGTATTTTCAATTTGTATTTTATCAATTGTCATCCTATGGGCTACATAACTAGTTTTCAAACTAGTTGGTACTAATGGGTGCATAATCAAGTTCATGTAACTTAAACCATCATAGACCATGTCCTAAATGACACAATTCACTTTGTGGTCAACATGTGCTCTCGATACGCACTTTGGGGGAGCCCGCATCGACATAGTATCAAAGCACACCGGATTGTTTATTTTTTCTTAAAGGGTTAGTTCACCCAAAAATGAAAATTAAGTCATTAGTTGCTCACCCCCATGCTGTACCAACCCCGTAAGACCTTCGGTCGTCTTCGGAACACAAATGAAGATATTTTTGATTAAATTTGAGAGGTGGATCACTGCTACATAGGCTGCCTAAGGAATCGAAGCTTGACGGCCCAGAAAGTCATTTTATAAAATGTTTAAATATTCCAAGTGGCTCCAGTATAAGTTTATCAAGAGATGAGAATACTTTTTGTGCGAAAAAACAAACAAAAATAATGACTTTATTCGACTATTCCTTTAAAAAAAAAAGTATTCTCTTAGTATTTCCTTCTAAAAAGTATTCTCGTTGCTTGATAAACTTATACTTGAGCTGTAGTCACATGGAATATTTAAACATTTTCTTCAATGACTTTCTGGGCCGTCAAGCTTCGATCCCTTTGGCAGCCTATGTAGCAGTGATCCACCTCTCAGATTTAATCAAAAACGTCTTCATTTGTGTTCCGAAGATGAACGAAGGTCTTACGGGATTGGTATAGCATGGGGGTGAGTAATTAATGACTTAATTTTCATTTTTGGGTGAACTAACCCTTTAAATTCTGTCATTTGATGTAACAAATTTTTACCATCATCCACCTGCCAAAAAGGAGTTTTTCAAATTCCCAACCTTGCATATTAGCAATTGTAATAGCGCTGCTTGCCTTCACAAACATTACTGATGATGTTGTTAGTTGCAAGTGGGTCTTCTGTGTGAGATGAGTTTTTTTTCTGGAGAAGCTACGTGAATGAAAATCTCATGTGGGTGTCCGCCTTTCACACTTCAGAACAATAACCTCCGTGTGAAGGAGCCTTGAGGTTTGGCTTGTCCTCAACAACCCTCGGCAACAATGGCGCACTCTCACAAACAAACCAATCGTGGTCGCAAGCCTCAGGGAATCCCTGCATTGTCTCCTCATTAGGGAGCAACAAAATAATTATATTATACATTCATAAAGAGGCCATCCACAACAATGGCCTGGCAGAATTTGATGGCTTTTATTGTTTTTCATTTAAACGCAATGAAAATGAAGATTTTTTCAAGCACATTGTAGCGTTTTAACGTGGCATAGACGAGCAGCGCTACTCGCCTGAAGACTCCACAGCTGCTGTTCATTAGCACGTTCTGGAAAACTGGCTTGCTTGAGCATCTGCAATTAGGGTCATCCCAGCCTGAGCTCCCCTTTCTCTCTCGTGCCATACGCTGATCCCTTTTGCCCAGAGGAGAAGGGGGGAGTCGCTCTCTGCTGCAGGAGGACAAGGGAGTCTATTCACGATGCTGTGGCGAGCAGGTCTGCATTGCCGCATCTGTGTGTGTTTACAGTACAACAGTCTGATGGAGGTTTTTGGACGCGCACTACCACCACCCATCTCCCTGACTGCCTACTACCCCGACCGCCTGGGGCACTGAGATTTCTTTTTTTGTGGCCCGCCCTAATCAACAACACAACAGTGCTTTTGATTCTGAACTGGGCTTAGGGGGAGTTTGACAAGTGCAAGCTGATCCAGAAACTTGGCTCCGGAAGTTAGCTTTTAAATAGTGTGCGGCTCTTTTAGAGGTATTTGCTAAGACCTAAAACTTAAAGTGATACTCCACTTTTCACAGAAGAAAGAAAGTCATGCAGGTTTGTAATGACATGAGGGCAGGCAAATTTAGATTTTTTTTGGTGAACTATCCCTTTAAAGGGATACTCCACTTTTTCTGGAAATAGGCTCATTTTACAACTCCCCCAGAGTTAAATAGTCGAGTTTTACCGTTTTCGAATCCATTCAGGCGATTTTCTGATATTTAGAGGAATATCAGTAACCAGACAGTTTCTGGTCTCATTGACTTCCATAGTATATTTTTTTCCTACTATGGAAGTCAATGAGACCAGAAACTGTCTAGTTTCTGATAGTCTTCTAAATATCAGAAAATCGTCTGAATGGATTCGAAAACGGTAAAACCCAACTGTTTAACTCTGGGGGAGTTGTAAAATGAGCCCATTTCCAAAAAAAGTGGAGTATCCCTTTAAAGGGATAGTTCACCAAAAAATCAAGATATTTGCCCGCCCTCATGTCATTACCAGTGTTGTGCAAGTTACTTCCAAACTGTAATACATTAGGTATTACTTGTTACTGTTATTTAAAAGTAATTCATTACCTTACAATATTACTGTCCCAGAATTGTAATGCGTTACATTACTCATGTATTACTTTTGAGTTACTTTCACCAAAATAACTAAGTAGAACTTAACTTTTAGGCTGTAACGATATGCAATATGAAACCGAAATCGCGATTCGCCACACGACTCAGATCCACGAACCTACAGAATCGCGACACACCTCTTCCAACTCCAGCGTTATTCTCCTTACCATCCAGATCCAATGCTGCCTTATCCTTAAATTAGGCTATTAGTATTATTTGAAGTTAACATTATAAAATACGTAGACCTACACCACAAAACTAGATGAGGATAAATTATTTAAAATTGGGGAGCATTATGGACATGATGACATTTGCAGTCAAAACTTGAAATAAAAATTCTCAGAAAATACATGTATTGAAACGTATAGGCTACTTCCTTAAAGGACTCCAGACATTAGACAAATATCAGTCTATGTTTTATTTTTAATATTAGGGAAAAGACGCACATTCATGCCTGACAAAAAAATAGGAGGTCAAATATATTTTTTGTAATTCTGTTAATTTCACTGCGCAAATCGGATGAGGAAGGGTTGGCTCTCCAGTCTCTATAGAACTTAAAATATTCATTTTATTTTAGTTTTCGTGTTCGCATTTATGAGGAAAAAACAATGTTACAGACGCGACCGCGCTGAACTGGCACTAAAAGACTGCTTTAAAACTTGCACATAGTCTGTTGCCTTTAAGAAGTAAAAGCAGACAATACACTGTAATACAACTGTAATACAAGCCTCACTGAACATGTAACGAGTAAAATATTACTGGAAATTGATTAGTAATGCCTTACACTACTGCGTTACAGCAAAAAGTAATATGTTACTGTAATGTATTACTTTTGTAATGCGTTACTCCCAACACTGGTCATTACAAACCTGTATGACTTTCTTTCTTCTGTGGAACATAAAAGAAGATACCGTGAAAGTCCAGTGGTGCCCAGTGTTGTTTTGGACTCTTCTGAAGTAATCATAGACCCTGCATAATTCTTTATAATATCTATAAAAGAAAAGTCATACAGGTTTGGAATGACATTAGGGTGAGTAAATGATGACACACTTTTCATGATTGTGAAAGATATATAGATAGATATTGAGACCAGAATATCATAGACACTTGGGATGGGCTTTTTTGACTTGGATCAGTAATCAACCACTCTAGCAACAATGCTGAAAACCAAATTAGTGATTGCATAGCAACACCCTGGCAAGCCTCTGTTAAATCCTAGCGCATAGAAAGTTTTATACTTACAAATACCACATGTAAAATCTTGTTAAGTTTGAGATTTGAAATATGTCATGTTGACCTTGGCTCTTAAGTAAAGCAGTTCAGGATTTTTATTAGTAATGGTCTTGCATGCTTCCCTCTGAGCAAGTAGTCCGATATGACGTGGTTAAGGCAAGGCTCAGTCTTAGGCAAGAGGATTTTCTGAGCTCCTCATCAAGATGAAGTACACCGTGTCCTCATCAGTTCTTCAGCGTTGTGAGAGTGGGCAGGTATTCCACTCATGTGGCTCAATCAGTGTGGAGATGAGAGCTCCACAGTCCTGCAATAATGCTTAAGGACATCCCACTGGAGGAAAGGCTCTGAGGAAAGGTTTCACCTCTGCAGAGATGAGGAGAGTAAGAGACGGCACAAAATGGCCCTTTCCCAAATGGTGCGCTTCATATGCACGCACTGTCTAGTGGGTTTACAGTGTCCTCCACTTGATCATGATCATTTGTGGCTGAAATGTGCTCTCCATGCACACTTTTTTCAAGCCCATCTTCCTTACAGTCAAAGCAGCGTTGCATCATGAATTTGCAGTCTCGTAGGAAGACCACTAATTTTTCCGATGCCATTTGGGACAGAGCCAATAAAGAGAGATTTACTAATTGAATTAAATTGAAATGAATGAATCAGTCGATTAAAGTATTTCTTTAGTTGATCAGATATGTATATAATGCATGCTAAATATTACATCATAAAAATAAACTGAATGTTAAAATTGTATTTTGTTTATTCATTTATAAAATGTATAATTATAAATAATACTACATATTATTTTAGTGTTGTTTTTCGTTATAAAAGTACTAACGCTGTAATATCATTGTACAGTTTTTGAAACAATACAGTTGCTTTTTAGACAATTTCTTCCATACAGTATTTAGCACAAATTAAATAAACTTTAATTTGCACATTTCCAAAATGGTTGTTTTTTTCATGCAGACCACCAAAAGAACTGAGGTTAAGAGGAAAGTCTACAGTAGAGATCTGAGCAAAAAAAAAAAAAAAAATGACAGTATGACATTATGCTGGTGTACCGCACATATAATTCGGGGCCCCATCCAAGTGGTGATGTCATATACGAGAGTTTGTATTAGGGGTGAAATAGTATCACTGATGGAGACAGACAGTCATTTTGGTCAATTTGGCTCTTTCTAGTAATTTTCTGTTTATTTTTTGGGAAACACAATTTCAGTTCATCTTTCTTATTTTGCCATTTCTTACAAGTAGTGTATATGTCATTTAGAAAAATGGAATCATAAAGTCCACTTTGATGTGGAGTAACATTGCTGTAGATAGACGAATTTAACCATAATAAAGTTGGGAACTTCATGAAACTGATCTGAAAAAGAGCAGGAGCAGAAGAGAAAGAGAAGGAGACAGTGGCAATGGAGGTTCCCTCTAGCATCGCATTACCTTCCAGCAGTAATGACAGACCATTCCACCACATCACAGACCACAGCGCGACTAGCCAGGGATGCCCTCACTGTCTGCCCACGAAAACTAGACCCCACTGTCTAAGCTTTCTTTTCAAATGCAATCCAAATAGTCTCAGCATTCCATCTTTAAAGTCTGAATAATATGTCTGGAATAGTTTGAGGACCTCCGATGGAAAATTTCCCCCGATGCCAGATTCATCGCAATCAGACGTTACTTGACAGTATTGTTAGCGCTCCTCTAAATCTGATGCTGGATTGCCCATTCCTCGCATATGCTGTTGAGTAACGTTATGAGAACTTGACAAGTCATTTGTCTTCAAATTCGACAAGCAATTTGTCTGACTTGAAGCCTGAGACCTCTTATAAATATTTCGCAGAGGTGAGAACAATACATTTGATCTTTCTCAGTGGTATAAATAAAGCACTCAGTGTCTTCAGGGTCTCCTGGAGCATATTTGTCATCGAAAATTATCATGGAAAACCAATACAGTCTTTTCCACCGCATTCTGTTTAAACCCATGAGCATCATCAATGTGATAGCAATATGCAATTATGTAAAAATATGACTGCAGACAAGCCAATGGAAAGTTTAAAAAAGACGCGTTGTCCTTTGTTTTAGATCATATTAGACGAATTTCCATTCTTTCTTTCTTTATTTTCAATCTTTCGACTTAGACACAATGATGCTTTGTTTTTGAGTGTGCGTCTGTGGTTTGCCCTAGCGGGTCGCTGCTGTGACCAAACTACCCTGCGGTTTTCTCCTGTTTTTTTTTTTACGGTCCAAGTAAAAACGTCTTTTCAGTGATGTCTTAACTAAAAATAGCAAACGAGACCTTAATATGTCTTTTGTTCCCAAACGTTTGTGTGGGAAAGCCTGTTTGCATCAAAAAACCCGGAGGCTGGAAATAGTTAAATAAAACTTTTTATAATGAGGAGAGATTGGAGATTGAGAAAAAGGACAGATGAGAGTCTGTGACGCGTAAGCGCGCCTCACGCTCTTTAGCCAAACAGCCGCTGCTCATTATCTGAAGCAGAGTTTACCAGGCCTTTTATTGGACCCTTCAGACACTATTTGTCATGAGTTGCGAGATTCCACAAGGGGCTGATGTAAGCGACTGGTCCCTCCATAGCAAAAGCACGTCACACACACACACACTTCTTGGCTATGGTAAGATCATTAGCATTGCATCAGCCCCCCATCTGCCCAAGCGGGTCAGAGGCAGACAGGACATGATGTAATCTCAAGGCTGACTGCAGTATAGCGATTGCTCTCGAAAGACTTTTGGGATTTCTGCCGCTTTTATGTTGTACTGATGTTGTTTACGGCAACAGGTCTCAACTGGTCTTGCCACAAGGGCCCAGATGTCCAGTGGTGACTCAACACAATACCAAAATCATATTTTCTTTCATAAGCAAAAAAATACATGGTAACACTATACTTAAAGCCTTTATATACAATATGATATGAAAGTATTCATAATGTATGTTATAAATGCATTATATCTTTTAAAAAATAATTGTAGCCAAAGTTAAAAGGCCATATCTGAAACTCATGTGTTTTAATGCATTATACTCTCTAAAGGTGTGTTCAGTGAATAGATAAGTCTTATAATATATTATAACTGTGGTTACTATTATTCATGAGAACATACGATGCATTACAAACTAGCACAATTTACAAATACTTTTATAATGCACTATGAATAAAAACTTTAGTGTTACCAAATATATTGTAAGAGACTGAATAGGAAAACTATGGGAAAATATTGTGTTAGTATTAGCCATATTGACATTTTAAGTGACACTGCTTTGCACCAAAAATACATTGAATATAAGCTCCTTTTCATCCCTCTATTTATTTATCTATACTAACTATGCATGGTGATATGGTTCATTAATTATTTATTATAAAATGCAACCACATGTGTGTGGAAATCGTTGCTTTGATCAGACTGCCATCACAGTGTGATAATATGTGGATTTTAATATCAAAATGTGTCTTCTATTCTGAACTGAAGCTCACTCTGTGGTGTGTTCCTTCACAAATGTGAGGTGAATGTTAATAAATATGCTATAAATTTCACCTCTTTTTTATTTATTTTCTACAGATGGCCATCACATTTGGGAAATGGAGGCCAAAGTCAACAGAGACTCCTTTAAATCTGTAAGTCTTGCATTTTACACAACATTTATACGCTTAAAAATAGGCAGCAAGTTGAAATCTTGAGAACTATATGCTAACTAAAAAACGTTTACAGCTAAGAAATGTTTGTTGTATTGTTGTGTTTGAGGTAAACAGGTTGTTTTTTTTTGTGTGTAAAGCGGATATAATGTATGTGTGGAGCCCTACTCTCTTCTCTCGGGAGGAAACACAACACTCGCACACGCAAGCCTGCTCCTTGTTTTCTCTATGGAAGATTCTTTCTGCGAGAGCTCAGGGACCACAGTTTAGACTCTGGGATTAGGCTGTGTTTGTGTGTGAACACTGCACCTGCTCCCCTCACCACTCACACTTGTTAGGTAGCACATGTATGTCCGTAGAGCTCCGGCTTTTGGATAAAACCCATTCTAAAGGTCTTAACTGTCAGTATTGTCCAGATAACAAACATAGACAAGCTCTGGAATGTGACAGAATGTTTTAATCAAAGCATTAAAGGGAAAAAGCACCAGCTATTTACCATTTTATTTGTAGATTCTCGTAAAGAGAATAAAATTGCGTAGTGACTCTTTAATTGCTTCTCGGTAGAACTTTAAAGTACGATTTTGGGTCCTGCTATCCAAGAAAGGAGCTAGCTAAAATTCTGTAATTTATGGCAATATTTTAGTAGCTTCTGTCTGAGCTCATGTGTTCATAATAAAATGAAGAGAGCACTATGGCTGTCGTATTTTTTTTTAGGATGAATTGATGTTTGTTTCTTCCCTTCCGGAGCCAAAAGCTCCCTGAAAGCTAGCCTTTGTCTGGTGTCTCTTGGTTCATAACTTTATGAGAGCCTCCACGCCTGGTTTCAATGCTTAGCGAGTGAATGGGGACCATCTGTTTGAATGGAGCATTAATGTATTAGACCATTTTTTTTACAAGGACGCCTTTGATTTCTTCCCCTCCCTGCCCGACTGTGTGTGTATATGTATATTTATTTAATGTGAACCATTTTCTCACACAGTCTAAACCACATTGCTCTTTTATTTTGCTATGCTGTCTTGTGTCAGTTTTTGGAGCGGTTTTTGGGTTGGTTTGTCTTTTCATAAAGCAAGATTTTCTTTAATGTTACATTACTTTTTCATATAAACACCAACATTTGAAATAGTTTCTAGAATTTGGTGTAAATAAGGGGTGGAGCTTGACTTTTTAGTCAGTATGTACAAGCTCCAGAAAATGAAAGGGTTGTCCCCCTTTTTTTCCCCTCAGATCTTGTAAATAATAACACTGTATGTCCAATAAGGTCAGCCAAATATGAAAGCTTGTTTCCGCCACTGAATAAATAAATAATTGCGACTTTTTATCTCACAATTGAGAGATATGAAGTCAGAATTGTGAGAAATAAAGTCACAATTGCGAGATATAAAGTCAGAATTGCGTGATTTAAAGTCACAATTGCGTGTTATAAAGTCAGAATTGCGAGATTTAAAGTCAAAATTGCATGATATAAAGTCGCAATTCTGAGAAAAAGAGATTTCTATCTCACAATTCTGACTTTTTTTCTCACAGTTGCGAGTTTACATCTCGCAATTCTGACTTATAACACATAATTGCGAGTTTATATGTCGAAATTCTGACATCTTTTCTCAGAATTGTGAGATATAAACTCGCAATTGTGAGTTATCAGCCCAACTTTTTTCCGCTCAGAATAGTTTATATCTCACAATTCTGACTTTATATGATGCATTTCTGACTTTTTAACACACAATTGCGACTTTATATCTCACAATTATTACTTTATATCTCGCAATTCGTACTTTATATCTCGCAATTCGTACTTTATATCTCGCAATTCTGACTTTATATCTCGCAGTTCTGACTTTATAACACGCAATTGCGACTTCATATCTTGCAATTCTGACTTTATATCTCGCAATTCTGATTTATATCTCGCAATTCTGACTTTATAACACGCAATTGCGACTTTTATATCACGCAATTCTGACTTAATATCTCGCAATTCTGACTTTATAACACGCAATTGCGACTTCATATCTTGCAATTCTGACTTTATATCTCGCAATTCTGATTTATATCTCGCAATTGAGACTTTATATCTCGCAATTCTGACTTCATATCTCGCAATTCTGAGAAATAAAGTCAGAATTGCGAAGCGTAAACTCGCAATTGTGAGAAAAAAAGTCAGAATTGTGAGAGATAAAGGTCGTAATTACCTTTTTGATTTTTCATTCTGTGGCGGAAACAAGCTTCCATAGCCAAATAACTATAGTATCGTATCATTTTTGAAAATTCTCTAAAATGTAATCACCAGTTTTCAACATCCATTTTTGATAGCTTGTTTCCTCTTGGATGTATACTACCAATCGAACGTTTGGGGTTTTTGAAAGAAGTCCCTTATACTCACCAAGGCTGCATTTATTTGACAAAAATATTTTAAAAGCAATAATCTTGCGAAAAACTAATAAATAACCGTTCACAAAACATAATTCACTCCTCTGATGGCAAAGCTTAATTTTCAGCATCATTACTCCAGTATTCAGTGTCACATGATCCTTCAGAAATAATTCTAATCCATAAAAAAAAGTTTTGATAGTGTGTTTTTTGTTTTGTTTTTAGCATGATTTAAGCTAAAGAAAGACAATTTATGATACCATTATGATATTTTATTACTGTTTTGAAACATGTTTTTTAAAATGTCATCTTGACAAACAGTTTTAGAGATTCTTTCTCAATGACGTCTACCTCCATAGAAAATTACTCCTTGGGGGCATAACTAAGATTAGGCAGCCAAATGACCTAAATTGCCTTAATTTTTCACTAAATATTTTTTGACTTAGAAATTGCACTTGCCAATGACGGATAGATAGATAAATGGGTGTGTTGTTGGTGCTTTAACGCTTTTAAGTACAGTTTTACTGAAGTAAATTGAATTTTTTACAAAGTAGATTTGGAGTTCGCTGCAGGCCAAGGGTCCCGAGCACAGCTGCAGATCAGACTAATAGATGAAATTCCCTCAAACACATTGTGCTTGGTCTGGCATTGCTCTGCGGCTAAGGCGATGTGCTAATATAAATAGTCTGGGAGCTCACCTGCACATGGTTCTAAAACCTGCAAGAAGACTGATGACTTCCTCTCTGGCTACTGTACAGCACTACCATCAATTTCTTCTCAGCCACACAGGGTTCATCTCAGGGTGGAGGAAAAGAGGTTGGGGGGAGATAGACAGTTTGACACTCCCAGCACCTTTCTCATACTGTAGTTATAATCGCAGACGGCTCAGTGGTCAAAAGTTCAGTGGCGTCTGGAGACAGAGAGGGGAGACGCGCAGGGGAAATAAACTGTCTGGATGGACTCCCCGGACACTCTCTCATTCAGGGTGAGAAGCGCGAAAATAACACCGTCTGCTGCATGCAGTTTTGGTTTGTCTGAACCTCATCTGCCCCGAGCTCACAAAGCCACAATCGCTGGATGCGTGTGCAGCTGTTGGACGCTGCACATGGTGTGAGGTTGAATAACGGAGACGGTGCTGTTAAGGTTTTTGGTATCTAAAAACGGTGTTTTTTTAAATTTTTTTATTTAAAATGCCTGATGAAACTATTCCAATCGATTGTAGGTGGTGTTAAAATACGTACTTTTTCCCCTTCTTAATATTCAAGAGAACCAGAAACAACCCACACAGTGGCTTTGTGGTATTATAAAAAAAGTTTTTTTGTTTGTTTTTTGAGCATCAACACTGACACTGCAACACCAGCTGACTGAAATCATGTTCATATATTGCATTTCAGGTAGCTTTGCTTGTTGAAGTCCCATCATATCGGAACCAAAGAATATCCAACCCAGTTCAAGTGAATTTCTACGTGTGCAATGGCAAACGGAAGAGAAGCCAGTACCAGCGTTTCACATACCTGCCCACAAACGGTAAAAAAAAATAAAAAAAAATCGCCTCTTTCCCCTTTAATTCACTCACGCTTCTTTTTCCAATCTGTGACTGATTTAATTTAGAAGAAATTCTGAAGCCTTGTTTAGTGGATGGAATTGTGGCTATTTTTTTTTTTCTTTGTTAAAAGCATTTCCATAAAATTTGTTCTTTTCCATACCTGCTCTGGGAGCAGTGGAAGGGCAGTGACAGGGTGGGGTCCAGTATGTGAATGCTATTATTCAAATCCAGACTGGTTGCCAGGTGAAATAAAAAAAATGACTTGACTTCTGAAAAGTCCTAACCACCGCTAATTCCCTCAGGCCCAGTGTGCGTAACCAGTGGGTGGTTCAAAGGCTTGAGTCAGACCCAGCTTGTCCCAGCCCTGTCTCCTGAAGTGTGGGCACCGTCCCACTCACACTGCAGTACTGGCTTTTTTTAGACTGGACGTTGTAAAGATGATGCAGGGAATCTGTCCAGGGCATTTTATTAATAACTGTCTTTTAGAGCAGAGGTTTTCAGACCTAAGAAAACCCCTAAAATAAGAATTATTTTATTTATTTTTTTATTTATTTGAACTATTAGTGCTATTTAACTATTATATTAGTAATTATTAGTTGTTGTTTTTTTTATAATTATTATTGATGTTCAAGTCATATACATTTTAATTATGCTTCATACATTTTGATGTGGGAGGAACAATAGAACATTTTCCTAAAGTTAAGCTTCTTTTTAGGCAGAAGTCTTCAGGCCATGACCATGACCAAAAATAATTATTTTTAGTATTATTATATTGTTCATTATGCATTTATTTGTTAACTGCACATATAAGTGCATCTTTTTTAGATACCTATTATTGATGTATAGAGTCAAATACCATACATTTCATTTTTAGTTTATTGAAATAGTGTTTAATTGTTTTGCAAAAAGGTTGTTATGCACAATGTGTGTATATACGTATATACATATAATGTATATGTATTATTATTATTATTATTACATTTTAATACATGGCTTATATTAAGTGTTATGATAACACATTTGTTCTAATCAATCAGATGGAAGATTTAGACTCTTAATCTTTAGAGACGATTTATTTACTCATTCTATTTTAAAGAACAAATTATAACCCTGAGTCTGTGTATTTGATTTCATATTAACACAGAATGACTTATTAGTATCATAAGTCTATAAGCTTCAGTGGTAATTGTTACAAAAATCTGAATCATCTAAGATGGCTTTTGGTGGTAATATGAGACAGAGTGACAGGTATCTGCCTGCCTGTATAGTCATATGCTAGAAGCCTCATTTCCCCTTTTAGAGCTTAAAATAGGTGTCTAGGCTCTATTTTAAAACTGCGGTCGGTCTGGGCGGCACAGAGAGTTCCCCCTTTTCTCTGTATTGTTGACAGAATGCAAACTAAAACTTCAGGGCTTCTGTGGAGGCATGTTTGTGTGAGGGGATGTCTCATCGACGAAGAAAAATAAACTGCCACTGACAGTCTGTTGAGAAATGCAGCCAGAAGTTAAAAGGTGAAAAATGTAACGTCATGTGGATGAAGAGTTTGTCAACAATGGATGAATTCTCCCCAGTAGCTCAACATCTGTCCACCAGAATCATATACACCAAGAAACGGTGGTCTTTAGTTGTAGTTATAGTATCAGGCTTTTTAATGCTTACAAATAAATGGATGTTTAGAACAAAAAGACATGGATGACTTTGTGAAAGTATAATGGTCTTCCCTGCAGTTATGCATTTCATTTGGAAGCAGACAGGCTTATATTTACATAACAGCCATGATTTGCAGTTTGCTAGTCAGATGGAGATGGTGTTGGGGGAGGGACATTCTCATTCTAGAGAGCATCTGATTGGGTATAAATAGGTCATTGATATTTTTTTTTTAGCTTTTTTTCCTGAAAAAGAAAGATTTTTTAAGATAAACTGAGCAAAGAGGTTGGTAAAAGTTAATTTTGTCCTAAGCATGTAGATGGCTTTAGAAGCTAAATGACGTGAACTGAAAGTATACTACACAGTACTACTTTTGTTTTCAAATTTTCTTTAAAGGCACCTTTGCTACTTGTGTATATGTTAAAATTGGGCAGCCTCTCGGCTAGTTTGAACTCCATGCACTCGATATGTAGGATCTGCTGATCTGTTTCTAATTCAGTTTCAGTCCAATTCTTAGCAATTTGGCTCTCTTAAACTTGAGATCGCATCTTAAAATGACACTCTGAAAAAAAATGCTGTTTTTTTCTGGCGAGGGGGGTAAATCAGTGGATGCGAAACTACTGTAGCAGTAAAATATGTCATAATGCACGCTTATATGGTATTAGCACTGGGGGCAGATCCAAAAAAAATAGCCCTTTTATTTTCGAAAGCAGCTGGAAGGCTCTTGTGGTGATGATTCATCCCTTTTTTCCCTCTTTCTTTAAATATTTTCAGTTGGGCGGGAGCGTGTAGCCTCAGACACATAGTCTCATTGATGAGAATGTTTGTTTCGCTGTGGGTATCCTAGCCACAAACCCACTCACTCGCGCTAGCTCGCACAAGTCACATGAGCCCGGAACGTGTTTTTATTAGTTTTTCTCCTTTCCCCCCCGTTTTCTTCATCTGATCTCTCTCTTTGCTCTCTTCTCGCCTTCGCCTCCCCAGTTCCAACCATAAAAACAGAGCCGCGCGACGACTACGACCTCCCCCAGGTATGTGCGCCGCTCCATCCCGTTGGTTTGGCACTGCATCCGAAGCCCTACTACAGCCCCCCGGCGATGACCCCCATGATACCCTCAGAACTAAGGCCCTGTGTGACGGGCTCATTCGCGTCGAGCCCTCAGAGACTTGCGGCAAAGCCCACCTCCCTGTCCTGCTCATCCTCCCCCAGCACCAGCCCAAAACTGCAGGATCTTTCCCCGCCTCACATCTCCACTAAGTGCCTATCAGTGGGATTGAACTTGGGCTCCCAGTCTCCTACAGTCCCGCACGTCTCCACCATCCAGCCCACACCCGGACGCTACCCTCAGTCCATGCTCTACCCAACCGGAAGCGCTGCATCCTCTCCAGGGTCCCATCCTTCCACCCCAAACTCCGCACCAGAACTCCCCTTCACTCCCAGCCTCAGTCTGACCCAATCACAGGCCACCAGTGAGGCCTCTGCGTTAGCGGCTCACGTAACCAAAGGACCAGTGAGGAGCGGGTCCTCCCCCCTCCTACAGGAGGAGGAAGACGCCCCCGCCATGCTGGCTGTCAGCATCAAGCAGGAACCACAGGAACTGGATCAAATGTACCTAGATGATGGTAAGTGACAGCGCAATATTCAAGCGAAATTTAGTGACCGTGTGCATCGTAGTCTGGTGATGTAATGCCCAACAGATGTTTCTAATTGCTTGATGTGTTTTTTTGCCTGAGTGCTCCCTCACAAAAATTAAGACTGTTAAGATCCAGCGCTAACCGTACTGCCACAACGACAGCGTTCCATGATGTTTAATATATCGAGAAAGCAAGTTAAATTAACTGGAAAGTTAATGAATGACTTCATTGCTTTCCCTTCAACTTTTTATGTTAAATTTTAAGCATCTGTGGAAAAAACATTCAATGGATGAAAGAATTTTAATATTAGATTAGTCTATTAAATCATAAAAGCTAATAGATAGTGGTTTTATAGTTAAAGCCAGACCTTTGTCTGATCTACATCACAGCTTATTCTGGCCCAGAACCTCCAACCTAGACAGAAAGAGACTGAATGATCTGAATGACATTTAATGCAACAGATCACAGTTCAACAATAATGGGCCGCAATGGGAAACATAAATGAAACAACAGCCTCTGAGAACAGTTTTACAAGAATTGGTGGAAAAATATGTGTATAAATTTGTTTTGTTTGTTTGTTTTTTTCCCCCGCAGACAAAAATCAAACAAAGCATCAAACAAATATAGAAAAGGAATACACTAACATTCGAAAGTTGGGGGTCAGTAAGGCTTTATGCACACCAAAGCTGCATTTACTTTGTTTGATCAAAAATACTGTAAAAACAGTAATATTGTGAAATATTATTACAATTTGAAATCATTATTTTTTATTTCATTTATTTCAAAATGTAATTATGCCATGTAAATGTAAATCTTTATTTGTATCTATCTCTATATTATTTAATCTGAATGACTTATTTCATTTAAATCCTACTTTGAGTGCCTTGGAGTACTATATTTTATATAATTGAATATCCCTTATCCAAAAAGTGCACTAGTAAGTACAACATGATACCCAAGTAGCACCCTTTGTATACTTTACTTATATTTATCCTGGCAAACTTTGGCAAATCCACTGAATATTTTATACAACCCAACTTTTTTTCCAGGCTGACTGATTAAAAAACCCTTTGTGCCATGACTCCGGAAAGTTGTGTATAGTCAGCCAATCAGATTAGACCTTGTAGAAATTTCTGTCCAGTTTTGTGTGTAATATGCATCAGGCGGTCTCTGTCCAGTCCGTGGGTGTACAGGCATCGAGACTAATGGCTCTCTAGTGTATTTGCAGAGACCCAAACCTTAGTGGTTATGAAAAGATTTGCTGAAACATCAAATGGTGCTTCAAGCCTAACAGGAGGTCACTTTTCAGCAGTGTCATTTAGTTTTCATCATCCTAATAGACAAATGGTCTCAACGCTCAGCTTTTCAACACTATAGAACATGTGACATGCCATCAGTATTTCTCAAACTTTGTGGTCTCCAAAGTCGTCATAGGGCTTCCTTCCTGCTGCCTTAAGAACACTATTGTATACATAAAGCTAATTTAGTGAAAGAAATTGTCTTAAATCATTCTGCAGACAACAAACATCATGCTAGCAATCTAAGATCCTTCCTTGGAGTTAAGATGTCAGATAGCAGATTATGGATGCCATAGTGGTTTCCTTAGGTTCCAGGCAAGGCTTAAGTCTTCATACATTCGAGCAGTTGAAATATAGTCCATACTGCTTAAACTAAGCGGAAACATGGACAAGTAGTTATGCATGGAGTGAGAGCGGGATTTTTTATAGGCTTGCTTGTCAAAATGATTACCTGTCATTTCTCCCCTGGCAAAATATAACACGTTTTAGCGAGCGCTAACACGGCTCCGTGTCATAAGTTCGGATTGCATTTCTTCTAGATTGCAGCTTTAATGGACTCTGTCAGGTGTGGCATTCAGGGAGCTTGTCAACCACTCTCATTAATTTGATTTGAAACAGAGGCACTTTTCTACCAGCACAAAACCGTCATCCATCATGCACTGCTGTCAGCATATCTAGTATTGAGGTTTTCTGAGGCTTTAGTTGCCTTATTATCATTGAAGACGTTCTTACTTCTTATTATATACTTGAATAAGCTGTCGGTGTGGTGAAGGTACTTTCAAGCTTCACAACCAACCACTTATCCAATACTTCAGTCTTCATTTACTGGTCACTCTTTCCTCTGATACGGTCCTTCTGTTGTTTTCCTTTGCTTCTTTGAGGAGGGGTTACAAACCCTTTTACTCATGGAAACTCTTACAAAAGCTGGCTGCGAGCCTGGCTCCTGGCCTTCACCAGCCGTAAGCTTTGAGGGGCCTCACTGCAATAAAGCACACTGACTTGGCCGCTGCCGACACAAGCCTGTGGCTTGAGCGCTGCCAGGAAGAGCGATCCAGCTCGGGCCGAGCCAAAGCAGTAGATCCTGCTGTAAAGGAGGGGGTCCGTACGGGAACCGCTCCATACCACGTGACCCACGAGCTGGGTTCCCCATAAGAAACCACAACAAACTTTCCAATTCAGCCTGTGGGGCTGGTAAGAAATGTATGTAGGAGTGGTGAGCAGTTTGAACATTCAGAGCGTTGAGCAAGTACAGTGAGGATTCATGATTTGGCACCCAATACACTGTTCTTTTGTGAGTAGAAATAATAGAAATGTCACCCATATAGTGACAAGCAATTTAAACCATAGTCCTGTATATGAGTTATTAAGACTCGTGCTTGAGGTAATAGTCGATAGTGGTGATGAAAACCAAAAATGAAAACTCATCATCATGTTGTTCCAACCCTGTATGACTTTATTTCTTTTATGGAGTACAAACTGATATATTTTAAATAATGTTTTTGCTCTGAAACAACACTGAACCCATTCGACTCAATGTATGGAGACCATGACCCATAAAGAATGACAGAATTTAAATTTTCAAGCTTTAAATAATGTAAATAACTTTGAATAATGTAATTTGTTGGTGCTTACATAAGAGATTGAATAGTAGAGATTGACTTGACATTGGTAGACATATCATTGTAGCGAAGGCCAAGCATATCTTGTGGTCATACTTGGTTAGGCTAACATAGCTTTTGAGGAAGATATACCCTCGTGAGTCAATTATGAGGCCGGTCATTGCGTAGATGACAAATCCCAGTGTGATTGTGATCCTGACCCGAGGTCTGTTTTTCTTGTCTTCTGCTGATTAAAACAATCAGGACTACTGGGAGTTTTGCCGCTTGTGGACCTATAATGAGGCTAACAGTGCTGGTGGGAAAATTGTTTGGTAGTTCCTTGTTCTCCCATTGTTTCCTGAAGGTAGAGAGCAGGCCAGGCCTCTGGGCTCTATCACACGGATCCAGCTGCTGCTTATCCTGGTCCAGCAGGAAGCAGGTTCTTGGGTTACCTCACATCCACATATTCACTTCCCAGTCAGAGTCACAACAGCAATCCCAAAGATACAAGACCTTTATATCACAGTTCAAGAGGTACATTTGTCAAAATAAAACAACAATCTAAGGAATCTTTATTTATTTGTTTATGAGCTAATGTAAAGCATTAATTTCTTAATTTAGTCAGAAAGATAGAAACATAAAATGTATATGTGGTTGCTAAATTGGTCATTGGTTGTAATAAGGAAGAATCCTGAGCTTTTTATTTCAATGTCAGAACCACTAAATGTAATGGAACGTGGAATGGACTCTGGGATCTGATCTGAATTGTTTTGTTTTAAAGGGGTGATTCCTTGAGCTTTTGACATCTAAGAGGTCATCATATTATAAGAATATCCTGTGAGTTTCAGAACTGAAAATGGTCTTGTTGGGCCAATAAAAGCTTTTATTGACACCAGGAACAGCAAACGACTCGTTTTTCAAAGTGGGGAACTATGACGTCAAAGATGATAAAAGAAGAAGGAGATCAACGCCTACTTCAACACGGCTGGTTTAGCCCCGCCCACCAATTTGCGCATTACACGCATAGCTAAATAACATAGGCCTACCTACCTCGTGATTACAAACCGGATCGAGCTACCGAGCAATACAAAGTATTGTGCAGTGCCTCGTTGTGGAAGAACACAGTTGCTACATAAGCTTCCTCTGGATTCCAATAGGAATGGTTAAACTTTATTTTTAATGACGTTCCAGCTGATGAGGTAAAACATTGTCCGGAGGATTGTTTTGTAAACAAGACTGGATTTGCAGACCGATTAAGAATAAAGAACGGTGCTGTGCCGTCTATATATAGTCACACGGACTCTGGGTCGAACATGTATGGGCGAATCATTCCGGTTGCCATTTTACAACATTGGACGTTTTCAAAACAATTTCCCCCATGTGCACCGATGGGTGAGTCGAAACTCATTATAATGCAAAACTGTTATCCACTCACGGCAGTGAGTTTACTTCCAAGTCTTCAGTGCGAGACGCCTATAAAAACCTAGCGTTTTTGAGCTAGGCTCAAAACTAGGGTAGAAAATAGCCTATTACTTATTCATTTTAATGTTTTGAATGCAAAATCCAAGCGAACGTCATAGACAACAATATAATACAATTTAAAAAGCCAGTTCATAACCCCTTTATATAGCAGTTCATGCCAGTGCTATTTTACTATTGTTCAGGTATTACTATAGTTTTTATTAGTGTTTTGAATTGGCTTTTATTATATTTGAATATGGCTATTAGATTTTCATCAGTTAATTTAGCTTTTATGTCTTATTTTATTTCAGCTTTTATGTCAACAACAAAAATATTTTTTAATATGTCTACGTTTTAACGATAATAACCTTGATTCATGCATTCCCTGCGAATCGAACCCACGATCTTGGCATTGCTAGCACCTACTGTTTGGGCTATTGTTTTAAATATCCTCTACTGTTTTAGCATGCATGTTATTGAACTAGAAATGGTGTCCAACGCCCAGATTTCTTTTTCCACGCAGAGAGCTAATAAAAACCTGGCTGGGTAATGCATCGATTCATGATCTCCGTCTCTGTCGCACTCTATAAACTCTGTTCATGCATCATCTTCCCTCTGAATCGTTATCACGTGCTGAAATACCAATTGAGTCATGCTATCGGGTTATGAAGGCTAAGTGTCGCCTATTCGTTGCCAACTCAAAAGGCACCAGGCTGAAATCAAAAACACTTGTTAGTTTGGTATAAAGCCCTAAGTAGCATCTCATATTGCAGCTTTATTATAGTGTATCCAGTCACTTATCACTTGTTGAAGTCCTTTCATTAGACTCCTCATTCGAAATGTGGCAGCAAATTGAGATGTATCCTATGGCAACTGCCAACAGTGTACAAAAGCAGCGTTGCAGTACATGAGTCACCAGATGCTATCCTTAGCCAAAACCCCAAACCAAAATTGTTGACCAACAGAGACTTGAAAACAATCAAAGTTTCCTTTGGTCTTTTCAAAATGTTAGTGCATGTGTCAACACCTACTGAGGTTCTCTTTATTTACCATGAGCGCTCCGAACAAGATGAAACCTCTTCAAATGTAAGTAGTCATCTTGGCTCAAAATAACAGCGTCCCTTGAGTCTCTCCGCTCCGCATAAATGTCTTGATATCTTTGGATGCGTTCACGTTTCTCTTTTGTTCTCTCTTTTGTGGCATGCTCTCCCAAGAATGAGCTAACAAGAAATCTGTGTGTCCTGTTATTCACGCCAAGGAGGCACACGGTTCAAGTGGATTTGAATGATCAGGTCAATGTAAGGTGAGACCTCAAGGGAGCTGTAAACAAATTTATGCGGCTTGCACTGAATCTGGTGCAGTTTGAACACGTTGCAAATGCTGAAATTTGTTTGTAGACGTTTCGTCATCGTAGAAGAGGTGTTTATACCTTTTTATAAGGTGTTTAGACACAATAGGTCATGGCTATTAGAACTCACATGTTTGTACTACCAGTAATATTACCAGAGAAGAACCTATTTATTTTACTGACGTTCCATTGATTTACTTCCATTGAATATATAGACCGTCATAAATGTAAGACCGTTTTAAAAATAAAACTGTTCAAAAGTTTGAAGTCGGTGAGGTCGGAAGAATTCTCACCACGGCTGCATTTATTGGATTAAAAATACAGTAATAATGTGAAATGTTATTGCAATTTAAAATAACTGTTTTCTCTTTGAGTAGGGGAGAGCGGGGCACAACCTAACGCATTTTGGTTTTGGCTCAATTAATTAAAAAATAATTAGGTTTGATGCACTTAAAGTTTTTTTTTTCTAGGACGTACCATTTTCGTACAGTTGTACTGAAAGTGACAAGTGCAAATGTTACAACTTACCCCATATGCGGGGTTAAATGTAACAGACACAGGGGTTAGTTGTAACACACATAATGCAATACAATTTTTGTTTGATATTGTTTGTGCATCTGTATATGTAGATATCCATACATCCATCCCTCATCCAATCATCCTTCTATTTTGGATAAATATCATGGATAGAGACATAGAAAAGGGCTGCACACTTTTGCAATAAATAATAATAAATAAAATCATAAAATATTGTAATTGCAAGTGAATTAGATGTGTGTGTGGCAGCTGCATGTACAATTATTATTAATAATAATAATAACAGTAATAATAATACAAATGAGCTTAAAATAATAATTTTAAGGGTTTATTGCATTAAAAACAGGCCATATTTTTAATAAACAAACAAGTGATCAATGCATAGTTAAGCAAATTTTAAACATTTTAAATTCCAACATTGTTTGTGAAAGTCCAACAAAGTTAAATGTATAAATGTATACTCAAACCTGAAAAGTTGTGTGGCTCCGTTTTCATTTGATTCTCATTGTACACTTGGCGGCTTGTTTGTAACACTGTGTTACAACTAACCCCGCTGTGTGTTACATATTTTAAGCCTAGCTAACAGTTACTAGGAATTAGCCTTTCGCCGAGCCCCGCCCCCCTTAGTTACTGTTGCTACCTCCGTCAAACAAATGGTTAAACACGGGCAGCGCGACAGATTGCCATGTCGGCAAAGGGTATTCCCGTGCGTGTCAGTGACCTTTTTTGGAGCAATACCTCCGCGATATCAAGCAAGATCGAAGCAAAAGGGGTTACGGTATGCGGTGGAGGGATTAATTCCAAATATAAAATTAAGAAATGAATGAGACACCACTACTATTGATGCTAATGCTTACCAGTCTCAAGCAAATCAGAAAAACCCCATGACCATGCTAAGTTACCTCAAATGCAACCAGCACAGCCTTGAAGATTTTATAAACTGGCTCAGTGGCTAATTGTTTGGAGTTCGAAATATATAACTTGCGCTGCATATTTATTCATTTTGCCTCCGATACAGGAGTACACGTTCGCTTTAACAAGCAGGTTGTTCATTACCACAGCAACCGATTGCGTGTCATGAATGCGATTTTCGTGTTTAAAAGTAATTAACGTTATGCATAAGAGACGGAAAGAGGCAGAGAACCATACGTTATTTAAGGTTATTTCTATTCGTTACGATATTGATATATGAACTGATGTTGTCATGTAAGCTTCATGCTTTCCCAGTTGCGAACGTCCTCTAAACTGTAGTCTACGGTGCTGCACTGCTAACTTAGCTGACTGCTGCTCATTTTCCCAGAGAATATCATGGTATGTTAACAACAACCCTTTAGAAAATGTACAGTAAGTCCTTTGTGGATCCTCTTGATCTGCTTTCTCCGTGCTTCTTTGACTAATCTCAGTCGCACGCACGCTGCACGCGAGACGAGTTAACCATGTTCGGCACATTTAACTGGAATTGGGGCGTCCACACTGTTTAATACATCTTAGGCACCGCTCGCGTTGTGTTTTGGGCTTTGGAAAGGAAAAAACACAACTTCTCCAGACAATCTCTCGGGGTATCATGTGTCCGATTTACAAACGACGTGGGCGCACCGCTTACTGTTTGACGGAACAGCTCACACAGTAACGGTTGCTATGATGTGTGATTGGACAATGGCCATTTTGTGGGAGGGGCCGGCGAAAGGTCAATTGTTGACGTTTCAAAACGGTGCTATGTTTGAGCCAACAAGACAGTGATTAAGGCAATATAAAGTTAGATTTGGAAACATATACACCCAACTCAGAAACCGAAAAAAAAAACCTATGATGAAAAAAATGTACTTTCATGGTGTCAAAACACTTTTTGTCCAGTATCTTCACGAAATATTATCACAACTTTCCGCAAATTCGCGGGAGACCGTCTTCGGAAAAATATCGTAAACACAACCTCCGTGTCCCTGAGTAACTACGTAAAAGGTCTAGCCCCGCGTTAGGTTGTGCCCCGCGCTCCCCTCACTTAAAAATGTCATTTATTCCTGTGATATGTTAGAAATCATTCTAACATATCATTAATTCTAATAAATTAATTTGCCATCACAGAAATAAATGATGGCATTGCAATATTATTCCACTATATTACTAATTTTCTGTATTTTCGAAACTAAACCCAAATATTTGCTTGTATCTCTCTGCTTTGGACATTTTACCCATTTCTACCCTTAAAACTGGTGTCTGTCCCTTCAACTCATTCAGTAGTCTTTCGCATCGAAAAGATGTTTTCTTTAGTGTCCCGCTCACCATAAAACTTTATTGCACGTGTGCAGTCCTGCAGATATTTCTTCCCAACCTCCTCTGTTTTGACAGTTGGGATCCTAGTGATTCAAGAGACCTGCGTTTTAATGTCCAAACTCCCATGGCAGTTGTCAGTGCTCGCCAAATTTTTCCCAAAGATGTATTGGCGTAATTTACTCCCTACTGTCAAAGGTCCCTAATTGTTTCAGTATGGAGTGGTGTTTGTGTGGCATATCCATGTGTGATTTTCTCTCCATAATTCAACCATCTCATTGATTCATTTCCTGTTCACATATTAGTGCTACTCAATCAGAACGCTACTGGCAGTAGCATATCAAATGGGCTTATGCCAAAGGGAATATGAAATCTTAAGGGATTTTTAATATTTATAAGGCTGTGAAAAATATTTCTCCAGCTTTATTTGAGCTTCGGTATATTTCAGTATATCAGTGGTTAGAGTATTTTGAATATCAGGGGTAAATTTAAGTGTAGGTTTTGGTGTTTTGTCAGCTGATGGTTTCCCGAGGCGTTATTCTTTTAGTCTTTCAAGAAAGATCCTGTGTCAGTTTGGTGAAAAAGAGAAACCAGGAGACTGGGAAGAGGCCGTGTCAGGCCAGGGTCAGGTAGGCTGGGTGCGCCTTCCCTCATGAGGAGATGAAAGACAGATTCAGCTTCATTGTTTAGAGGGAATGTCAGCATTCCGGGCTCTTCTCAGTCCCTTAGGCAGTTTTGCTGTGGGAGCACGAAGACCATGGTTCATTTGCAGGGAATTCCTCAGCAGGCTTCCTGGTCTTGGCCGAGAGAGACACTTGAGGGAAGGAAATACACCGCCTTCAGCCACATGTGTCTTCTCAATCTCTCTCTCTCTCTCTCTCTCTCTCTCTCTCTCTCTCTCTCTCTCTCTCTCTCTCTCTCTCTCTCTCTCTCTCTCTCTCTCTCTCTCTCTTTGTGTCACAGCCTTTAGATTGTTGGGATTTTAAGGCTTACATGATTTTTAAGGGTCATTTAAGGATGCGACTTATACATTACTGTCCAAAAGAGATCGTAAAGGCATTTGATTTTATTTTTTTAAATAAATGCTTTTGAAATGTTTATCGAAGTATCCTGAAAAAATTAGGGCTGTCAAATGATTAATTGCGATTAATCGCATCCAAAATAAAAGTTTGTGTTTACATAATATATGTGGGTGCACTATATATATATATATATATATATATATATATACACACACATGCATGTATATTTCAGGAAAAAAATATTATTTTTATATAGATATAAATCTATATACAGTATATACATGAAAATATTTCTTAAATATATACAAGCATGTGTGTCTATTTATATATATTAAATAATTATACACAGTGCACCCACATATATTATGTAAACACAAACTTTTATTTTGGATGTGATTAATCGTTTGACAGCCCTAGAAAAAGTTGTATCACAGTATCTGAACAATATTAGGAATTGTTGTTCAACATTAATAATAATATGAAATGTTTATTGTGCAGCAAATCATCAGATCAGAATGAATTCTGAAGGATCATGTGACACTGAAGACTGAAGTAAAATTAAATTTTAATAAAATAGAAAACTGTTGTTTAAAATTGTAATAATATTTCACAATATTACTGTTTTTAATGCAGCCTTGTAGTTGAGCATAAGAGACTTTTTTACAAAAACATTTTTAAAATCTTTAAAACTTTAAAAACTTAAACTTAAAAACTTTAAAAATGTAAAATCCTTGAAAAAATCTTGAATACATGATGCTGATTGACGATAATGCTAATGATATGAATAATTCCATTTAAGAACAGCAAAGGAGGCGTAAATTACATGTTTGAAATGAAAAACACTCATTCTACTTAACATTTAATCAAAATTCATCAAAAGTAAACCTGAAAACAAAACAGTTTATTGTTAGATTTTGTAATTGACATGACTTTTTCCAATGCTGATAATCTCAAAATGACCAAATATATATATTATTTGACACAGAAAAGGTTAATGATGTATAGCTTTGACTTTAAATCAGCAGAATTCTGCTGTGATAATATTCCTCACCACAAATGAGGAAAACACACACAGCTTGTCTAATAGTTATCAAATGCTTCCTGCAGGTGCTTACGTCTGTGCTAAAGAATTCAAAGGCCAACTAAAGCAGTCTGTGCTGATCGTAAGGGAAGAGGAATGTGCTGTTTTGAAACAGATAGAGCAACCGATAGAGTTGCTATCTATGGCCCTTAGAGGTTTAAGAGCCGTTAAAAAAAAAAAACGTGAAAGCGAATTGCTTTTCTCCGAGCTAAAAGGCTCAAATGTTTTGCAATAAAACCATTGAAGGCTTGAAAACTGAAATACAGACATTTAGCGAAGGGTAATGTGCTGTGTGTTGGTCATACAATGCTCCCTATGGGCCTGCAAGTAAGATAATATGTCTACCGCTAATATGCTAACATGCTAACTCTAAGAGGCAGCCTCATCCGGTTTCCCCTGCTATCACACAGCGAGTGAGTGCCAGGCTGTTTGTGTAGCCTGAAGCCACGCTAAGTCACTTCCCATGCTCGGGCCAAAGAATACAGCTGACAGAAGGAGCCAGGGTCCTAGTGTGTGGGAAAATGCAATGACAGATAGAGGGCAGGAAGATAGCAGACGGCTGGAGTTGCAGGGTCCTCCGTAAGAGGGCATGAGATCTTCTGATCTTTATTCCTCTCAGTCTCAGGGAAGCCACTCAAAGGGACTTGATTTACTTTATTCATGTTATTTATATTGACTGTTGTTTGGGGTCACAGATGCTGTATATGTAGAAATTAGAATTAAACTCTTATTTTACCTGTTAAATTCTTTTACCATGTTCCCCGGACCTAATTAAAATCGATCAAACTGACATTTTTTTTTTGTAATCAGGTCTATTAGGATTTGCAAAATAATGTAAAATAATCTTAAACTTCAATTGGAAGTCAATCAAAATGGATATTTTTTACTTAATACATGTTTCTTTTCTTTTTTTTTCTTTTTTTTTTTCTTACATATTTTGACTTTATTTTAGTTATATCTACCGTTCAGAGGTTTGGGGTTGGTACGTTTTTTTTTTGTTGTTTTTTTTTTTTTTTTGAAAGAAATGAATACTTTGATTAAAAAGGGACCCATTAAATTGATCAAAAGTGTCCATAAACTTCAATTATGTTACAAAAGATATTTCTGTTGTTTTGAACTTTCTATTTATCAAAGAATCCTAAAAAAATATATATACTATATCGCAGTTTCCGCCAAAATATTAAGCAGGACAACTATTTTTAACATTGATAATACTAAATTAGCATATTAAAATGATTTTTGAAGGATTATGTGACACCGAAAACTGGAAGTTGCTGAAAACTCAGCTTTGTCATCACTTCACAAGAATAAATTACATTTTAAAATATATTAAAATAGCAAAGTTATTTTAAATCAGAATTGTATTTCAAAATATCACTGTTACTACATATTTGATCAAATTAATGCAGCCTTGGTGTGCATTTCTTTCAAAAACATTTACCAACCCCAAACTTCTGAACAATGGTGGATGTTGGGGAAAACAACTGTATCTAAGAGAGGGATCAATACACCATCTTTATAAATCATCCACATATAATAGATGTGTTAAGAACAGTGTTTTAAGAACAGTATTTTGTGTAGCTTAAAAGTAATATGATTTTCCAATTGCATTCACAGTAAATGAAATCATCAGGAACGATCTCTCCAGCATCTCCGTGCACAGCCATGCATAGCAGCCGAGGAGAAGTCCACGGCTGTCATGAACTCTTCAGCATACCAAATTTCATACAGAAGATCTGAATCTGCAAGACCTGACTCTGATAACACCGATTCAACAAACAAACCTTGTGCACTCAGAGTTCCACTTGATGCGAGGCCGACAGAACTCACCGAACCTTGCTTGTTTTATTTCCACGGGGAACCTGAAAACCAGCCTAAAAGCACATAAAAAAAACAAAACAAAACAAGTGCACTTCACTTCAGAATTTATCAGCACATCCTGCCGAGACGTGCAGAGCCGTGTGCTGTTGTGGACCAAGTTGTCTGTCCTTTTGCTTTCCTATTTACTCTCTTGTACACCATGTAGCTTTTTAAATTATTACCGTAAGTGCAGTTTGACATCTTTCTCCATCCACGACCATGTACGTTTCTAAGAAAGAACATTTGAGTCTGGTCACAAATCAAAGTCATTTTGCAGGCCAAAAGCCAGGCGCACAGTTGACGCATGCACAATTGTAAATTATAACCTAAACTTTTTTTGTTTTTTGTTTTGTTTTGGATGCATGCATGTGAATGCAGCTGTGCACTTCTGAAAACTCACTCTGTCTGTGTTTTTGTTACATTTCATCATCCAGTGGCACAAGTACGTGTGGTTAAATGAAGTATCTATTCCTCATGAAGAAGAAAACATTGACGACTGCCTTTATGGAGACGTTTGGTCGAATATCATTTTGAAGCCTATTTGAAAGCCCGAGCGGCCTTGTTGATTTGCCTTAAGCGTATGCCAAATTGTGGTTTTGTTCATCATTTGACAGCAGAAGTCTGTGCTTATCTCTGAATAGCCATTCCAATGTCTATAGCTTTTTAATATCGGGTATGATATGTACTTGTTAACTGGAATTTTTATGAATAGAATAGAATTATTTATTTGGAGTGAGCTGGAATTAATCACACGCAAGCCATGAGGGAATCTAGTAATTCTGTCCCCTCTGCGGTCACAATGGTAGCAAATTTTGTGAGCAGAATGACTGGACTGGCATTTGTCAACCATCCAATATTATTTCAAGGCAGGATAATGGTTTCCGATTAGGCTACGCTCTCTTGAACTGCCTTTAAAACAGCAGAATATATGTTTCACTATAACTGCCTCTATGACCTGATGGTTCACTGCACTGTGCCTTAAAGTGTTTATTAAGCAGGAATACTTTTATATATGTATTTGTCCTCTCTAATAATTATAAACGTAATGCATGTTTCTCAGCATATAATGGTTTATATATCAATTTTCATACAGGGGGTTTTACTTCCTGTACATTCTATCCTGTCCGTAGGTTGTTAGGTAATGTATGCACTTTAATTTGTATTTTTCTGTACTGGGATCTCAGAGATGCCACATATTGTTTTGTTGTTGTTTGTTGTTGTTGTTCTTTCTTGACAATCAGACCTAACATATATTCTTCTGCAAGGTATCAATGACAACAACAGAGTTTTTTTCTTGCAAGTATATGTATTCAATTACCCCATGCTTGTTCAATTTCTACGGAGCATTTACATTTCAGTACCAAAATATGCACAATAAATTCATGCTTTGTTGGCTCTTTTAGAGTTGTGTATAGTTGAATGGTGTAAAAATATGCTTACAAATATAGAGAAAGTACCAGTTGTCGCAATGTCTATTTCTCAGTAACCATAAAAGCCTTTTAAATTACAATATTTCTTTGTAAATTTAATCCTCCAACCTAAGTTTCAATATTTTGGTAAGACTTCAGTTTAAGGTCCAATTCTCACTATGAAAGGGTTAGTTCACCCAAAAATGAAAATTAAGTCAGTGGCTCAACTATAAGTTTATCAAGCGACGAGAATACTTTTTGTGCGAAAAAACAAACAAAAATAACGACTTTATTCGACTATTCCTTTTCTTCCTTGTTGGCCTGAAACGAGACTTCAATTTCCACGACGCATGCGTGGAAATCTATGGAACGGAGGTTTCGTGCCCTGGATGTGTATCCCACAAATCTCCATCAACTGCAAGATGCTATCCTATCAATATGGGCCAACATTTCTAAAGAATGCTTTCAGCACCTTGATGAATCAATGCCACGTAGAAAAGGTAGTTCTATTGGTTTGATATTTTTATTGCCTTTGACTTTTTTCCTTGTTGTTGTTTAAATTGTATTTCTGTTTCAAATATCTTGTCATATTACTTTTTAAATTTAGCTGAAAAGCCTTTAATAGGTTATTTAATGGTAGGTTCCACTGTGACTACTTTCCCCATATGTTGGCCTCTATCGGGGCATGTTGTCACAAAATAATGTTTTGAATGTGCCTTCCAATTTCTGATTACCAACATTCTTTAAAATAACATCTACCATGCATTTAACACATATCCAGCATTTGCAACTTTACTGTGTGAGGCTTCCAGTGGCATCCACTTCCAGTCATTTTAGTAGGCCCAAAGGCCTCTTTTATTTTTTATTATTTTTTGATCATTATTATATATTATTTGGATTTATTATTATAATCGTATAACATTACAAGTTTTACCTTTTACTGCACTTTGTTATTAATACCTATAGTGGCTGCACATTTACAGAAAACAACTTATTTGTGCGTTGCAAAAGAAGGTGGATGAAGTAATTGACCCACTAAGAGAAATATTTACTAGAGTAAAATGTGTGAAAACCTCTGTTATGACAGGAGACTGCTAGTAATTGATACTGACTTTTTACGACGAAATCAAATGACAAAATACTTCAAGATGTTTCTTACTGGTCATAGAGAATGAAAAACGAAGATGATTTATTTGAAAAAGTCTTTTGTCCAAACCTTTAAAGAGTATAAAACGCTGACCCAATGTTCCGTTTCACAGATCTAGTTTCAACCCAGTCACAACGGCTCGTTTAAAATGCGTCAGCGTCGTCTGAAAAGGACTCGTGAAAAATGCGCAAGATCTCTTCCCCGTGTGCGCAAGAGAGATGAACTTCCAGAGTAGCAACTAATGGATCAAAGTAGAAGCAGCTGTTGCATCCAGGCTTTGAGCCAAGCACCCTGTGACACCTGCTAGGCAGACAGGAATATTTTCCATGGGTTTGAATCCCCGGTCACACATAGCCATGGTGACAACGCACAGTCAGGGTGGGGTGTATCATCAAAGCCAGTGCCCACAAATAGCCACTCTGTTAGTATAGGCGGCCCGTGTGAGGATTACTAGAGAGCCAAGAAGAAGAGTGGCCTTTTCTAACGGTCACAGTTATCATTGTGTGAACTGCCCTGCTGAGTGAAGGTCTTGGAGTTTAAAACTCACAGATGTGAGCTTCACATCTCTCCCTTGGAAAGATAATGGAGATGGACGCTGTTCCTCCTAGACTGTCAAACGTTTTGATGTCACAAACCCCTAAATATTGGTATCTTTAGAGGGACTGCTTTCTTAATCATTTATAAATGTATAGAGTAAAACAAATCTAATGATTAAAGATCTGTCATTAGGAATCAAAATAAAACGACTATATTTTCAAATTCTGTAACTTATTTACGTGTTGGGGAAAGTGTAATGCTTTACAGTATTGCGTTACTAAAAAGTAACTAATTGTGCGTCTACTTTGTATGGAAAGTAATGCGTGTTTGGTAACGTTTCACCTGGGTTGGGCTTGCTTGCTTGATTTTTTAATAGCCTAGCAAAAAAAAAATGTTTTATTTTTAGCAAATGTAAAGGCCATTTCACACTAAAAGTGAAATGAATAAGGCTGAAGGAAATGCAAATCCACACCTATACAGTAGAAGGTGCTGTGCAGTATGAAAGCATATACATCCCTCTTTCATTCATTCAACAGAAGAACCATACCGCCAATCTAAGCTATATGCTAATATCAGTCGTATTTGACGAAAGTGGTCGTGACAGTCAGAATTAGTTACTTGGAAAAAGTAATATGATTACGTAACTCACATTACTTTTTAATGCATTACCCCCAAACACTGCTTATTTGTTTTAACATCATATATTATTATTATTATTATTATTATTATTAATATTATTATTATTATTTTTAATCTATTTTCCAATTTCAACATTTTTAAAGCATTTTTCTCAGAATTTTTTTGTGGACTCACAAGCACCTCAAACCCCAAGTTCGAAAACCTCTGTATTAGAATATCAGAAGTTAAGACATGAGACTTTAAATTGTGATATTGCAGCACAATAAAATACATCTATATATATATATCTATATATCTATATCTATATCTATATATATATATATATATATATATATATATATATATTCAATGCCTTTGCATACTGAAAAGAGACTAATATATCAGTTCTCTTTTTTCCGTTGAAATTGTGCATTTTTTATTAACAGAAACTAAGGCTGTCAATACATATAAATAATCATGTAGAATCATGAACATTTTTTACTGCCTTAACAGGTTGTTCCATTTTTATAAGGAAAGAAAATTGTTTTGATGTACAAGTTCTCTGCATAATTTATAACTTAAACTTAACTTAACAATAATATTTTAAAGGCATCTCAAGTAAATGTTTATATTGAGAAATTCATCAGGAATATTTTAGATCACTTTATACAATTGTTGAGGGGATGAATTAAAAACCTTCCTGATCTTTTTCCACAGTAAGTAATCCAATGCATGTTATGTTTCACTTGTACATTCTGTGAGATTTTACTGATAAAAAAAAATAAAATGTAATAATTAATCATAAGACATTCCGAAACTACTAGGTCCCCTAATAACCCTCTTCTCATGGGTGAGAAGAACTGATCTAGACTATTACTGCCTCCTAGTGGACATTTGATGATTCTGGCAAAATCACCATTGAAAATAGTACTCCTATTCATGAAACCATGTTTTTTTGTTTTAGTTTTTTAATGTTAAAAGAAATTGGACACGCCAGCAACTAATAATCATAAAAATCAGTATAAAACACTTTACAAACATTGCACAAAAGAAGTCAGCATTAAAAAAAACTTTAGGCAAGGCAAGGCAAGGCAAGTTTATTTATATAGCACATTTCATACACAATGGCAATTCAAAGTGCTGTACATAGAAGAAATTAAAATAATCAAAAGAAATCAGAATAATTAAAGCAGTTTAGAATAAAAAAATAAGAAATAATGAAAAATAAAAATTATGATAAAAATAAAATACAGTAAATTAAAACTATTTAGAATAATATGAAGTGCAGTAGCAGTCGGACGAACAGTGGCACAGTGCTCATTCAGTCAATGCACAGCTAAACAGATGTGTTTTGAGTCTTGATTTGAATGTGACTACTGTAGGAGCACACCTGATCTCTTCTGGAAGCTGGTTCCAGCTGCGGCTGGCATAATAGCTAAAAGCAGACTCTCCATGCTTAGAGTGAACCCTTGGTATTTCTAGCTGATGTGATCCTAATGATCTGAGTGATCTGTTGGGTTTATATTCAGTGAGCATATCTGCAATATATTGAGGTCCTAACCCATTAAATGATTTATATACCAGTAATAATACTTTAAAATCAATCCTAAATGTAACTGGCAGCCAGTGTAAAGACCTGAGGACTGGTGTGATGTGTTCATATTTTCTGGTCCTGCTCAGAATCCTGGCAGCAGCGTTCTGTATGAGCTGCAACTGTCTTATGGTCTTTTTAGGAAGGCCAGTGAGGAGGCCATTACAGTAATCCACCCTGCTGGTGATGAAAGCATGCACAAGTTTCTCTAAGTCTTGACTGGAAACAAAGCATCTAATTCTTGAAATATTTTTCAGATGATAGTATGCTGATTTAGTTATTGCTTTGACATGACTATTGAAACTAAGGTCTGACTCTAGTGACACACCAAGATTCCTGACTTGATTTTTAGTTGTTAGACCCCTAGCGTCAAGGTGCATTCACCTTAAGAACTTCATCTTTGTTTCCAAACGCAATAACTTCAGTTTTGTCTTTGTTTAACTGCAGAAAGTTTTGACACATCCAACCGTTTACTTCATCAATGCATTGGCACAGGGAGTTAATGGGGCTGTAGTCGTTAGGCGATAGGGCTAAGTAGAGCTCTGTGTCGTCTGCGTAGCTGTGGTAAGCTATTTGGTTCTTTTTCATTATTTGGCTCATTGGGAGCATATACAGGTTGAATAGGAGTGGCGCAAGAATCGAGCCCTGAGGGACTCCGCAAGTCATGGATGTCCACTCAGACTTATGTTCTCCCATACTCACAAAATAACCTCTCCCTTCTAAGTATGACCTGAAACATTTTAGGACTATCCCAGAAAGCCCCACCCAGTTTTCCAGCCTGTCAAGAAGTATGTTGTGATCAACAGTGTCAAATGCAGCACTGAGGTCGAGTAGTACCAGTATGGATAATTTGCCTGTATCAGTATTTAAGCGAATATCGTTTATTATCTTTATGAGAGCTGTCTCCGTGCTGTGATGCGATCGGAAACCAGATTGAAAATTGTCAAAATATCCATTTGAGCTTAAGAATTTGTTCAGCTGATTGAAGACAACCTTTTCAATGATCTTGCCTATGAAAGGAAGATTTGAGATCGGTCTATAATTGCTCAAGATGGTCTTATCCAGATTGCTCTTTTTCAGGAGGGGCTTGACAACTGCAGTTTTCAGGGAGTTCGGAAAATTCCCAGAGCGAAGTGAGGCATTTACCACTTCTAGGAGATCTGCTTCTAAACAGTTTAACACACGTTTGAAAAAAGATGTGGGAAGTGTGTCAAGGGCGCAGTTTGATGTTTTAAGGTGCTGTACGGTTTCTACCAAAATTGTGTCATCAATTTCTTCGAAATCAGACATAGTAACTACTTTCTCAGGTTGTGGTCTGATCTGCCTGAGCTGATCACCTTTCTGATGTTATTGGTTTTCTCAGAGAAGAAAGAAGCAAACTCACTGCACTTGCTGTCTGAGAGCATTTCTATGGGAATCTGGCTTGGGGGGTTTGTCAATCTCTCTACAGTAGCAAAAAGAGTGCGTGTGTTGTTTATATTGCTGTTTATAATATTTGAGAAGAAAGTCTGTCTGGCTTTGCCTAGTTCCCTGTTGAAAGCGTGGATGCTGTCTTTGTAGATGTTATAATGGACTACAAGTTTTGTCTTCCGCCACATGCGTTCTGCTCTTCTGCATTGTCTTTTCATATTTTACAAACATTGTTAATGTAATAAAAACATCTGAATAGCATGCAAAAACAATTGACATTGAAAGCAAGATTATTTTACATTAATTAAAATATTTGATATTAGTTTTAATCAATTTCCTTTTCTGACAAAAATTCGAATAATTTTTTTTTACATTTGCGCCACAATTAAGTATAATATTATTAACATTATTTACAGATCTCATTTCTTATTGACAATTAGTGTTACATGGGTCACCTGAGGTGAAAAATTCAAATACATTGACCAAAGGAAACATAGTCACTGCCCCCAACATTGAGCCCAACTGCACTACAGCTCCACACCACACAAGGGCGCTGTGGCCTTCATCGCGCAAAATGACAGCAACAATCACCTTTACGTAGGATAGGACGAAGATAAAAAAGAACCACGCCAACACCTGTAAAACAAAGTATAACTAAATATACAAAAAAAAAACAAACAATAATATAGATCAAGGAAGTATATGTTTCTTATATAAGATATAAACAAGTATTGGTCCCCAATACTCACAATAATGATGGCTCCAGAGGTCTCATTAACGAGCAGTGGACAGGGACTCAACACAGCCATGCTCATAATGAAAACTCCAATTAGAGAGCCAATAGAAGTGAGAACACCCATCAGCACTAAAGACCTGTTCAGAATGTGACAAAGAGATGAGAATGAGTTAGTTCATTGTGTTAATATCCAAAATGTGCATTATATATCTATCTATCTATCTATCTATCTATCTATCTATCTATCTATCTATCTATCTATCTATCTATCTATCTATCTATCTATCTATCTATCTATCTATCTATCTATCTATCTATCTATCTATCTATCTATCTATCTATCTATCTATCTATCTATCTATCTATCTATCTATGGTGTTACTGCATATCGACATCCATGATAGGCCAAATTAATAGAGCACATATCATGGATTTTTGAAAATGACTGTTCATGTGGTGTGGAAAATAGGTCTAAGGGAATGAAAACATCCTGCAAAGATTTATATCTGAAAGTGCACCGTATATAAAGTTATTGTCTTTCAAAAGTGAGAGTCGACTCTGAGTCTATGAAATGAATTGTTTTTGAAACGAGTCATTAACTGTTACGTCGTGACGTAGATAGATCATTGGCCGCTCCCAACAACTACGCGTGCAGACTTGAAGTGACGTCTAGAACACATTCAATTACTTCAGCTGAATCGCATCATGACACTGACGTAATGACCGTTTAATAAGGAGATACTTTATGAAGACAGTTCACTTCGCGTATACACAGGAGCCGTCTTAGAAAATAATCTCGATAAGTCAAACCACAAACGCCGTGCTGAGTGATCTGAACTGTATGAAGTTGCGAACTTCTGAACTGTATGAACGGCGTTCGGGGATCGACTTATCGAGACTATTTTCTAAGAAGGCTCCTGTCTGTATACGCGAACTGAACTGTCTTCATAAAGTATCTTCTTATTAAACGGTCTGTACACTTACAAAGTTCTCAATGCTTCGTTTTGCATGTATGGAGCCTCATTATGTTACTGTGTTAGTGTGGGGCTATTTTGAGCCTTGTTAGTGGTATAAACTAGTGATGTCTTTTTACTTAGTCAATGCCCCCATTACTAGCATTATACGCTAAACAGTTTTTAGAGATAAAACTCTTACATTCGATTATCATGAAAACAAATCTCAGAGAACGATTGACTAGGTACCGATGATTTATTAGACCAAAGGTTCATTGTTCGCCGGAGTTCTCCTTTAATATTGGTGCACTGATACAGCAAGCGCTATTCCCTGCTATTGTTAACATGTTAGCAATTTAGCAAGTTAGCATAGTTAGCTAAATAATAAAAATGTTCACATTAAGGTTACAAGAAAGTTTTAGAGTTAAAGCTGCAGTCTGTACCTTTTTTGGGGATAGAAATTATTAAATAAAATGTATTTAAGCTGTTGACGTTGTTAACATTGACAATTTGAGAACATGTAAAACGATTTTTATATTTAATCAGCACGATTTCCTGCAATGTCAGAACCAGAACCAAAATGGATGTTACTTACTTATTCAGATGACATTTTCGGGTGAAAATTATTATGTTGTTCATACTTCTAAAAAGAATAATCTGTGATTCTGAATGACAGTATTCACACCGGCACGGTTACTGACAGCCACAAGATTCATCCGTGCTGTGCCGTGTCGAACTACAACTTACATAAAGTTGACAATTCCGAAAATGACTGCAATTGCAGATTTCAAACAGAGATGGCGACAAAGAGGAAAAACTGCGGACTGTAGCTTTAAATGCATGGGTGTACTCAAACATTTAAAGTTAAGAACAAGTAAAATGTATGAATGCAAAATAAAATCTGCCAGTTCTGCTTACTTAAACTGAATTTCTTAACTTCAAATTTGAGGCAACTGATTGTGAATAATGAAATATACAAATTAAAAACATGACTAAATTCATAGCTTTCTGTCTAAATTTAAAGATCATTTTAAATTGGAATTAACATGGAGTTAGAATCAAATTAAAAACTAAATTCTAATAAAATAAACTATCTGTCTGTCTATTTAAAACTTTTAGCCTTTGTTTTAATTTTAGTATTCAAAATCAATTCCTGTGATGGCAAAGCTTACTCCAGTCTTTAGTGTCCCGTGATCCTTTAGAAACCATTCTAATGTCAATGTTGAAAACTTGATTTTAACCTTATTTAAATTTTCATCATCATTTCATGTGCTCATATTTGTTTGGGAAGTAGCCTTGTAATAAGCATAATATTGTAGAGCTACAATATATAATCATATATTGTTTAAAATGACAAAGAAATTACAGTACAACCTATGAAATCAATGTTTTTCAAGATGTGGCTCACCTTTGAGTGTAAAACATGGTGATGAAGCAAGCTATAGGATTGGCAACATTCGCCATAGTGGCTGACCAATGATAGGCCTGGTCTCCATATGGTAAACATGCATACGACTGCACTGACGGCAAGCCAGTATTGGTCAGAGCGTTTACCCATGCTAGGATAATGTAGATGTACACTACTTGTATCCACGTATACGTCCCGGTCCCAAACGTGCTCCTGGGCTTCTCAGTATTTTGAGAACGCATCATTGGTTTCTGTTCAGATCTCTTGTTTTTCCTGTGGGATGTATGGGCTCCATTTCGTTTTGTGTTACTGGAGTGCTCTCGAGCCACAGCTGGATTGTAGTTTAAAAGTAAGAACGCCACTAAACAAACCACCATCATAGCAGCCAGGAAGAAAAAATAGGCTTCAACTGAAAAGTTAGCAGGTTGGTATTGAGGCACAAAGTAGTTAGCGTCTCTGTAAGACTCATTAAGGTGCGTTTCATTGGATCTGAGGATTTGAGATGCATTTACACATTCCATCACACCTACACCCTGAACCATCGCCATTAAAGCTGGGACAAGACCGCTCAGGCCTTCCCCTATATAATAAGTCATGAGATACTCCGACTTGAGCCGCGCCATGAAGGGAAGGAACGTCACAGAAGAAGTGCAGTCCACTATGGAGATGAAGAAGATGAGGAGCAGGAGAGGAAGGCTGCACTCCACACCTCGCACCGCTACCGTCTCACTCCAGAAGAAAGCCAGGAAGAAGCTGGCCAGTATCCCAAAACCAACAATAAAATAAATAACCGCTGTCTCGTTGAGAGTTCCTGGGCGGAAGCGGTGCATTAATGTGACAAAAAGAGGTCCGATGTTGGCAATTTGGATAATAACAGTGAGGTAGGAGGGAAGGTACCAGCCCTCAGGTACATGTGGAACGATTAAAGGAAGCTCCACCCACACACCACAGATGGTGACCCATGAGCCCATGCCAAACAGACAGGCCAAAACATGGGTGAGGATGGACATGGCCATGATGATTTAGATCAGTATCCTTCAGAATTCATAACCTAAATGTCTAAAAGAAAGAAAAAAGATGCAGTTAGTAACCAAAAGAATCATCGTTATTAATGGTAAAGTTCTGTCATGTACTCACTCTCAAGTTGTTTCAAACCTGTATGAATTTATTTCTTCGGCTGAACACCAAAAAATATATATTTCAAAGATTCTGGGTAACCATATAGTTGTTGGGCCCCAATGACTTTCATAAGCAGGAACTAGGGACTTTGGGGTGGTACTCTGTGTGTTTACACTGCAGGAACCAGGGTCTAAATGAAGTTTCGGGTAAATGTTTCCCCCTCCAAAAGTCCCTGCTTGAGTGGTAGTACTTTATCAAAGTTCAGGAACTTTCAGGGGTGGGACTTTGGTACTGAAAATGCTGATTGGTTGAGTTCATCAGAGGCGTAGCAAGCTTTTGAAAAGTGTGGGGGATGGATGTGTCATTTAAATTTGGGCATGTTACGTAGACCCCTGTCCCTCTAGGGGGGTTCGGGGGCATGCTCCCCCGCAAGAAAATTTGGTACATTTTAAGGTTAAATGCATCAATCTGGAGCACATTGAGAGCTCAAAATTAAGAGCTTCAACTGGATTCGACCCAGGCCTGTGCACATTGAACAACGAAAAAGCATGGACTTGTTGCTTACCTAAAGAGGGCTCAAACATCTTTATAGTTAAGATATAGAGTCTGTCATTATATTCTATATTATGCTATCAAAATTACAATACTTTTGTCCTAATTTCTTCACTTGTAAGAAATAAACCCTTGAGCTTTTATTTAGGAGAAAACACAGAACACCATGCTGATCGTGTGAGCAAAGAGCGCGTTTTTTTTTTCAAATCACGCAGCATTACAAACAGAATGCCTAACGCAAGTCTTCTACTGTTTATCCAAAAATACGAAATATAATAATGAAAACACTGGACATGTCAATAAAACATAAACATAACATCTTCCCAAACACATATCAAGCTTATTTAAAAAACTCGAAAGCATAAACACTCATTCAAAGTACCTGGAAAAGGGAGATGTAAACAACCATAAGTTCCCGCCTCCTCAGCACGAGCTGACCGATACATCTAACACATCAAGAGAGGCGGGACTTAAGGCAGAACAGCCAATCATCAGCCGGACACACTCAAAGCCGGTGTCATGTTTGAGAGGAGACAGCCACAGCGAGCGCACACACACACACTGAGCGCCAGAGAAACGGAGGAGCGACTGTAGAAAGGCGTTTGTGTAAAACTGCGGAAAAACGGCAGAAAAAGTGCGGGTGTTGAACACTCTCACCGGGAAAAGTGTGGGTGTTAAAACACCCACATCCCCCATGGTTGCGACGCCCCTGGGCTCTAGACCCTTCCAGAGCTGAGATATAGAAACTCAAAAATTCGACCCGAAAAAAAAAAACGACAGTGGTACCCCTTTCGTTTTTTTTTTTTGGGCGAAAAATTAAGTTTCTCCAATCTTCTCAAAACTCTGGATTCTGATAGAGGGCCATGCGACTTTAACCTGAGTGCAAAAATGGAGGCTCTAGACCCTTCCAGAGCTGAGATATCGAAACTCAAAAATTCGACCCAAAAAAAAAAAACGACAGTGGTACCCCTTTCGTTTTTTTTTTTTCGGGCGAAAAATTAAGTTTCTCCAATCTTCTCAAAACTCTGGATTCTGATAGAGGGCCATGAGACTTTAACCTGAGTGCAAAAATGGAGGCTCTAGACCCTTCCAGAGCTGAGATATCGAAACTCAAAAATTCGACCCGAAAAAAAAAAAAACGACAGTGGTACCCCTTTCGTTTTTTTTTTTTCGGGCGAAAAATTAAGTTTCTCCAATCTTCTCAAAACTCTGGATTCTGATAGAGGGCCATGAGACTTTAACCTGAGTGCAAAAACTGAGGCTCTAGACCCTTCCAGAGCTGAGATATCGAAACTCAAAAATTCGACCCGAAAAAAAAAAAACGACAGTGGTACCCCTTTCGTTTTTTTTTTTTTTGGGCGAAAAATTAAGTTTCTCCAATCTTCTCAAAACTCTGGATTCTGATAGAGGGCCATGAGACTTTAACCTGAGTGCAAAAATGGAGGCTCTAGACCCTTCCAGAGCTGAGATATCGAAACTCAAAAATTCGACCCGAAAAAAAAAAAACGACAGTGGTACCCCTTTCGTTTTTTTTTTTCGGGCGAAAAATTAAGTTTCTCCAATCTTCTCAAAACTCTGGATTCTGATAGAGGGCCATGAGACTTTAACCTGAGTGCAAAAATGGAGGCTCTAGACCCTTCCAGAGCTGAGATATCGAAACTCAAAAATTCGAACCGAAAAAAAAAAAAACGACAGTGGTACCCCTTTCGTCTTTTTTTTTTTTTTGGGGCGAAAAATTAAGTTTCTCCAATCTTCTCAAAACTCTGGATTCTGATAGAGGGCCATGAGACTTTAACCTGAGTGCAAAAATGGAGGCTCTAGACCCTTCCAGAGCTGAGATATCGAAACTCAAAAATTCGAACCGAAAAAAAAAAACGACAGTGGTACCCCTTTCGTTTTTTTTTTTTTGGGGCGAAAAATTAAGTTTCTCCAATCTTCTCAAAACTCTGGATTCTGATAGAGGGCCATGAGACTTTAACCTGAGTGCAAAAATGGAGGCTCTAGACCCTTCCAGAGCTGAGATATCGAAACTCAAAAATTCGACCCGAAAAAAAAAAAACCACAGTGGTACCCCTTTCGTATTTTTTTTTTTAAAGGGCGAAAAATTAAGTTTCTCCAATCTTCTCAAAACTCTGGATTCTGATAGAGGGCCATGAGACTTTAACCTGAGTGCAAAAATGGAGGCTCTAGACCCTTCCAGAGCTGAGATATCGAAACTCAAAAATTCGACCCGATAAAAAAAAAAACGACAGTGGTACCCCTTTCGTTTTTTTTTTTGGGGCGAAAAATTAAGTTTCTCCAATCTTCTCAAAACTCTGGATTCTGATAGAGGGCCATGAGACTTTAACCTGAGTGCAAAAATGGAGGCTCTAGACCCTTCCAGAGCTGAGATATCGAAACTCAAAAATTCGACCCGAAAAAAAAAAAAAAAACGACAGTGGTACCCCTTTCGTTTTTTTTTTTTCAGGGCGAAAAATTAAGTTTCTCCAATCTTCTCAAAACTCTGGATTCTGATAGAGGGCCATGAGACTTTAACCTGAGTGCAAAAATGGAGGCTCTAGACCTTTCCAGAGCTGAGATATCGAAACTCAAAAATTCGACCCGATAAAAAAAAAACGACAGTGGTACCCCTTTCGTTTTTTTTTTTTTTTCGGGCGAAAAATTAAGTTTCTCCAATCTTCTCAAAACTCTGGATTCTGATAGAGGACCATGAGACTTAGACCTGAGTGCAAAAATGGAGGCTCTAGCCCCTTCCAGAGCTGAGATATCGAAACTCAAAAATTCGGCCCGAAAAAAAAAACGACAGTGGTACCCCTTACGGTTTTTTTTTGGGCGAAAAATTAAGTTTCTCCAATCTTCCCAAATTCTGATAGAGGGCCATGAGACTTAGACCTGAGTGCAAAAATGGAGGCTCTAGCCCCTTCCAGAGCTGAGATATCGAAACTCAAAAATTCGGCCCGAAAAAAAAAACGACAGTGGTACCCCTTACGTTTTTTTTTTTGGGCGAAAAATTAAGTTTCTCCAATCTTCCCAAATTCTGATAGAGGGCCATGAGACTTAGACCTGAGTGCAAAAATGGAGGCTCTAGCCCCTTCCAGAGCTGAGATATCGAAACTCAAAAATTCGGCCCGAAAAAAAAACGACAGTGGTACCCCTTACGTTTTTTTTTTGGGCGAAAAATTAAGTTTCTCCAATCTTCCCAAATTCTGATAGAGGGCCATGAGACTTAGACCTGAGTGCAAAAATGGAGGCTCTAGCCCCTTCCAGAGCTGAGATATCGAAACTCAAAAATTCGGCCCGAAAAAAAAAAAACGTCAGTGGTACCCCTTACGTTTTTTTTTTGGGCGAAAAATTAAGTTTCTCCAATCTTCCCAAATTCTGATAGAGGGCCATGAGACTTAGACCTGAGTGCAAAAATGGAGGCTCTAGCCCCTTCCAGAGCTGAGATATCGAAACTCAAAAATTCGGCCCGAAAAAAAAACGACAGTGGTACCCCTTACGTTTTTTTTTTTTGGGGCGAAAAATTCAGTTTCTCCAATCTTCCCAAAACTCTGGATTCTGATGGAGGGCCATGAGACTTAGACCTGAGTGCAAAAATGAAGGCTCTAGCCCCTTCCAGAGCTGAGATAGCGAAACTCAAAAATTCGGCCCGAAAAAAAAAACGACAGTGGTACCCCTTACGTTTTTTTTGGGGGGCGAAAAATTAAGTTTCTCCAATCTTCCCAAAACTCTGGATTCTGATAGAGGGCCATGAGACTTAGACCTGAGTGCAAAAATGGAGGCTCTAGCCCCTTCCAGAGCTGAGATATCGGAACTCAAAAATTCGGCCCGAAAAAAAAACGACAGTGGTACCCCTTACGTTTTTTTTTTGGGCGAAAAATTAAGTTTCTCCAATCTTCCCAAATTCTGATAGAGGGCCATGAGACTTAGACCTGAGTGCAAAAATGGAGGCTCTAGCCCCTTCCAGAGCTGAGATATCGAAACTCAAAAATTCGGCCCGAAAAAAAAACGACAGTGGTACCCCTTACGTTTTTTTTGGGGGGCGAAAAATTAAGTTTCTCCAATCTTCTCAAATTCTGATAGAGGGCCATGAGACTTACACCTGAGTGCAAAAATGGAGGCTCTAGCCCCTTCCAGAGCTGAGATATCGAAACTCAAAAATTCGGCCCGAAAAAAAAAACGACAGTGGTACCCCTTACGTTTTTTTTTTTGGGGCGAAAAATTAAGTTTCTCCAATCTTCCCAAATTCTGATAGAGGGCCATGAGACTTAGACCTGAGTGCAAAAATGGAGGCTCTAGCCCCTTCCAGAGCTGAGATATCGAAACTCAAAAATTCGGCCCGAAAAAAAAACGACAGTGGTACCCCTTACGTTTTTTTTTTTGGGCGAAAAATTAAGTTTCTCCAATCTTCTCAAATTCTGATAGAGGGCCATGAGACTTACACCTGAGTGCAAAAATGGAGGCTCTAGCCCCTTCCAGAGCTGAGATATTGAAACTCAAAAATTCGGCCCGAAAAAAAAACGACAGTGGTACCCCTTACGTTTTTTTTTTTTGGGGCGAAAAATTAAGTTTCTCCAATCTTCCCAAATTCTGATAGAGGGCCATGAGACTTAGACCTGAGTGCAAAAATGGAGGCTCTAGCCCCTTCCAGAGCTGAGATATCGAAACTCAAAAATTCGGCCCGAAAAAAAAACGACAGTGGTACCCCTTACGTTTTTTTTTTGGGCGAAAAATTAAGTTTCTCCAATCTTCCCAAATTCTGATAGAGGGCCATGAGACTTAGACCTGATTGCAAAAATTGAGGCTCTAGCCCCTTCCAGAGCTGAGATATCGAAACTCAAAAATTCGGCCCGAAAAAAAAAAACGACAGTGGTACCCCTTACTTTTTTTTTTTGGGCGAAAAATTAAGTTTCTCCAATCTTCCCAAATTCTGATAGAGGGCCATGAGACTTAGACCTGAGTGCAAAAATGGAGGCTCTAGCCCCTTCCAGAGCTGAGATATCGAAACTCAAAAATTCGGCCCGAAAAAAAAACGACAGTGGTACCCCTTACGTTTTTTTTTTTGGACGAAAAATTAAGTTTCTCCAATCTTCCCAAATTCTGATAGAGGGCCATGAGACTTAGACCTGAGTGCAAAAATGGAGGCTCTAGCCCCTTCCAGAGCTGAGATATCGAAACTCAAAAATTCGGCCCGAAAAAAAAAAACGACAGTGGTACCCCTTACATTTTTTTTTGGGCGAAAAATTAAGTTTCTCCAATCTTCCCAAATTCTGATAGAGGGCCATGAGACTTAGACCTGAGTGCAAAAATGGAGGCTCTAGCCCCTTCCAGAGCTGAGATATCGAAACTCAAAAATTCGGCCTGAAAAAAAAAACGACAGTGGTACCCCTTACGTTTTTTTTGGGGGGGCGAAAAATTAAGTTTCTCCAATCTTCCCAAATTCTGATAGAGGGCCATGAGACTTAGACCTGAGTGCAAAAATGGAGGCTCTAGCCCCTTCCAGAGCTGAGGTATCGAAACTCAAAAATTCGGCCCGAAAAAAAAAAACGACAGTGGTACCCCTTACGTTTTTTTTTTGGGGGCGAAAAATTAAGTTTCTCCAATCTTCCCAAATTCTGATAGAGGGCCATGAGACTTAGACCTGAGTGCAAAAATGGAGGCTCTAGCCCCTTCCAGAGCTGAGATATCGAAACTCAAAAATTCGGCCCGAAAAAAAAAAACGACAGTGGTACCCCTTACGTTTTTTTTTTTGGGCGAAAAATTAAGTTTCTCCAATCTTCCCAAATTCTGATAGAGGGCCATGAGACTTAGACCTGAGTGCAAAAATGGAGGCTCTAGCCACTTCCAGAGCTGAGATATCGAAACTCAAAAATTCGGCCAGAAAAAAAAAACGACAGTGGTACCCCTTACGTTTTTTTTTTTTTGGGGCGAAAAATTAAGTTTCTCCAATCTTCCCAAAACTCTGGATTCTGATAGAGGGCCATGAGACTTAGACCTGAGTGCAAAAATGGAGGCTCTAGCCCCTTCCAGAGCTGAGATATCGAAACTCAAAAATTCTGCCCGAAAAAAAAACGACAGTGGTACCCCTTACGTTTTTTTTTTTTGGGCGAAAAATTAAGTTTCTCCAATCTTCCCAAATTCTGATAGAGGGCCATGAGACTTAGACCTGAGTGCAAAAATGGAGGCTCTAGCCCCTTCCAGAGCTGAGATATCGAAACTCAAAAATTCGGCCCGAAAAAAAAAACGACAGTGGTACCCCTTACGTTTTTTTTTGGGCGAAAAATTAAGTTTCTCCAATCTTCCCAAATTCTGATAGAGGGCCATGAGACTTAGACCTGAGTGCAAAAATGGAGGCTCTAGCCCCTTCCAGAGCTGAGATATCGAAACTCAAAAATTCGGCCCGAAAAAAAAACCGACAGTGGTACCCCTTACATTTTTTTTTGGGGCGAAAAATTAAGTTTCTCCAATCTTCCCAAATTCTGATAGAGGGCCATGAGACTTAGACCTGAGTGCAAAAATGGAGGCTCTAGCCCCTTCCAGAGCTGAGATATCGAAACTCAAAAATTCGGCCCGAAAAAAAAACCGACAGTGGTACCCCTTACATTTTTTTTTTGGGCGAAAAATTAAGTTTCTCCAATCTTCCCAAATTCTGATAGAGGGCCATGAGACTTAGACCTGAGTGCAAAAATGGAGGCTCTAGCCCCTTCCAGAGCTGAGATATCGAAACTCAAAAATTCGGCCCGAAAAAAAAACGACAGTGGTACCCCTTACATTTTTTTTTTGGGCGAAAAATTAAGTTTCTCCAATCTTCCCAAATTCTGATAGAGGGCCATGAGACTTAGACCTGAGTGCAAAAGTGGAGGCTCTAGCCCCTTCCAGAGCTGAGATATCGAAACTCAAAAATTCGGCCCGAAAAAAAAACGACAGTGGTACCCCTTACATTTTTTTTTTTGGGCGAAAAATTAAGTTTCTCCAATCTTCCCAAATTCTGATAGAGGGCCATGAGACTTAGACCTGAGTGCAAAAATGGAGGCTCTAGCCCCTTCCAGAGCTGAGATATCGAAACTCAAAAATTCGGCCCGAAAAAAAAAACGACAGTGGTACCCCTTACGTTTTTTTTTTTGGGCGAAAAATTAAGTTTCTCCAATCTTCCCAAATTCTGATAGAGGGCCATGAGACTTAGACCTGAGTGCAAAAATGGAGGCTCTAGTCCCTTCCAGAGCTGAGATATCGAAACTCAAAAATTCGGCCTGAAAAAAAAAAACGACAGTGGTACCCCTTACGTTTTTTTTTTGGGGCGAAAAATTAAGTTTCTCCAATCTTCCCAAATTCTGATAGAGGGCCATGAGACTTAGACCTGAGTGCAAAAATGGAGGCTCTAGTCCCTTCCAGAGCTGAGATATCGAAACTCAAAAATTCGTCCTGAAAAAAAAAACGACAGTGGTACCCCTTACGTTTTTTTTTTTGGGGGCGAAAAATTAAGTTTCTCCAATCTTCCCAAATTCTGATAGAGGGCCATGAGACTTAGACCTGAGTGCAAAAATGGAGGCTCTAGCCCCTTCCAGAGCTGAGATATCGAAACTCAAAAATTCGGCCCGAAAAAAAAAAACGACAGTGGTACCCCTTACGTTTTTTTTTGTGGGCGAAAAATTAAGTTTCTTCAATCTTCCCAAAACGTTGGATTCGGATAGAGGGCCATGAGACTTAGACCTGAGTGCAAAAATGGAGGCTCTAGCCCCTTCCAGAGCTGAGATATCGAAACTCAAAAATTCGGCCCGAAAAAAAAAGACAGTGGTACCCCTTACGTTTTTTTTTTTTTTGGGCGAAAAATTAAGTTTCTCCAATCTTCCCCAAACTCTGGATTCTGATAGAGGGCCATGAGACTTAGACCTGAGTGCAAAAATGGAGGCTCTAGCCCCTTCCAGAGCTGAGATATCGAAACTCAAAAATTCGGCCCGAAAAAAAAAAACGACAGTGGTACCCCTTACGTTTTTTTTTTTTCGGCGAAAAATTAAGTTTCTCCAATCTTCCCAAAACTCTGGATTCTGATAGAGGGCCATGAGACTTATACCTGAGTGCAAAAATGGAGGCTCTAGCCCCTTCCAGAGCTGAGATATCGAAACTCAAAAATTCGGCCCGAAAAAAAACGACAGTGGTACCCCTTACGTTTTTTTTTTTGGGCGAAAAATTAAGTTTCTCCAATCTTCCCAAATTCTGGTAGAGGGCCATGAGACTTAGACCTGAGTGCAAAAATGGAGGCTCTAGCCCCTTCCAGAGCTGAGATAGCGAAACTCAAAAATTCGGCCCGAAAAAAAAACGACAGTGGTACCCCTTACGTTTTTTTTTTTTTGGGCGAAAAATTAAGTTTCTCCAATCTTCCCAAATTCTGATAGAGGGCCATGAGACTTAGACCTGAGTGCAAAAATGGAGGCTCTAGCCCCTTCCAGAGCTGAGATATCGAAACTCAAAAATTCGGCCCGAAAAAAAAAACGACAGTGGTACCCCTTACGTTTTTTTTGGGGGGCGAAAAATTAAGTTTCTCCAATCTTCTCAAATTCTGATAGAGGGCCATGAGACTTACACCTGAGTGCAAAAATGGAGGCTCTAGCCCCTTCCAGAGCTGAGATATCGAAACTCAAAAATTCGGCCCGAAAAAAAAACGACAGTGGTACCCCTTACGTTTTTTTTTTTGGGGCGAAAAATTAAGTTTCTCCAATCTTCCCAAATTCTGATAGAGGGCCATGAGACTTAGACCTGAGTGCAAAAATGGAGGCTCTAGCCCCTTCCAGAGCTGAGATATCGAAACTCAAAAATTCGGCCCGAAAAAAAAACGACAGTGGTACCCCTTACGTTTTTTTTTTGGGCGAAAAATTAAGTTTCTCCAATCTTCCCAAATTCTGATAGAGGGCCATGAGACTTAGACCTGAGTGCAAAAATGGAGGCTCTAGCCCCTTCCAGAGCTGAGATATCGAAACTCAAAAATTCGGCCCGAAAAAAAACCGACAGTGGTACCCCTTACGTTTTTTTTTTTGGGCGAAAAATTAAGTTTCTCCAATCTTCCCAAATTCTGATAGAGGGCCATGAGACTTAGACCTGAGTGCAAAAATGGAGGCTCTAGCCCCTTCCAGAGCTGAGATATCGAAACTCAAAAATTCGGCCCGAAAAAAAAAACGACAGTGGTACCCCTTACGTTTTTTTTTTTTTGGGCGAAAAATTAAGTTTCTCCAATCTTCCCAAATTCTGATAGAGGGCCATGAGACTTAGACCTGAGTGCAAAAATTGAGGCTCTAGCCCCTTCCAGAGCTGAGATATCGGAACTCAAAAATTCGGCCCGAAAAAAAAAACGACAGTGGTACCCCTTACGTTTTTTTTGGGGGGGCGAAAAATTAAGTTTCTCCAATCTTCCCAAATTCTGATAGAGGGCCATGAGACTTAGACCTGAGTGCAAAAATGGAGGCTCTAGCCCCTTCCAGAGCTGAGGTATCGAAACTCAAAAATTCGGCCCGAAAAAAAAACGACAGTGGTACCCCTTACGTTTTTTTTTTTTGGGCGAAAAATTAAGTTTCTCCAATCTTCCCAAATTCTGATAGAGGGCCATGAGACTTAGACCTGAGTGCAAAAATGGAGGCTCTAGCCCCTTCCAGAGCTGAGATATCGAAACTCAAAAATTCGGCCCGAAAAAAAAAAACGACAGTGGTACCCCTTACGTTTTTTTTGGGCGAAAAATTAAGTTTCTCCAATCTTCCCAAATTCTGATAGAGGGCCATGAGACTTAGACCTGAGTGCAAAAATGGAGGCTCTAGCCCTTTCCAGAGCTGAGATATCGAAACTCAAAAATTCGGCCCGAAAAAAAAAACGACAGTGGTACCCCTTACATTTTTTTTTGGGCGAAAAATTAAATTTCTCCAATCTTCCCAAATTCTGATAGAGGGCCATGAGACTTAGACCTGAGTGCAAAAATGGAGGCTCTAGCCCCTTCCAGAGCTAAGATATCGAAACTCAAAAATTCGGCCCGAAAAAAAAACGACAGTGGTACCCCTTACATTTTTTTTTTGGGCGAAAAATTAAGTTTCCCCAATCTTCCCAAATTCTGATAGAGGGCCATGAGACTTAGACCTGAGTGCAAAAATGGAGGCTCTAGCCCCTTCCAGAGCTGAGATATCGAAACTCAAAAATTCGGCCCGAAAAAAAAACGACAGTGGTACCCCTTACATTTTTTTTTTGGGCGAAAAATTAAGTTTCTCCAATCTTCCCAAATTCTGATAGAGGGCCATGAGACTTAGACCTGAGTGCAAAATGGAGGCTCTAGCCCCTTCCAGAGCTGAGATATCGAAACTCAAAAATTCGGCCCGAAAAAAAAAAACGACAGTGGTACCCCTTACGTTTTTTTTTTTGGGCGAAAAATTAAGTTTCTCCAATCTTCCCAAATTCTGATAGAGGGCCATGAGACTTAGACCTGAGTGCAAAAATGGAGGCTCTAGTCCCTTCCAGAGCTGAGATATCGAAACTCAAAAATTCGGCCTGAAAAAAAAAACGACAGTGGTACCCCTTACGTTTTTTTTTTTGGGGCGAAAAATTAAGTTTCTCCAATCTTCCCAAATTCTGATAGAGGGCCATGAGACTTAGACCTGAGTGCAAAAATGGAGGCTCTAGTCCCTTCCAGAGCTGAGATATCGAAACTCAAAAATTCGGCCCGAAAAAATAACGACAGTGGTACCCCTTACATTTTTTTTTTGGGCGAAAAATTAAGTTTCCCCAATCTTCCCAAATTCTGATAGAGGGCCATGAGACTTAGACCTGAGTGCAAAAATGGAGGCTCTAGCCCCTTCCAGAGCTGAGATATCGAAACTCAAAAATTCGGCCCGAAAAAAAAACGACAGTGGTACCCCTTACATTTTTTTTTTGGGCGAAAAATTAAGTTTCTCCAATCTTCCCAAATTCTGATAGAGGGCCATGAGACTTAGACCTGAGTGCAAAATGGAGGCTCTAGCCCCTTCCAGAGCTGAGATATCGAAACTCAAAAATTCGGCCCGAAAAAAAAAAACGACAGTGGTACCCCTTACGTTTTTTTTTTTGGGCGAAAAATTAAGTTTCTCCAATCTTCCCAAATTCTGATAGAGGGCCATGAGACTTAGACCTGAGTGCAAAAATGGAGGCTCTAGTCCCTTCCAGAGCTGAGATATCGAAACTCAAAAATTCGGCCTGAAAAAAAAAACGACAGTGGTACCCCTTACGTTTTTTTTTTGGGGCGAAAAATTAAGTTTCTCCAATCTTCCCAAATTCTGATAGAGGGCCATGAGACTTAGACCTGAGTGCAAAAATGGAGGCTCTAGTCCCTTCCAGAGCTGAGATATCGAAACTCAAAAATTCGGCCTGAAAAAAAAAACGACAGTGGTACCCCTTACGTTTTTTTTTTTGGGGGCGAAAAATTAAGTTTCTCCAATCTTCCCAAATTCTGATAGAGGGCCATGAGACTTAGACCTGAGTGCAAAAATGGAGGCTCTAGCCCCTTCCAGAGCTGAGATATCGAAACTCAAAAATTCGGCCCGAAAAAAAAAAACGACAGTGGTACCCCTTACGTTTTTTTTTGGGGGCGAAAAATTAAGTTTCTCCAATCTTCCCAAAACTCTGGATTCTGATAGAGGGCCATGAGACTTAGACCTGAGTGCAAAAATGGAGGCTCTAGCCCCTTCCAGAGCTGAGATATCGAAACTCAAAAATTCGGCCCGAAAAAAAAAAGACAGTGGTACCCCTTACGTTTTTTTTTTTTTTGGGCGAAAAATTAAGTTTCTCCAATCTTCCCCAAACTCTGGATTCTGATAGAGGGCCATGAGACTTAGACCTGAGTGCAAAAATGGAGGCTCTAGCCCCTTCCAGAGCTGAGATATCGAAACTCAAAAATTCGGCCCGAAAAAAAAAACGACAGTGGTACCCCTTACGGTTTTTTTTTTTCGGCGAAAAATTAAGTTTCTCCAATCTTCCCAAAACTCTGGATTCTGATAGAGGGCCATGAGACTTATACCTGAGTGCAAAAATGGAGGCTCTAGCCCCTTCCAGAGCTGAGATATCGAAACTCAAAAATTCGGCCCGAAAAAAAACGACAGTGGTACCCCTTACGTTTTTTTTTTTGGGCGAAAAATTAAGTTTCTCCAATCTTCCCAAATTCTGGTAGAGGGCCATGAGACTTAGACCTGAGTGCAAAAATGGAGGCTCTAGCCCCTTCCAGAGCTGAGATAGCGAAACTCAAAAATTCGGCCCGAAAAAAAAAACGACAGTGGTACCCCTTACGTTTTTTTTTTTGGGCGAAAAATTAAGTTTCTCCAATCTTCCCAAATTCTGATAGAGGGCCATGAGACTTAGACCTGAGTGCAAAAATGGAGGCTCTAGCCCCTTCCAGAGCTGAGATATCGAAACTCAAAAATTCGGCCCGAAAAAAAAAACGACAGTGGTACCCCTTACGTTTTTTTTTTTTGGGCGAAAAATTAAGTTTCTCCAATCTTCCCAAAACTCTGGATTCTGATAGAGGGCCATGAGACTTATACCTGAGTGCAAAAATGGAGGCTCTAGCCCCTTCCAGAGCTGAGATATCGAAACTCAAAAATTCGGCCCGAAAAAAAACGACAGTGGTACCCCTTACGTTTTTTTTTTTTTGGGCGAAAAATTTAGTTTCTCCAATCTTCCCAAATTCTGGTAGAGGGCCATGAGACTTAGACCTGAGTGCAAAAATGGAGGCTCTAGCCCCTTCCAGAGCTGAGATAGCGAAACTCAAAAATTCGGCCCGAAAAAAAAACGACAGTGGTACACCTTACGTTTTTTTTTTTTGGGCGAAAAATTAAGTTTCTCCAATCTTCCCAAATTCTGGATTCTGATAGAGGGCCATGAGACTTAGACCTGAGTGCAAAAATGGAGGCTCTAGCCCCTTCCAGAGCTGAGATATCGGAACTCAAAAATTCGGCCCGAAAAAAAAAACGACAGTGGTACCCCTTACGTTTTTTTTTTGGGCGAAAAATTAAGTTTCTCCAATCTTCCCAAATTCTGATAGAGGGCCATGAGACTTAGACCTGAGTGCAAAAATGGAGGCTCTAGCCCCTTCCAGAGCTGAGATATCGAAACTCAAAAATTCGGCCCGAAAAAAAAACGACAGTGGTACCCCTTACGTTTTTTTTGGGGGGCGAAAAATTAAGTTTCTCCAATCTTCTCAAATTCTGATAGAGGGTCATGAGACTTACACCTGAGTGCAAAAATGGAGGCTCTAGCCCCTTCCAGAGCTGAGATATCGAAACTCAAAAATTCGGCCCGAAAAAAAAAAACGACAGTGGTACCCCTTACGTTTTTTTTTTGGGCGAAAAATTAAGTTTCTCCAATCTTCCCAAATTCTGATAGAGGGCCATGAGACTTAGACCTGAGTGCAAAAATGGAGGCTCTAGCCCCTTCCAGAGCTGAGATATCGAAACTCAAAAATTCGGCCCGAAAAAAAAACGACAGTGGTACCCCTTACGTTTTTTTTTTTGGGCGAAAAATTAAGTTTCTCCAATCTTCCAAAATTCTGATAGAGGGCCATGAGACTTAGACCTGAGTGCAAAAATGGAGGCTCTTGCCCCTTCCAGAGCTGAGATATCGAAACTCAAAAATTCGGCCCGAAAAAAAAACGACAGTGGTACCCCTTACGTTTTTTTTGGGGGGGCGAAAAATTAAGTTTCTCCAATCTTCCCAAAACTCTGGATTCTGATAGAGGGCCATAAGACTTAGACCTGAGTGCAAAAATGGAGGCTCTAGCCCCTTCCAGAGCTGAGATATCTAAACTCAAAAATTCGGTCCGAAAAAAAAACGACAGTGGTACCCCTTACGTTTTTTTTTTTTTTTGGGCGAAAAATTAAGTTTCTCCAATCTTCCCAAAACTCTGGATTCTGATAGAGGACCATGAGACTTAGACCTGAGTGCAAAAATGGAGGCTCTAGCCCCTTCCAGAGCTGAGATATCGAAACTCAAAAATTCGGCCCGAAAAAAAAAACGACAGTGGTACCCCTTACGTTTTTTTTTTGGGCGAAAAATTAAGTTTCTCCAATCTTCCCAAATTCTGATAGAGGGCCATGAGACTTAGACCTGAGTGCAAAAATTGAGGCTCTAGCCCCTTCCAGAGCTGAGATATCGAAACTCAAAAATTCGGCCCGAAAAAAAAACGACAGTGGTACCCCTTACGTTTTTTTTTTGGGCGAAAAATTAAGTTTCTCCAATCTTCCCAAATTCTGATAGAGGGCCATGAGACTTAGACCTGAGTGCAAAAATGGAGGCTCTAGCCCCTTCCAGAGCTGAGATATCGAAACTCAAAAATTCGGCCCGAAAAAAAAACGACAGTGGTACCCCTTACGTTTTTTTTTGGGGCGAAAAATTACGTTTCTCCAATCTTCCCAAATTCTGATAGAGGGCCGTGAGACTTAGACCTGAGTGCAAAAATGGAGGCTCTAGCCCCTTCCAGAGCTGAGATATCGAAACTCAAAAATTCGGCCCGAAAAAAAAACGACAGTGGTACCCCTTACGTTTTTTTTTTGGGGCGAAAAATTAAGTTTCTCCAATCTTCCCAAATTCTGATAGAGGGCAATGAGACTTAGACCTGAGTGCAAAAATGGAGGCTCTAGCCCCTTCCAGAGCTGAGATATCGAAACTCAAAAATTCGTCCCGAAAAAAAAAACGACAGTGGTACCCCTTACGTTTTTTTTTTTTGGGGGCGAAAAATTAAGTTTCTCCAATCTTCCCAAATTCTGATAGAGGACCATGAGACTTAGACCTGAGTGCAAAAATGGAGGCTCTAGCCCCTTCCAGAGCTGAGATATCGAAACTCAAAAATTCGGCCCGAAAAAAAAAACGACAGTGGTACCCCTTACGTTTTTTTTGGGGGGCGAAAAATTAAGTTTCTCCAATCTTCCCAAAACTCTGGATTCTGATAGAGGGCCATGAGACTTAGACCTGAGTTCAAAAATGGAGGCTCTAGCCCCTTCCAGAGCTGAGATATCGAAACTCAAAAATTCGGCCCGAAAAAAAAAAAGACAGTGGTACCCCTTACGTTTTTTTTTTTTGGGGCGAAAAATTAAGTTTCTCCAATCTTCCCAAAACTCTGGATTCTGATAGAGGGCCATGAGACTTAGACCTGAGTGCAAAAATGGAGGCTCTAGCCCCTTCCAGAGCTGAGATATCGAAACTCAAAAATTCGGCCTGAAAAAAAAAAAACGACAGTGGTACCCCTTACGTTTTTTTTTTTTGCGAAAAATTAAGTTTCTCCAATCTTCCCAAATTCTGATAGAGGGCCATGAGACTTAGACCTGAGTGCAAAAATGGAGGCTCTAGCCCCTTCCAGAGCTGAGATATCGAAACTCAAAAATTCGGCCAGAAAAAAAAAACGACAGTGGTACCCCTTACGTTTTTTTTTTGGGGCGAAAAATTAAGTTTCTCCAATCTTCCCAAATTCTGATAGAGGGCCATGAGACTTAGACCTGAGTGCAAAAATGGAGGCTCTAGCCCCTTCCAGAGCTGAGATATCGAAACTCAAAAATTCGGCCCGAAAAAAAAACGACAGTGGTACCCCTTACGTTTTTTTTTTGGGCGAAAAATTAAGTTTCTCCAATCTTCCCAAATTCTGATAGAGGGCCATGAGACTTAGACCTGAGTGCAAAATGGAGGCTCTAGCCCCTTCCAGAGCTGAGATATCGAAACTCAAAAATTCGGCCCGAAAAAAAAACGACAGTGGTACCCCTTACGTTTTTTTTTGGGGCGAAAAATTAAGTTTCTCCAATCTTCCCAAATTCTGATAGAGGGCCATGAGACTTAGACCTGAGTGCAAAAATGGAGGCTCTAGCCCCTTCCAGAGCTGAGATATCGAAACTCAAAAATTCGGCCTGAAAAAAAAAAACGACAGTGGTACCCCTTACGGTTTTTTTTTTTTGGGCGAAAAATTAAGTTTCTCCAATCTTCCCAAATTCTGATAGAGGGCCATGAGACTTAGACCTGATTGCAAAAATGGAGGCTCTAGCCCCTTCCAGAGCTGAGATATCGAAACTCAAAAATTCGGCCCGAAAAAAAAACGACAGTGGTACCCCTTACGTTTTTTTTTTGGGGCGAAAAATTAAGTTTCTCCAATCTTCCCAAATTCTGATAGAGGGCCATGAGACTTAGACCTGAGTGCAAAAATGGAGGCTCTAGCCCCTTCCAGAGCTGAGATATCGAAACTCAAAAATTCGGCCCGAAAAAAAAAAACGACAGTGGTACCCCTTACGTTTTTTTTTTGGGCGAAAAATTAAGTTTCTCCAATCTTCCCAAATTCTGATAGAGGGCCATGAGACTTAGACCTGAGTGCAAAAATGGAGGCTCTAGCCCCTTCCAGAGCTGAGATATCGAAACTCAAAAATTCGGCCCGAAAAAAAAACGACAGTGGTACCCCTTACGTTTTTTTTTGGGGCGAAAAATTAAGTTTCTCCAATCTTCCCAAATTCTGATAGAGGGCCATGAGACTTAGACCTGAGTGCAAAAATGGAGGCTCTAGCCCCTTCCAGAGCTGAGATATCGAAACTCAAAAATTCGGCCCGAAAAAAAAACGACAGTGGTACCCCTTACGTTTTTTTTGGGGGCGAAAAATTAAGTTTCTCCAATCTTCCCAAATTCTGATAGAGGGCCATGAGACTTAGACCTGAGTGCAAAAATGGAGGCTCTAGCCCCTTCCAGAGCTGAGATATCGAAACTCAAAAATTCGGCCTGAAAAAAAAAAACGACAGTGGTACCCCTTACGTTTTTTTTTTTGGGCGAAAAATTAAGTTTCTCCAATCTTCTCAAATTCTGATAGAGGGCCATGAGACTTAGACCTGAGTGCAAAAATGGAGGCTCTAGCCCCTTCCAGAGCTGAGATATCGAAACTCAAAAATTCGACCCAAAAAAAAAAAAAAAACGACAGTGGTACCCCTTTCGTTTTTTTTTTTTCAGGGCGAAAAATTAAGTTTCTCCAATCTTCTCAAAACTCTGGATTCTGATAGAGGGCCATGAGACTTTAACCTGAGTGCAAAAATGGAGGCTCTAGACCTTTCCAGAGCTGAGATATCGAAACTCAAAAATTCGACCCGATAAAAAAAAAACGACAGTGGTACCCCTTTCGTTTTTTGTTTTTTTTCGGGTGAAAAATTAAGTTTCTCCAATCTTCTCAAAACTCTGGATTCTGATAGAGGACCATGAGACTTAGACCTGAGTGCAAAAATGGAGGCTCTAGCCCCTTCCAGAGCTGAGATATCGAAACTCAAAAATTCGGCCCGAAAAAAAAAAACGACAGTGGTACCCCTTACGTTTTTTTTTTTGGGCGAAAAATTAAGTTTCTCCAATCTTCCCAAATTCTGATAGAGGGCCATGAGACTTAGACCTGAGTGCAAAAATGGAGGCTCTAGCCCCTTCCAGAGCTGAGATATCGAAACTCAAAAATTCGGCCCGAAAAAAAAAAACGTCGGTGGTACCCCTTACGTTTTTTTTTTGGGCGAAAAATTAAGTTTCTCCAATCTTCCCAAATTCTGATAGAGGGCCATGAGACTTAGACCTGAGTGCAAAAATGGAGGCTCTAGCCCCTTCCAGAGCTGAGATATCGAAACTCAAAAATTCGGCCCGAAAAAAAAAAACGTCGGTGGTACCCCTTACGTTTTTTTTTTTTGGGCGAAAAATTAAGTTTCTCCAATCTTCCCAAAACTCTGGATTCTGATGGAGGGCCATGAGACTTATACCTGAGTGCAAAAATGGAGGCTCTAGCCCCTTCCAGAGCTGAGATATCGAAACTCAAAAATTCGGCCCGAAAAAAAAAACGACAGTGGTACCCCTTACGTTTTTTTTTTTTGGGCGAAAAATTAAGTTTCTCCAATCTTCCCAAATTCTGGTAGAGGGCCATGAGACTTAGACCTGAGTGCAAAAATGAAGGCTCTAGCCCCTTCCAGAGCTGAGATAGCGAAACTCAAAAATTCGGCCCGAAAAAAAAAAACGACAGTGGTACCCCTTACGTTTTTTTTGGGGGGCGAAAAATTAAGTTTCTCCAATCTTCCCAAAACTCTGGATTCTGATAGAGGGCCATGAGACTTAGACCTGAGTGCAAAAATGGAGGCTCTAGCCCCTTCCAGAGCTGAGATATCGAAACTCAAAAATTCGGCCCGAAAAAAAAACGACAGTGGTACCCCTTACGTTTTTTTTGGGGGGCGAAAAATTAAGTTTCTCCAATCTTCCTAAATTCTGATAGAGGGCCATGAGACTTACACCTGAGTGCAAAAATGGAGGCTCTAGCCCCTTCCAGAGCTGAGATATCGAAACTCAAAAATTCGGCCCGAAAAAAAAACGACAGTGGTACCCCTTACGTTTTTTTGGGGGGCGAAAAATTAAGTTTCTCCAATCTTCTCAAATTCTGATAGAGGGCCATGAGACTTACACCTGAGTGCAAAAATGGAGGCTCTAGCCCCTTCCAGAGCTGAGATATTGAAACTCAAAAATTCGGCCCGAAAAAAAAAACGACAGTGGTACCCCTTACGTTTTTTTTTTTGGGGCGAAAAATTAAGTTTCTCCAATCTTCCCAAATTCTGATAGAGGGCCATGAGACTTAGACCTGAGTGCAAAAATGGAGGCTCTAGCCCCTTCCAGAGCTGAGATATCGAAACTCAAAAATTCGGCCCGAAAAAAAAACGACAGTGGTACCCCTTACGTTTTTTTTTTGGGCGAAAAATTAAGTTTCTCCAATCTTCCCAAATTCTGATAGAGGGCCATGAGACTTAGACCTGATTGCAAAAATTGAGGCTCTAGCCCCTTCCAGCGCTGAGATATCGAAACTCAAAAATTCGGCCCGAAAAAAAATGACAGTGGTACCCCTTACGTTTTTTTTTTTGGGCGAAAAATTAAGTTTCTCCAATCTTCCCAAATTCTGATAGAGGGCCATGAGACTTAGACCTGAGTGCAAAAATGGAGGCTCTAGCCCCTTCCAGAGCTGAGATATCGAAACTAAAAAATTCGGCCCGAAAAAAAAACGACAGTGGTACCCCTTACGTTTTTTTTTTGGGTGAAAAATTAAGTTTCTCCAATCTTCCCAAATTCTGATAGAGGGCCATGAGACTTAGACCTGAGTGCAAAAATGGAGGCTCTAGCCCCTTCCAGAGCTGAGATATCGAAACTCAAAAATTCGGCCCGAAAAAAAACCGACAGTGGTACCCCTTACGTTTTTTTTTTGGGCGAAAAATTAAGTTTCTCCAATCTTCCCAAATTCTGATAGAGGGCCATGAGACTTAGACCTGAGTGCAAAAATGGAGGCTCTAGCCCCTTCCAGAGCTGAGATATCGAAACTCAAAAATTCGGCCCGAAAAAAAAAAACGACAGTGGTACCCCTTACTTTTTTTTTTTGGGCGAAAAATTAAGTTTCTCCAATCTTCCCAAATTCTGATAGAGGGCCATGAGACTTAGACCTGAGTGCAAAAATGGAGGCTCTAGCCCCTTCCAGAGCTGAGATATCGAAACTCAAAAATTCGGCCCGAAAAAAAAACGACAGTGGTACCCCTTACGTTTTTTTTTTTGGGCGAAAAATTAAGTTTCTCCAATCTTCCCAAATTATGATAGAGGGCCATGAGACTTAGACCTGAGTGAAAAAATGGAGGCTCTAGCCCCTTCCAGAGCTGAGATATCGAAACTCAAAAATTCGGCCCGAAAAAAAAAAACGACAGTGGTACCCCTTACATTTTTTTTTGGGCGAAAAATTAAGTTTCTCCAATCTTCCCAAATTCTGATAGAGGGCCATGAGACTTAGACCTGAGTGCAAAAATGGAGGCTCTAGCCCCTTCCAGAGCTGAGATATCGAAACTCAAAAATTCGGCCTGAAAAAAAAAACGACAGTGGTACCCCTTACGTTTTTTTTGGGGGGGCGAAAAATTAAGTTTCTCCAATCTTCCCAAATTCTGATAGAGGGCCATGAGACTTAGACCTGAGTGCAAAAATGGAGGCTCTAGCCCCTTCCAGAGCTGAGGTATCGAAACTCAAAAATTCGGCCCGAAAAAAAAAAACGACAGTGGTACCCCTTACGTTTTTTTTTGGGGGGCGAAAAATTAAGTTTCTCCAATCTTCCCAAATTCTGATAGAGGGCCATGAGACTTAGACCTGAGTGCAAAAATGGAGGCTCTAGCCCCTTCCAGAGCTGAGATATCGAAACTCAAAGATTCGGCCCGAAAAAAAAACGACAGTGGTACCCCTTACGTTTTTTTTTTTGGGCGAAAAATTAAGTTTCTCCAATCTTCCCAAATTCTGATAGAGGGCCATGAGACTTAGACCTGAGTGCAAAAATGGAGGCTCTAGCCCCTTCCAGAGCCGAGATATCGAAACTCAAAAATTCGGCCAGAAAAAAAAACGACAGTGGTACCCCTTACGTTTTTTTTTTTTGGGGCGAAAAATTAAGTTTCTCCAATCTTCCCAAAACTCTGGATTCTGATAGAGGGCCATGAGACTTAGACCTGAGTGCAAAAATGGAGGCTCTAGCCCCTTCCAGAGCTGAGATATCGGAACTCAAAAATTCGGCCCGAAAAAAAAAACGACAGTGGTACCCCTTACATTTTTTTTTTTGGGCGAAAAATTAAGTTTCTCCAGTCTTCCCAAATTCTGATAGAGGGCCATGAGACTTAGACCTGAGTGCAAAAATGGAGGCTCTAGCCCCTTCCAGTGCTGAGATATCGAAACTCAAAAATTCGGCCCGAAAAAAAAAACGACAGTGGTACCCCTTACGTTTTTTTTTTTTTGGGCGAAAAATTAAGTTTCTCCAATCTTCCCAAATTCTGATAGAGGGCCATGAGACTTAGACCTGAGTGCAAAAATGGAGGCTCTAGCCCCTTCCAGAGCTGAGATATCGAAACTCAAAAATTCGGCCCGAAAAAAAAAAACGACAGTGGTACCCCTTACGTTTTTTTTTGGGCGAAAAATTAAGTTTCTCCAATCTTCCCAAATTCTGATAGAGGGCCATGAGACTTAGACCTGAGTGCAAAAATGGAGGCTCTAGCCCCTTCCAGAGCTGAGATATCGAAACTCAAAAATTCGGCCCGAAAAAAAACCGACAGTGGTACCCCTTACGTTTTTTTTTTGGGCGAAAAATTAAGTTTCTCCAATCTTCCCAAATTCTGATAGAGGGCCATGAGACTTAGACCTGAGTGCAAAAATGGAGGCTCTAGCCCCTTCCAGAGCTGAGATATCGAAACTCAAAAATTCGGCCCGAAAAAAAAAACGACAGTGGTACCCCTTACTTTTTTTTTTTGGGCGAAAAATTAAGTTTCTCCAATCTTCCCAAATTATGATAGAGGGCCATGAGACTTAGACCTGAGTGAAAAAATGGAGGCTCTAGCCCCTTCCAGAGCTGAGATATCGAAACTCAAAAATTCGGCCCGAAAAAAAAACGACAGTGGTACCCCTTACGTTTTTTTTTTTGGGCGAAAAATTAAGTTTCTCCAATCTTCCCAAATTCTGATAGAGGGCCATGAGACTTAGACCTGAGTGCAAAAATGGAGGCTCTAGCCCCTTCCAGAGCTGAGATATCGAAACTCAAAAATTCGGCCCGAAAAAAAAAACGACAGTGGTAACCCTTACATTTTTTTTTGGGCGAAAAATTAAGTTTCTCCAATCTTCCCAAATTCTGATAGAGGGCCATGAGACTTAGACCTGAGTGCAAAAATGGAGGCTCTAGCCCCTTCCAGAGCTGAGATATCGAAACTCAAAAATTCGGCCAGAAAAAAAAAACGACAGTGGTACCCCTTACGTTTTTTTTGGGGGGGCGAAAAATTAAGTTTCTCCAATCTTCCCAAATTCTGATAGAGGGCCATGAGACTTAGACCTGAGTGCAAAAATGGAGGCTCTAGCCCCTTCCAGAGCTGAGGTATCGAAACTCAAAAATTCGGCCCGAAAAAAAAAAACGACAGTGGTACCCCTTACGTTTTTTTTGGGGGGGCGAAAAATTAAGTTTCTCCAATCTTCCCAAATTCTGATAGAGGGCCATGAGACTTAGACCTGAGTGCAAAAATGGAGGCTCTAGCCCCTTCCAGAGCTGAGATATCGAAACTCAAAAATTCGGCCCGAAAAAAAAACGACAGTGGTACCCCTTACGTTTTTTTTTTTGGGCGAAAAATTAAGTTTCTCCAATCTTCCCAAATTCTGATAGAGGGCCATGAGACTTAGACCTGAGTGCAAAAATGGAGGCTCTAGCCCCTTCCAGAGCTGAGATATCGAAACTCAAAAATTCGGCCAGAAAAAAAAACGACAGTGGTACCCCTTACGTTTTTTTTTTTTGGGGCGAAAAATTAAGTTTCTCCAATCTTCCCAAAACTCTGGATTCTGATAGAGGGCCATGAGACTTAGACCTGAGTGCAAAAATGGAGGCTCTAGCCCCTTCCAGAGCTGAGATATCGGAACTCAAAAATTCGGCCCGAAAAAAAAAAACGACAGTGGTACCCCTTACATTTTTTTTTTTGGGCGAAAAATTAAGTTTCTCCAGTCTTCCCAAATTCTGATAGAGGGCCATGAGACTTAGACCTGAGTGCAAAAATGGAGGCTCTAGCCCCTTCCAGAGCTGAGATATCGAAACTCAAAAATTCGGCCCGAAAAAAAAAACGACAGTGGTACCCCTTACGTTTTTTTTTTTTGGGCGAAAAATTAAGTTTCTCCAATCTTCCCAAATTCTGATAGAGGGCCATGAGACTTAGACCTGAGTGCAAAAATGGAGGCTCTAGCCCCTTCCAGAGCTGAGATATCGAAACTCAAAAATTCGGCCCGAAAAAAAAAACGACAGTGGTACCCCTTACGTTTTTTTTTGGGCGAAAAATTAAGTTTCTCCAATCTTCCCAAATTCTGATAGAGGGCCATGAGACTTAGACCTGAGTGCAAAAATGGAGGCTCTAGCCCCTTCCAGAGCTGAGATATCGAAACTCAAAAATTCGGCCCGAAAAAAAAAACGACAGTGGTACCCCTTACATTTTTTTTTGGGGCGAAAAATTAAGTTTCTCCAATCTTCCCAAATTCTGATAGAGGGCCATGAGACTTAGACCTGAGTGCAAAAATGGAGGCTCTAGCCCCTTCCAGAGCTGAGATATCGAAACTCAAAAATTCGGCCCGAAAAAAAACCGACAGTGGTACCCCTTACATTTTTTTTTTGGGCGAAAAATTAAGTTTCTCCAATCTTCCCAAATTCTGATAGAGGGCCATGAGACTTAGACCTGAGTGCAAAAATGGAGGCTCTAGCCCCTTCCAGAGCTGAGATATCGAAACTCAAAAATTCGGCCCGAAAAAAAAACGACAGTGGTACCCCTTACATTTTTTTTTTGGGCGAAAAATTAAGTTTCTCCAATCTTCCCAAATTCTGATAGAGGGCCATGAGACTTAGACCTGAGTGCAAAAATGGAGGCTCTAGCCCCTTCCAGAGCTGAGATATCGAAACTCAAAAATTCGGCCCGAAAAAAAAACGACAGTGGTACCCCTTACATTTTTTTTTTTGGGCGAAAAATTAAGTTTCTCCAATCTTCCCAAATTCTGATAGAGGGCCATGAGACTTAGACCTGAGTGCAAAAATGGAGGCTCTAGCCCCTTCCAGAGCTGAGATATCGAAACTCAAAAATTCGGCCCGAAAAAAAAAACGACAGTGGTACCCCTTACGTTTTTTTTTTTGGGCGAAAAATTAAGTTTCTCCAATCTTCCCAAATTCTGATAGAGGGCCATGAGACTTAGACCTGAGTGCAAAAATGGAGGCTCTAGTCCCTTCCAGAGCTGAGATATCGAAACTCAAAAATTCGGCCTGAAAAAAAAAAACGACAGTGGTACCCCTTACGTTTTTTTTTGGGGGCGAAAAATTAAGTTTCTTCAATCTTCCCAAAACGTTGGATTCTGATAGAGGGCCATGAGACTTAGACCTGAGTGCAAAAATGGAGGCTCTAGCCCCTTCCAGAGCTGAGATATCGAAACTCAAAAATTCGGCCCGAAAAAAAAAGACAGTGGTACCCCTTACGTTTTTTTTTTTTTTGGGCGAAAAATTAAGTTTCTCCAATCTTCCCCAAACTCTGGATTCTGATAGAGGGCCATGAGACTTAGACCTGAGTGCAAAAATGGAGGCTCTAGCCCCTTCCAGAGCTGAGATATCGAAACTCAAAAATTCGGCCCGAAAAAAAAAAACGACAGTGGTACCCCTTACGTTTTTTTTTTTTCGGCGAAAAATTAAGTTTCTCCAATCTTCCCAAAACTCTGGATTCTGATAGAGGGCCATGAGACTTATACCTGAGTGCAAAAATGGAGGCTCTAGCCCCTTCCAGAGCTGAGATATCGAAACTCAAAAATTCGGCCCGAAAAAAAACGACAGTGGTACCCCTTACGTTTTTTTTTTTGGGCGAAAAATTAAGTTTCTCCAATCTTCCCAAATTCTGGTAGAGGGCCATGAGACTTAGACCTGAGTGCAAAAATGGAGGCTCTAGTCCCTTCCAGAGCTGAGATATCGAAACTCAAAAATTCGGCCCGAAAAAAAAACGACAGTGGTACCCCTTACGTTTTTTTTTTTGGGCGAAAAATTAAGTTTCTCCAATCTTCCCAAATTCTGATAGAGGGCCATGAGACTTAGACCTGAGTGCAAAAATGGAGGCTCTAGCCCCTTCCAGAGCTGAGATATCGAAACTCAAAAATTCGGCCCGAAAAAAAACGACAGTGGTACCCCTTACGTTTTTTTTTTTTGGGCGAAAAATTAAGTTTCTCCAATCTTCCCCAAACTCTGGATTCTGATACAGGGCCATGAGACTTAGACCTGAGTGCAAAAATGGAGGCTCTAGCCCCTTCCAGAGCTGAGATATCGAAACTCAAAAATTCGGCCCGAAAAAAAAAACGACAGTGGTACCCCTTACGTTTTTTTTTGGGGGCGAAAAATTAAGTTTCTCCAATCTTCCCAAAACTCTGGATTCTGATAGAGGGCCATGAGACTTAGACCTGAGTGCAAAAATGGAGGCTCTAGCCCCTTCCAGAGCTGAGATATCGAAACTCAAAAATTCGGCCCGAAAAAAAAAGACAGTGGTACCCCTTACGTTTTTTTTTTTTTGGGCGAAAAATTAAGTTTCTCCAATCTTCCCCAAACTCTGGATTCTGATAGAGGGCCATGAGACTTAGACCTGAGTGCAAAAATGGAGGCTCTAGCCCCTTCCAGAGCTGAGATATCGAAACTCAAAAATTCGGCCCGAAAAAAAAAACGACAGTGGTACCCCTTACGGTTTTTTTTTTTCGGCGAAAAATTAAGTTTCTCCAATCTTCCCAAAACTCTGGATTCTGATAGAGGGCCATGAGACTTATACCTGAGTGCAAAAATGGAGGCTCTAGCCCCTTCCAGAGCTGAGATATCGAAACTCAAAAATTCGGCCCGAAAAAAAACGACAGTGGTACCCCTTACGTTTTTTTTTTTTGGGCGAAAAATTAAGTTTCTCCAATCTTCCCAAATTCTGGTAGAGGGCCATGAGACTTAGACCTGAGTGCAAAAATGGAGGCTCTAGCCCCTTCCAGAGCTGAGATAGCGAAACTCAAAAATTCGGCCCGAAAAAAAAACGACAGTGGTACCCCTTACGTTTTTTTTTTTTGGGCGAAAAATTAAGTTTCTCCAATCTTCCCAAATTCTGATAGAGGGCCATGAGACTTAGACCTGAGTGCAAAAATGGAGGCTCTAGCCCCTTCCAGAGCTGAGATATCGAAACTCAAAAATTCGGCCCGAAAAAAAAAAACGACAGTGGTACCCCTTACGTTTTTTTTTTTTTTGGGCGAAAAATTAAGTTTCTCCAATCTTCCCAAAACTCTGGATTCTGATAGAGGGCCATGAGACTTATACCTGAGTGCAAAAATGGAGGCTCTAGCCCCTTCCAGAGCTGAGATATCGAAACTCAAAAATTCGGCCCGAAAAAAAACGACAGTGGTACCCCTTACGTTTTTTTTTTTTGGGCGAAAAATTAAGTTTCTCCAATCTTCCCAAATTCTGGTAGAGGGCCATGAGACTTAGACCTGAGTGCAAAAATTGAGGCTCTAGCCCCTTCCAGAGCTGAGATAGCGAAACTCAAAAATTCGGCCCGAAAAAAAAACGACAGTGGTACACCTTACGTTTTTTTTTTTTGGGCGAAAAATTAAGTTTCTCCAATCTTCCCAAATTCTGATAGAGGGCCATGAGACTTAGACCTGAGTGCAAAAATGGAGGCTCTAGCCCCTTCCAGAGCTGAGATATCGAAACTCAAAAATTCGGCCCGAAAAAAAAACGACAGTGGTACCCCTTACGTTTTTTTTTTTTTGGGCGAAAAATTAAGTTTCTCCAATCTTCCCCAAACTCTGGATTCTGATAGAGGGCCATGAGACTTAGACCTGAGTGCAAAAATGGAGGCTCTAGCCCCTTCCAGAGCTGAGATATCGGAACTCAAAAATTCGGCCCGAAAAAAAAAACGACAGTGGTACCCCTTACGTTTTTTTTTTGGGCGAAAAATTAAGTTTCTCCAATCTTCCCAAATTCTGATAGAGGGCCATGAGACTTAGACCTGAGTGCAAAAATGGAGGCTCTAGCCCCTTCCAGAGCTGAGATATCGAAACTCAAAAATTCGGCCCGAAAAAAAAACGACAGTGGTACCCCTTACGTTTTTTTTGGGGGGCGAAAAATTAAGTTTCTCCAATCTTCTCAAATTCTGATAGAGGGCCATGAGACTTACACCTGAGTGCAAAAATGGAGGCTCTAGCCCCTTCCAGAGCTGAGATATCGAAACTCAAAAATTCGGCCCGAAAAAAAAAACGACAGTGGTACCCCTTACGTTTTTTTTTTTGGGCGAAAAATTAAGTTTCTCCAATCTTCCCAAATTCTGGTAGAGGGCCATGAGACTTAGACCTGAGTGCAAAAATGGAGGCTCTAGCCCCTTCCAGAGCTGAGATATCGAAACTCAAAAATTCGGCCCGAAAAAAAAACGACAGTGGTACCCCTTACGTTTTTTTTTTGGGGCGAAAAATTAAGTTTCTCCAATCTTCCAAAATTCTGATAGAGGGCCATGAGACTTAGACCTGAGTGCAAAAATGGAGGCTCTTGCCCCTTCCAGAGCTGAGATATCGAAACTCAAAAATTCGGCCCGAAAAAAAAACGACAGTGGTACCCCTTACGTTTTTTTTGGGGGGGCGAAAAATTAAGTTTCTCCAATCTTCCCAAAACTCTGGATTCTGATAGAGGGCCATAAGACTTAGACCTGAGTGCAAAAATGGAGGCTCTAGCCCCTTCCAGAGCTGAGATATCTAAACTCAAAAATTCGGTCCGAAAAAAAAACGACAGTGGTACCCCTTACGTTTTTTTTTTTTTTTGGGCGAAAAATTAAGTTTCTCCAATCTTCCCAAAACTCTGGATTCTGATAGAGGACCATGAGACTTAGACCTGAGTGCAAAAATGGAGGCTCTAGCCCCTTCCAGAGCTGAGATATCGAAACTCAAAAATTCGGCCCGAAAAAAAAAACGACAGTGGTACCCCTTACGTTTTTTTTTTGGGCGAAAAATTAAGTTTCTCCAATCTTCCCAAATTCTGATAGAGGGCCATGAGACTTAGACCTGAGTGCAAAAATGGAGGCTCTAGCCCCTTCCAGAGCTGAGATATCGAAACTCAAAAATTCGGCCCGAAAAAAAAACGACAGTGGTACCCCTTACGTTTTTTTTTTGGGCGAAAAATTAAGTTTCTCCAATCTTCCCAAATTCTGATAGAGGGCCATGAGACTTAGACCTGAGTGCAAAAATGGAGGCTCTAGCCCCTTCCAGAGCTGAGATATCGAAACTCAAAAATTCGGCCCGAAAAAAAAAACGACAGTGGTACCCCTTACGTTTTTTTTGGGGGGCGAAAAATTAAGTTTCTCCAATCTTCCCAAAACTCTGGATTCTGATAGAGGGCCATGAGACTTAGACCTGAGTGCAAAAATGGAGGCTCTAGCCCCTTCCAGAGCTGAGATATCGAAACTCAAAAATTCGGCCCGAAAAAAAACCGACAGTGGTACCCCTTACGTTTTTTTTTGGGGCGAAAAATTACGTTTCTCCAATCTTCCCAAATTCTGATAGAGGGCCGTGAGACTTAGACCTGAGTGCAAAAATGGAGGCTCTAGCCCCTTCCAGAGCTGAGATATCGAAACTCAAAAATTCGGCCCGAAAAAAAAACGACAGTGGTACCCCTTACGTTTTTTTTTTGGGGCGAAAAATTAAGTTTCTCCAATCTTCCCAAATTCTGATAGAGGGCCATGAGACTTTGACCTGAGTGCAAAAATGGAGGCTCTAGCCCCTTCCAGAGCTGAGATATCGAAACTCAAAAATTCGTCCCGAAAAAAAAAACGACAGTGGTACCCCTTACGTTTTTTTTTTTTTGGGGGCGAAAAATTAAGTTTCTCCAATCTTCCAAAATTCTGATAGAGGACCATGAGACTTAGACCTGAGTGCAAAAATGGAGGCTCTAGCCCCTTCCAGAGCTGAGATATCGAAACTCAAAAATTCGGCCCGAAAAAAAAAACGACAGTGGTACCCCTTACGTTTTTTTTGGGGGGCGAAAAATTAAGTTTCTCCAATCTTCCCAAAACTCTGGATTCTGATAGAGGGCCATGAGACTTAGACCTGAGTTCAAAAATGGAGGCTCTAGCCCCTTCCAGAGCTGAGATATCGAAACTCAAAAATTCGGCCCGAAAAAAAAAAAGACAGTGGTACCCCTTACGTTTTTTTTTTTGGGGCGAAAAATTAAGTTTCTCCAATCTTTCCAAAACTCTGGATTCTGATAGAGGGCCATGAGACTTAGACCTGAGTGCAAAAATGGAGGCTCTAGCCCCTTCCAGAGCTGAGATATCGAAACTCAAAAATTCGGCCTGAAAAAAAAAAACGACAGTGGTACCCCTTACGTTTTTTTTTTTGGGCGAAAAATTAAGTTTCTCCAATCTTCCCAAATTCTGATAGAGGGCCATGAGACTTAGACCTGAGTGCAAAAATGGAGGCTCTAGCCCCTTCCAGAGCTGAGATATCGAAACTCAAAAATTCGGCCCGAAAAAAAAACGACAGTGGTACCCCTTACGTTTTTTTTTTGGGGCGAAAAATTAAGTTTCTCCAATCTTCCCAAATTCTGATAGAGGGCCATGAGACTTAGACCTGAGTGCAAAAATGGAGGCTCTAGCCCCTTCCAGAGCTGAGATATCGAAACTCAAAAATTCGGCCCGAAAAAAAAACGACAGTGGTACCCCTTACGTTTTTTTTTGGGGCGAAAAATTAAGTTTCTCCAATCTTCCCAAATTCTGATAGAGGGCCATGAGACTTAGACCTGAGTGCAAAAATGGAGGCTCTAGCCCCTTCCAGAGCTGAGATATCGAAACTCAAAAATTCGGCCTGAAAAAAAAAAACGACAGTGGTACCCCTTACGTTTTTTTTTTTGGGCGAAAAATTAAGTTTCTCCAATCTTCCCAAATTCTGATAGAGGGCCATGAGACTTAGACCTGAGTGCAAAAATGGAGGCTCTAGCCCCTTCCAGAGCTGAGATATCGAAACTCAAAAATTCGGCCCGAAAAAAAAAACGACAGTGGTACCCCTTACGTTTTTTTTTTGGGGCGAAAAATTAAGTTTCTCCAATCTTCCCAAATTCTGATAGAGGACCATGAGACTTAGACCTGAGTGCAAAAATGGAGGCTCTAGCCCCTTCCAGAGCTGAGATATCGAAACTCAAAAATTCGGCCCGAAAAAAAACGACAGTGGTACCCCTTACGTTTTTTTTTTTGGGCGAAAAATTAAGTTTCTCCAATCTTCCCAAATTCTGGTAGAGGGCCATGAGACTTAGATCTGAGTGCAAAAATGGAGGCTCTAGCCCCTTCCAGAGCTGAGATAGCGAAACTCAAAAATTCGGCCCGAAAAAAAAACGACAGTGGTACCCCTTATGTTTTTTTTGGGGGGGCGAAAAATTAAGTTTCTCCAATCTTCCCAAAACTCTGGATTCTGATAGAGGGCCATGAGACTTAGACCTGAGTGCAAAAATGGAGGCTCTAGCCCCTTCCAGAGCTGAGATATCGGAACTCAAAAATTCGGCCCGAAAAAAAAAAAACGACAGTGGTACCCCTTACGTTTTTTTTTTGGGCGAAAAATTAAGTTTCTCCAATCTTCCCAAATTCTGATAGAGGGCCATGAGACTTAGACCTGAGTGCAAAAATGGAGGCTCTAGCCCCTTCCAGAGCTGAGATATCGAAACTCAAAAATTCGGCCCGAAAAAAAAACGACAGTGGTACCCCTTACGTTTTTTTTGGGGGGCGAAAAATTAAGTTTCTCCAATCTTCTCAAATTCTGATAGAGGGCCATGAGACTTACACCTGAGTGCAAAAATGGAGGCTCTAGCCCCTTCCAGAGCTGAGATATCGAAACTCAAAAATTCGGCCTGAAAAAAAAAAACGACAGTGGTACCCCTTACGTTTTTTTTTTTGGGCGAAAAATTAAGTTTCTCCAATCTTCCCAAATTCTGATAGAGGGCCATGAGACTTAGACCTGAGTGCAAAAATGGAGGCTCTAGCCCCTTCCAGAGCTGAGATATCGAAACTCAAAAATTCGGCCCGAAAAAAAACGACAGTGGTACCCCTTACGTTTTTTTTTTTGGGCGAAAATTTAAGTTTCTCCAATCTTCCCAAATTCTGATAGAGGGCCATGAGACTTAGACCTGAGTGCAAAAATGGAGGCTCTAGCCCCTTCCAGAGCTGAGATATCGAAACTCAAAAATTCGGCCCGAAAAAAAACGACAGTGGTACCCCTTACGTTTTTTTTTTTGGGCGAAAAATTAAGTTTCTCCAATCTTCCCAAATTCTGATAGAGGGCCATGAGACTTAGACCTGAGTGCAAAAATGGAGGCTCTAGCCCCTTCCAGAGCTGAGATATCGAAACTCAAAAATTCGGCCCGAAAAAAAACGACAGTGGTACCCCTTACATTTTTTTTTTGGGCGAAAAATTAAGTTTCTCCAATCTTCCCAAATTCTGATAGAGGGCCATGAGACTTAGACCTGAGTGCAAAAATGGAGGCTCTAGCCCCTTCCAGAGCTGAGATATCGAAACTCAAAAATTCGGCCCGAAAAAAAAAACGACAGTGGTACCCCTTACATTTTTTTTTTGGGCGAAAAATTAAGTTTCTCCAATCTTCCCAAATTCTGATAGAGGGCCATGAGACTTAGACCTGAGTGCAAAAATGGAGGCTCTAGCCCCTTCCAGAGCTGAGATATCGGAACTCAAAAATTCGGCCCGAAAAAAAAAACGACAGTGGTACCCCTTACGTTTTTTTTTTGGGCGAAAAATTACGTTTCTCCAATCTTCCCAAATTCTGATAGAGGGCCATGAGACTTAGACCTGAGTGCAAAAATGGAGGCTCTAGCCCCTTCCAGAGCTGAGATATCGAAACTCAAAAATTCGGCCCGAAAAAAAAAACGACAGTGGTACCCCTTACGTTTTTTTTTTTGGGCGAAAATTTAAGTTTCTCCAATCTTCCCAAATTCTGATAGAGGGCCATGAGACTTAGACCTGAGTGCAAAAATGGAGGCTCTAGCCCCTTCCAGAGCTGAGATATCGAAACTCAAAAATTCGGCCCGAAAAAAAACGACAGTGGTACCCCTTACGTTTTTTTTTTTGGGCGAAAAATTAAGTTTCTCCAATCTTCCCAAATTCTGATAGAGGGCCATGAGACTTAGACCTGAGTGCAAAAATTGAGGCTCTAGCCCCTTCCAGAGCTGAGATATCGAAACTCAAAAATTCGGCCCGAAAAAAAAACGACAGTGGTACCCCTTACGTTTTTTTTTTTGGGCGAAAAATTAAGTTTCTCCAATCTTCCCAAATTCTGATAGAGGGCCATGAGACTTAGACCTGAGTGCAAAAATGGAGGCTCTAGCCCCTTCCAGAGCTGAGATATCGAAACTCAAAAATTCGGCCCAAAAAAAAAAAACGACAGTGGTACCCCTTACGTTTTTTTTTTTTGGGCGAAAAATTAAGTTTCTCCAATCTTCCCAAATTCTGATAGAGGGCCATGAGACTTAGACCTGAGTGCAAAAATGGAGGCTCTAGCCCCTTCCAGAGCTGAGATATCGAAACTCAAAAATTCGGCCCGAAAAAAAACGACAGTGGTACCCCTTACATTTTTTTTTTGGGCGAAAAATTAAGTTTCTCCAATCTTCTCAAATTCTGATAGAGGGCCATGAGACTTACACCTGAGTGCAAAAATGGAGGCTCTAGCCCCTTCCAGAGCTGAGATATCGAAACTCAAAAATTCGGCCTGAAAAAAAAAAACGACAGTGGTACCCCTTACGTTTTTTTTTTTGGGCGAAAAATTAAGTTTCTCCAATCTTCCCAAATTCTGATAGAGGGCCATGAGACTTAGACCTGAGTGCAAAAATGGAGGCTCTAGCCCCTTCCAGAGCTGAGATATCGAAACTCAAAAATTCGGCCCGAAAAAAAACGACAGTGGTACCCCTTACGTTTTTTTTTTTGGGCGAAAATTTAAGTTTCTCCAATCTTCCCAAATTCTGATAGAGGGCCATGAGACTTAGACCTGAGTGCAAAAATGGAGGCTCTAGCCCCTTCCAGAGCTGAGATATCGAAACTCAAAAATTCGGCCCGAAAAAAAACGACAGTGGTACCCCTTACGTTTTTTTTTTTGGGCGAAAAATTAAGTTTCTCCAATCTTCCCAAATTCTGATAGAGGGCCATGAGACTTAGACCTGAGTGCAAAAATGGAGGCTCTAGCCCCTTCCAGAGCTGAGATATCGAAACTCAAAAATTCGGCCCGAAAAAAAACGACAGTGGTACCCCTTACATTTTTTTTTTGGGCGAAAAATTAAGTTTCTCCAATCTTCCCAAATTCTGATAGAGGGCCATGAGACTTAGACCTGAGTGCAAAAATGGAGGCTCTAGCCCCTTCCAGAGCTGAGATATCGAAACTCAAAAATTCGGCCCGAAAAAAAAAACGACAGTGGTACCCCTTACATTTTTTTTTTGGGCGAAAAATTAAGTTTCTCCAATCTTCCCAAATTCTGATAGAGGGCCATGAGACTTAGACCTGAGTGCAAAAATGGAGGCTCTAGCCCCTTCCAGAGCTGAGATATCGGAACTCAAAAATTCGGCCCGAAAAAAAAAACGACAGTGGTACCCCTTACGTTTTTTTTTTGGGCGAAAAATTACGTTTCTCCAATCTTCCCAAATTCTGATAGAGGGCCATGAGACTTAGACCTGAGTGCAAAAATGGAGGCTCTAGCCCCTTCCAGAGCTGAGATATCGAAACTCAAAAATTCGGCCCGAAAAAAAAAACGACAGTGGTACCCCTTACGTTTTTTTTTTTGGGCGAAAATTTAAGTTTCTCCAATCTTCCCAAATTCTGATAGAGGGCCATGAGACTTAGACCTGAGTGCAAAAATGGAGGCTCTAGCCCCTTCCAGAGCTGAGATATCGAAACTCAAAAATTCGGCCCGAAAAAAAACGACAGTGGTACCCCTTACGTTTTTTTTTTTGGGCGAAAAATTAAGTTTCTCCAATCTTCCCAAATTCTGATAGAGGGCCATGAGACTTAGACCTGAGTGCAAAAATTGAGGCTCTAGCCCCTTCCAGAGCTGAGATATCGAAACTCAAAAATTCGGCCCGAAAAAAAAACGACAGTGGTACCCCTTACGTTTTTTTTTTTGGGCGAAAAATTAAGTTTCTCCAATCTTCCCAAATTCTGATAGAGGGCCATGAGACTTAGACCTGAGTGCAAAAATGGAGGCTCTAGCCCCTTCCAGAGCTGAGATATCGAAACTCAAAAATTCGGCCCAAAAAAAAAAAACGACAGTGGTACCCCTTACGTTTTTTTTTTTTGGGCGAAAAATTAAGTTTCTCCAATCTTCCCAAATTCTGATAGAGGGCCATGAGACTTAGACCTGAGTGCAAAAATGGAGGCTCTAGCCCCTTCCAGAGCTGAGATATCGAAACTCAAAAATTCGGCCCGAAAAAAAACGACAGTGGTACCCCTTACATTTTTTTTTTGGGCGAAAAATTAAGTTTCTCCAATCTTCCCAAATTCTGATAGAGGGCCATGAGACTTAGACCTGAGTGCAAAAATGGAGGCTCTAGCCCCTTCCAGAGCTGAGATATCGAAACTCAAAAATTCGGCCCGAAAAAAAAAACGACAGTGGTACCCCTTACATTTTTTTTTTGGGCGAAAAATTAAGTTTCTCCAATCTTCCCAAATTCTGATAGAGGGCCATGAGACTTAGACCTGAGTGCAAAAATGAAGGCTCTAGCCCCTTCCAGAGCTGAGATATCGAAACTCAAACATTCGGCCCGAAAAAAAACCGACAGTGGTACCCCTTACGTTTTTTTTTTTGGGCGAAAAATTAAGTTTCTCCAATCCTCCCAAATTCTGATAGAGGGCCATGAGACTTAGACCTGAGTGCAAAAATGGAGGCTCTAGCCCCTTCCAGAGCTGAGATATCGAAACTCAAAAATTCGGCCCGAAAAAAAAAACGACAGTGGTACCCCTTACGTTTTTTTTTTGGGCGAAAAATTAAGTTTCTCCAATCTTCCCAAATTCTGATAGAGGGCCATGAGACTTAGACCTGAGTGCAAAAATGGAGGCTCTAGCCCCTTCCAGAGCTGAGATATCGAAACTCAAAAATTCGGCCCGAAAAAAAACCGACAGTGGTACCCCTTACATTTTTTTTTTGGGCGAAAAATTAAGTTTCTCCAATCTTCCCAAATTCTGATAGAGGGCCATGAGACTTAGACCTGAGTGCAAAAATGGAGGCTCTAGCCCCTTCCAGAGCTGAGATATCGAAACTCAAAAATTCGGCCCGAAAAAAAAACGACAGTGGTACCCCTTACATTTTTTTTTTGGGCGAAAAATTAAGTTTCTCCAATCTTCCCAAATTCTGATAGAGGGCCATGAGACTTAGACCTGAGTGCAAAAATGAAGGCTCTAGCCCCTTCCAGAGCTGAGATATCGAAACTCAAAAATTCGGCCCGAAAAAAAACCGACAGTGGTACCCCTTACGTTTTTTTATTGGGCGAAAAATTAAGTTTCTCCAATCTTCCCAAATTCTGATAGAGGGCCATGAGACTTAGACCTGAGTGCAAAAATGGAGGCTCTAGCCCCTTCCAGAGCTGAGATATCGAGACTCAAAAATTCGGCCCGAAAAAAAAAACGACAGTGGTACCCCTTACGTTTTTTTTTTTGGGGCGAAAAATTAAGTTTCTCCAATCTTCCCAAATTCTGATAGAGGGCCATGAGACTTAGACCTGAGTGCAAAAATGGAGGCTCTAGCCCCTTCCAGAGCTGAGATATCGAAAAAATTCGGCCCGAAAAAAAAACGACAGTGGTACCCCTTACGTTTTTTTTTTTTGGGCGAAAAATTAAGTGTCTCCAATCTTCCCAAATTCTGATAGAGGGCCATGAGACTTAGACCTGAGTGCAAAAATGGAGGCTCTAGCCCCTTCCAGAGCTGAGATATCGAAACTCAAAAATTCGGCCTGAAAAAAAAAAACAACAGTGGTACCCCTTACGTTTTTTTTTTTGGGCGAAAAATTAAGTTTCTCCAATCTTCCCAAATTCTGATAGAGGGCCATGAGACTTAGACCTGAGTGCAAAAATGGAGGCTCTAGCCCCTTCCAGAGCTGAGATATCGAAACTCAAAAATTCGGCCAGAAAAAAAAACCACAGTGGTACCCCTTACGGTTTTTTTTTTTTGGGCGAAAAATTAAGTTTCTCCAATCTTCCCAAATTCTGATAGAGGGCCATGAGACTTAGACCTGAGTGCAAAAATGGAGGCTCTAGCCCCTTCCAGAGCTGAGATATCGAAACTCAAAAATTCGGCCCGAAAAAAAACGACAGTGGTACCCCTTACGTTTTTTTTTTTGGGCGAAAAATTAAGTTTCTCCAATCTTCCCAAATTCTGGTAGAGGGCCATGAGACTTAGATCTGAGTGCAAAAATGGAGGCTCTAGCCCCTTCCAGAGCTGAGATAGCGAAACTCAAAAATTCGGCCCGAAAAAAAAACGACAGTGGTACCCCTTACGTTTTTTTTTTTGGGGCGAAAAATTAAGTTTCTCCAATCTTCCCAAATTCTGATAGAGGGCCATGAGACTTAGACCTGAGTGCAAAAATGGAGGCTCTAGCCCCTTCCAGAGCGGAGATATCGAAACTCAAAAATTCGGCCCGAAAAAAAACGACAGTGGTACCCCTTACGTTTTTTTTTTTTGGGCGAAAAATTAAGTTTCTCCAATCTTCCCAAATTCTGGTAGAGGGCCATGAGACTTAGACCTGAGTGCAAAAATGGAGGCTCTAGCCCCTTCCAGAGCTGAGATAGCGAAACTCAAAAATTCGGCCCGAAAAAAAAAACGACAGTGGTACCCCTTACGTTTTTTTTGGGGGGGCGAAAAATTAAGTTTCTCCAATCTTCCCAAAACTCTGGATTCTGATAGAGGGCCATGAGACTTAGACCTGAGTGCAAAAATGGAGGCTCTAGCCCCTTCCAGAGCTGAGATATCGGAACTCAAAAATTCGGCCCGAAAAAAAAAACGACAGTGGTACCCCTTACGTTTTTTTTTTGGGCGAAAAATTAAGTTTCTCCAATCTTCCCAAATTCTGATAGAGGGCCATGAGACTTAGACCTGAGTGCAAAAATGGAGGCTCTAGCCCCTTCCAGAGCTGAGATAGCGAAACTCAAAAATTCGGCCCGAAAAAAAAAACGACAGTGGTACCCCTTACGTTTTTTTTTGGGGGGCAAAAAATTAAGTTTCTCCAATCTTCCCAAAACTCTTGATTCTGATAGAGGGCCATGAGACTTAGACCTGAGTGCAAAAATGGAGGCTCTAGCCCCTTCCAGAGCTGAGATATCGGAACTCAAAAATTCGGCCCGAAAAAAAAAAACGACAGTGGTACCCCTTACGTTTTTTTTTTGGGCGAAAAATTAAGTTTCTCTAATCTTCCCAAATTCTGATAGAGGGCCATGAGACTTAGACCTGAGTGCAAAAATGGAGGCTCTAGCCCCTTCCAGAGCTGAGATATCGAAACTCAAAAATTCGGCCCGAAAAAAAAAACGACAGTGGTACCCCTTACGTTTTTTTTTTGGGGCGAAAAATTACGTTTCTCCAATCTTCCCAAATTCTGATAGAGGGCCATGAGACTTAGACCTGAGTGCAAAAATGGAGGCTCTAGCCCCTTCCAGAGCTGAGATATCGAAACTCAAAAATTCGGCCCGAAAAAAAAAACGACAGTGGTACCCCTTACGTTTTTTTTTTTGGGCGAAAATTTAAGTTTCTCCAATCTTCCCAAATTCTGATAGAGGGCCATGAGACTTAGACCTGAGTGCAAAAATGGAGGCTCTAGCCCCTTCCAGAGCTGAGATATCGAAACTCAAAAATTCGGCCCGAAAAAAAAAACGACAGTGGTACCCCTTACGTTTTTTTTTTGGGCGAAAAATTAAGTTTCTCCAATCTTCCCAAATTATGATAGAGGGCCATGAGACTTAGACCTGAGTGAAAAAATGGAGGCTCTAGCCCCTTCCAGAGCTGAGATATCGAAACTCAAAAATTCGGCCCGAAAAAAAAAACGACAGTGGTACCCCTTACGTTTTTTTTTTTGGGCGAAAAATTAAGTTTCTCCAATCTTCCCAAATTCTGATAGAGGGCCATGAGACTTAGACCTGAGTGCAAAAATTGAGGCTCTAGCCCCTTCCAGAGCTGAGATATCGAAACTCAAAAATTCGGCCCGAAAAAAAAACGACAGTGGTACCCCTTACGTTTTTTTTTTTGGGTGAAAAATTAAGTTTCTCCAATCTTCCCAAATTCTGATAGAGGGCCATGAGACTTAGACCTGAGTGCAAAAATGGAGGCTCTAGCCCCTTCCAGAGCTGAGATATCGAAACTCAAAAATTCGGCCCAAAAAAAAAAAACGACAGTGGTACCCCTTACGTTTTTTTTTTTGGGCGAAAAATTAAGTTTCTCCAATCTTCCAAAATTCTGATAGAGGGCCATGAGACTTAGACCTGAGTGCAAAAATGGAGGCTCTAGCCCCTTCCAGAGCTGAGATATCGAAACTCAAAAATTCGGCCCGAAAAAAAAAAGACAGTGGTACCCCTTACATTTTTTTTTTGGGCGAAAAATTAAGTTTCTCCAATCTTCCCAAATTCTGATAGAGGGCCATGAGACTTAGACCTGAGTGCAAAAATGAAGGCTCTAGCCCCTTCCAGAGCTGAGATATCGAAACTCAAAAATTCGGCCCGAAAAAAAACCGACAGTGGTACCCCTTACGTTTTTTTTTTTGGGCGAAAAATTAAGTTTCTCCAATCCTCCCAAATTCTGATAGAGGGCCATGAGACTTAGACCTGAGTGCAAAAATGGAGGCTCTAGCCCCTTCCAGAGCTGAGATAGCGAAACTCAAAAATTCGGCCCGAAAAAAAAACGACAGTGGTACCCCTTACGTTTTTTTTTTGGGCGAAAAATTAAGTTTCTCCAATCTTCCCAAATTCTGATAGAGGGCCATGAGACTTAGACCTGAGTGCAAAAATGGAGGCTCTAGCCCCTTCCAGAGCTGAGATATCGAAACTCAAAAATTCGGCCCGAAAAAAAAACGACAGTGGTACCCCTTACATTTTTTTTTTGGGCGAAAAATTAAGTTTCTCAAATCTTCCCAAATTCTGATAGAGGGCCATGAGACTTAGACCTGAGTGCAAAAATGGAGGCTCTAGCCCCTTCCAGAGCTGAGATATCGAAACTCAAAAATTCTGCCCGAAAAAAAAAACGACAGTGGTACCCCTTACATTTTTTTTTTGGGCGAAAAATTAAGTTTCTCCAATCTTCCCAAATTCTGATAGAGGGCCATGAGACTTAGACCTGAGTGCAAAAATGAAGGCTCTAGCCCCTTCCAGAGCTGAGATATCGAAACTCAAAAATTCGGCCCGAAAAAAAACCGACAGTGGTACCCCTTACGTTTTTTTTTTTTGGGCGAAAAATTAAGTTTCTCCAATCCTCCCAAATTCTGATAGAGGGCCATGAGACTTAGACCTGAGTGCAAAAATGGAGGCTCTAGCCCCTTCCAGAGCTGAGATATCGAAACTCAAAAATTCGGCCCGAAAAAAAACGACAGTGGTACCCCTTACGTTTTTTTTTTGGGCGAAAAATTAAGTTTCTCCAATCTTCCCAAATTCTGATAGAGGGCCATGAGACTTAGACCTGAGTGCAAAAATGGAGGCTCTAGCCCCTTCCAGAGCTGAGATATCGAAACTCAAAAATTCGGCCTGAAAAAAAAAAACGACAGTGGTACCCCTTACGTTTTTTTTTTTTGGGGCGAAAAATTAAGTTTCTCCAATCTTCCCAAATTCTGATAGAGGGCCATGAGACTTAGGCCTGAGTGCAAAAATGGAGGCTCTAGCCCCTTCCAGAGCTGAGATATCGAAACTCAAAAATTCGGCCCGAAAAAAAAACGACAGTGGTACCCCTTACGTTTTTTTTTTTGGGCGAAAAATTAAGTGTCTCCAATCTTCCCAAATTCTGATAGAGGGCCATGAGACTTAGACCTGAGTGCAAAAATGGAGGCTCTAGCCCCTTCCAGAGCTGAGATATCGAAACTCAAAAATTCGGCCTGAAAAAAAAACAACAACAGTGGTACCCCTTACGTTTTTTTTTTTTGGGCGAAAAATTAAGTTTCTCCAATCTTCCCAAATTCTGATAGAGGGCCATGAGACTTAGACCTGAGTGCAAAAATGGAGGCTCTAGCCCCTTCCAGAGCTGAGATATCGAAACTCAAAAATTCGGCCCGAAAAAAAAACGACAGTGGTACCCCTTACGTTTTTTTTTTGGGGCGAAAAATTAAGTTTCTCCAATCTTCCCAAATTCTGATAGAGGGCCATGAGACTTAGACCTGAGTGCAAAAATGGAGGCTCTAGTCCCTTCCAGAGCTGAGATATCGAAACTCAAAAATTCGGCCCGAAAAAAAACCGACAGTGGTACCCCTTACGTTTATTTTTTTGGGCGAAAAATTAAGTTTCTCCAATCCTCCCAAATTCTGATAGAGGGCCATGAGACTTAGACCTGAGTGCAAAAATGGAGGCTCTAGCCCCTTCCAGAGCTGAGATATCGAAACTCAAAAATTCGGCCCGAAAAAAAAAACGACAGTGGTACCCCTTACGTTTTTTTTTTGGGCGAAAAATTAAGTTTCTCCAATCTTCCCAAATTCTGATAGAGGGCCATGAGACTTAGACCTGAGTGCAAAAATGGAGGCTCTAGCCCCTTCCAGAGCTGAGATATCGAAACTCAAAAATTCGGCCCGAAAAAAAACGACAGTGGTACCCCTTACGTTTTTTTTTTTGGGCGAAAAATTAAGTTTCTCCAATCTTCCCAAATTCTGATAGAGGGCCATGAGACTTAGACCTCAGTGCAAAAATGGAGGCTCTAGCCCCTTCCAGAGCTGAGATATTGAAACTCAAAAATTCGGCCCGAAAAAAAAACGACAGTGGTACCCCTTACGTTTTTTTTTGGGGCGAAAAATTAAGTTTCTCCAATCTTCCCAAATTCTGATAGAGGGCCATGAGACTTAGACCTGAGTGCAAAAATGGAGGCTCTAGCCCCTTCCAGAGCTGAGATATCGAAACTCAAAAATTCGGCCCGAAAAAAACCCGACAGTGGTACCCCTTACGTTTATTTTTTTGGGCGAAAAATTAAGTTTCTCCAATCCTCCCAAATTCTGATAGAGGGCCATGAGACTTAGACCTGAGTGCAAAAATGGAGGCTCTAGCCCCTTCCAGAGCTGAGATATCGAAACTCAAAAATTCGGCCCGAAAAAAAAACGACAGTGGTACCCCTTACGTTTTTTTTTTTGGGCGAAAAATTAAGTTTCTCCAATCTTCCCAAATTCTGATAGAGGGCCATGAGACTTAGACCTGAGTGCAAAAATGGAGGCTCTAGCCCCTTCCAGAGCTGAGATATCGAAACTCAAAAATTCGGCCCGAAAAAAAAACGACAGTGGTACCCCTTACGATTTTTTTTTGGGCGAAAAATTAAGTTTCTCCAATCTTCCCAAATTCTGATAGAGGGCCATGAGACTTAGACCTGAGTGCAAAAATGGAGGCTCTAGCCCCTTCCAGAGCTGAGATATCGAAACTCAAAAATTCGGCCCGAAAAAAAAACGACAGTGGTACCCCTTACGTTTTTTTTTTGGGGCGAAAAATTAAGTTTCTCCAATCTTCCAGAATTCTGATAGAGGGCCATGAGACTTAGACCTGAGTGCAAAAATGGAGGCTCTAGCCCCTTCCAGAGCTGAGATATCGAAACTCAAAAATTCGGCCCGAAAAAAAAAACGACAGTGGTACCCCTTACGTTTTTTTTTGGGGCGAAAAATTAAGTTTCTCCAATCTTCCCAAATTCTGATAGAGGGCCATGAGACTTAGACCTGAGTGCAAAAATGGAGGCTCTAGCCCCTTCCAGAGCTGAGATATCGAAACTCAAAAATTCGGCCCGAAAAAAAAACGACAGTGGTACCCCTTACGTTTTTTTTTGGGGCGAAAAATTAAGTTTCTCCAATCTTCCCAAATTCTGATAGAGGGCCATGAGACTTAGACCTGAGTGCAAAAATGGAGGCTCTAGCCCCTTCCAGAGCTGAGATAGCGAAACTCAAAAATTCGGCCAGAAAAAAAAAACGACAGTGGTACCCCTTACGGTTTTTTTTTTTTGGGCGAAAAATTAAGTTTCTCCAATCTTCCCAAATTCTGATAGAGGGCCATGAGACTTAGACCTGAGTGCAAAAATGGAGGCTCTAGCCCCTTCCAGAGCTGAGATATCGAAACTCAAAAATTCGGCCCGAAAAAAAACGACAGTGGTACCCCTTACGTTTTTTTTTTTGGGCGAAAAATTAAGTTTCTCCAATCTTCCCAAATTCTGGTAGAGGGCCATGAGACTTAGATCTGAGTGCAAAAATGGAGGCTCTAGCCCCTTCCAGAGCTGAGATAGCGAAACTCAAAAATTCGGCCCGAAAAAAAAACGACAGTGGTACCCCTTACGTTTTTTTTTTTTGGGCGAAAAATTAAGTTTCTCCAATCTTCCCAAATTCTGATAGAGGGCCATGAGACTTAGACCTGAGTGCAAAAATGGAGGCTCTAGCCCCTTCCAGAGCGGAGATATCGAAACTCAAAAATTCGGCCCGAAAAAAAACGACAGTGGTACCCCTTACGTTTTTTTTTTTTGGGCAAAAAATTAAGTTTCTCCAATCTTTCCAAATTCTGGTAGAGGGCCATGAGACTTAGACCTGATTGCAAAAATGGAGGCTCTAGCCCCTTCCAGAGCTGAGATAGCGAAACTCAAAAATTCGGCCCGAAAAAAAAACGACAGTGGTACCCCTTACGTTTTTTTTTGGGGGGCGAAAAATTAAGTTTCTCCAATCTTCCCAAAACTCTGGATTCTGATAGAGGGCCATGAGACTTAGACCTGAGTGCAAAAATGGAGGCTCTAGCCCCTTCCAGAGCTGAGATATCGGAACTCAAAAATTCGGCCCGAAAAAAAAACGACAGTGGTACCCCTTACGTTTTTTTTTTGGGCGAAAAATTAAGTTTCTCCAATCTTCCCAAATTCTGATAGAGGGCCATGAGACTTAGACCTGAGTGCAAAAATGGAGGCTCTAGCCCCTTCCAGAGCTGAGATAGCGAAACTCAAAAATTCGGCCCGAAAAAAAAACGACAGTGGTACCCCTTACGTTTTTTTTTTGGGGGGCGAAAAATTAAGTTTCTCCAATCTTCCCAAAACTCTGGATTCTGATAGAGGGCCATGAGACTTAGACCTGAGTGCAAAAATGGAGGCTCTAGCCCCTTCCAGAGCTGAGATATCGGAACTCAAAAATTCGGCCCGAAAAAAAAACGACAGTGGTACCCCTTACGTTTTTTTTTTGGGCGAAAAATTAAGTTTCTCCAATCTTCCCAAATTCTGATAGAGGGCCATGAGACTTAGACGTGAGTGCAAAAATGGAGGCTCTAGCCCCTTCCAGAGCTGAGATATCGAAACTCAAAAATTCGGCCCGAAAAAAAAAACGACAGTGGTACCCCTTACGTTTTTTTTTTGGGCGAAAAATTACGTTTCTCCAATCTTCCCAAATTCTGATAGAGGGCCATGAGACTTAGACCTGAGTGCAAAAATGGAGGCTCTAGCCCCTTCCAGAGCTGAGATATCGAAACTCAAAAATTCGGCCCGAAAAAAAAAACGACAGTGGTACCCCTTACGTTTTTTTCGGGGGGCGAAAAATTAAGTTTCTCCAATCTTCCCAAATTCTGATAGAGGGCCATGAGACTTAGACCTGAGTGCAAAAATGGAGGCTCTAGCCCCTTCCAGAGCTGAGATATCGAAACTCAAAAATTCGGCCCGAAAAAAAAACGACAGTGGTACCCCTTACGTTTTTTTTTGGGGGGGCGAAAAATTAAGTTTCTCCAATCTTCCCAAAACTCTGGATTCTGATAGAGGGCCATGGGACTTAGACCTGAGTGCAAAAATGGAGGCTCTAGCCCCTTCCAGAGCTGAGATATCGAAACTCAAAAATTCGGCCCGAAAAAAAAAACGACAGTGGTACCCCTTACGTTTTTTTTTTGGGCGAAAAATTAAGTTTCTCCAATCTTCCCAAATTCTGATAGAGGGCCATGAGACTTAGACCTGAGTGCAAAAGTGGAGGCTCTAGCCCCTTCCAGAGCTGAGATATCGAAACTCAAAAATTCGGCCCGAAAAAAAAAACGACAGTGGTACCCCTTACGTTTTTTTTTTGGGCGAAAAATTAAGTTTCTCCAATCTTCCCAAATTCTGATAGAGGGCCATGAGACTTAGACCTGAGTGCAAAAATGGAGGCTCTAGCCCCTTCCAGAGCTGAGATATCGAAACTCAAAAATTCGGCCCGAAAAAAAACCCCACAGTGGTACCCCTTACGTTTTTTTTTTGGGGCGAAAAATTAAGTTTCTCCAATCTTCCCAAAACTCTGGATTCTGATAGAGGGCCATGAGACTTAGACCTGAGTGCAAAAATGGAGGCTCTAGCCCCTTCCAGAGCTGAGATATCGAAACTCAAAAATTCGGCCTGAAAAAAAAACGACAGTGGTACCCCTTACGTTTTTTTTTTTTGGGGCGAAAAATTAAGTTTCTCCAATCTTCCCAAATTCTGATAGAGGGCCATGAGACTTAGACCTGAGTGCAAAAATGGAGGCTCTAGCCCCTTCCAGAGCTGAGATATCGAAACTCAAAAATTCGGCCCGAAAAAAAAACGACAGTGGTACCCCTTACGTTTTTTTTGGGGGGGCGAAAAATTAAGTTTCTCCAATCTTCCCAAAACTCTGGATTCTGATAGAGGGCCATAAGACTTAGACCTGAGTGCAAAAATGAAGGCTCTAGCCCCTTCCAGAGCTGAGATATCGAAACTCAAAAATTCGGCCCGAAAAAAAAAACGACAGTGGTACCCCTTACGTTTTTTTTTTTTTTTGGGCGAAAAATTAAGTTTCTCCAATCTTCCCAAAACTCTGGATTCTGATAGAGGGCCATGGGACTTAGACCTGAGTGCAAAAATGGAGGCTCTAGCCCCTTCCAGAGCTGAGATATCGAAACTCAAAAATTCGGCCCGAAAAAAAAACGACAGTGGTACCCCTTACGTTTTTTTTTTGGGCGAAAAATTAAGTTTCTCCAATCTTCCCAAATTCTGATAGAGGGCCATGAGACTTAGACCTGAGTGCAAAAGTGGAGGCTCTAGCCCCTTCCAGAGCTGAGATATCGAAACTCAAAAATTCGGCCCGAAAAAAAAACGACAGTGGTACCCCTTACGTTTTTTTTTTGGGCGAAAAATTAAGTTTCTCCAATCTTCCCAAATTCTGATAGAGGGCCATGAGACTTAGACCTGAGTGCAAAAATGGAGGCTCTAGCCCCTTCCAGAGCTGAGATATCGAAACTCAAAAATTCGGCCCGAAAAAAAAAACGACAGTGGTACCCCTTACGTTTTTTTTTTGGGGCGAAAAATTAAGTTTCTCCAATCTTCCCAAAACTCTGGATTCTGATAGAGGGCCATGAGACTTAGACCTGAGTGCAAAAATGGAGGCTCTAGCCCCTTCCAGAGCTGAGATATCGAAACTCAAAAATTCGGCCCGAAAAAAAAACGACAGTGGTACCCCTTACGTTTTTTTTTTGGGCGAAAAATTAAGTTTCTCCAATCTTCCCAAATTCTGATAGAGGGCCATGAGACTTAGACCTGAGTGCAAAAATGGAGGCTCTAGCCCCTTCCAGAGCTGAGATATCGAAACTCAAAAATTCGGCCCGAAAAAAAAAACGACAGTGGTACCCCTTACGTTTTTTTTTGGGCGAAAAATTAAGTTTCTCCAATCTTCCCAAATTATGATAGAGGGCCATGAGACTTAGACCTGAGTGAAAAAATGGAGGCTCTAGCCCCTTCCAGAGCTGAGATATCGAAACTCAAAAATTCGGCCCGAAAAAAAAAACGACAGTGGTACCCCTTACGTTTTTTTTTTTTGGGCGAAAAATTAAGTTTCTCCAATCTTCCCAAATTCTGATAGAGGGCCATGAGACTTAGACCTGAGTGCAAAAATTGAGGCTCTAGCCCCTTCCAGAGCTGAGATATCGAAACTCAAAAATTCGGCCCGAAAAAAAAACGACAGTGGTACCCCTTACGTTTTTTTTTTTGGGCGAAAAATTAAGTTTCTCCAATCTTCCCAAATTCTGATAGAGGGCCATGAGACTTAGACCTGAGTGCAAAAATGGAGGCTCTAGCCCCTTCCAGAGCTGAGATATCGAAACTCAAAAATTCGGCCCAAAAAAAAAAACGACAGTGGTACCCCTTACGTTTTTTTTTTGGGCGAAAAATTAAGTTTCTCCAATCTTCCCAAAACTCTGGATTCTGATAGAGGGCCATGAGACTTAGACCTGAGTGCAAAAATGGAGGCTCTAGCCCCTTCCAGAGCTGAGATATCGAAACTCAAAAATTCGGCCCGAAAAAAAAACGACAGTGGTACCCCTTACATTTTTTTTTGGGGCGAAAAATTAAGTTTCTCCAATCTTCCCAAAACTCTGGATTCTGATAGAGGGCCATAAGACTTAGACCTGAGTGCAAAAATGGAGGCTCTAGCCCCTTCCAGAGCTGAGATATCGAAACTCAAAAATTCGGCCCGAAAAAAAAACGACAGTGGTACCCCTTACGTTTTTTTTTTTGGGCGAAAAATTAAGTTTCTCCAATCTTCCCAAATTCTGATAGAGGGCCATGAGACTTAGACCTGAGTGCAAAAATGGAGGCTCTAGCCCCTTCCAGAGCTGAGATATCGAAACTCAAAAATTCGGCCCAAAAAAAAAAAACGACAGTGGTACCCCTTACGTTTTTTTTTTGGGCGAAAAATTAAGTTTCTCCAATCTTCCCAAATTCTGATAGAGGGCCATGAGACTTAGACCTGAGTGCAAAAATGGAGGCTCTAGCCCCTTCCAGAGCTGAGATATCGAAACTCAAAAATTCGGCCCGAAAAAAAAACGACAGTGGTACCCCTTACGTTTTTGTTTTTTTTGGGCGAAAAATTAAGTTTCTCCAATCTTCCCAAAACCCTGGATTCTGATAGAGGGCCATGGGACTTAGACCTGAGTGCAAAAATGGAGGCTCTAGCCCCTTCCAGAGCTGAGATATCGAAACTCAAAAATTCGGCCCGAAAAAAAAACGACAGTGGTACCCCTTACGTTTTTTTTTTGGGCGAAAAATTAAGTTTCTCCAATCTTCCCAAATTCTGATAGAGGGCCATGAGACTTAGACCTGAGTGCAAAAGTGGAGGCTCTAGCCCCTTCCAGAGCTGAGATATCGAAACTCAAAAATTCGGCCCGAAAAAAAAACGACAGTGGTACCCCTTACGTTTTTTTTTTGGGCGAAAAATTAAGTTTCTCCAATCTTCCCAAATTCTGATAGAGGGCCATGAGACTTAGACCTGAGTGCAAAAATGGAGGCTCTAGCCCCTTCCAGAGCTGAGATATCGAAACTCAAAAATTCGGCCCGAAAAAAAAAAAACGACAGTGGTACCCCTTACGTTTTTTTTTTTTGGGCGAAAATTTAAGTTTCTCCAATCTTCCCAAATTCTGATAGAGGGCCATGAGACTTAGACCTGAGTGCAAAAATGGAGGCTCTAGCCCCTTCCAGAGCTGAGATATCGAAACTCAAAAATTCGGCCCGAAAAAAAAAACGACAGTGGTACCCCTTACGTTTTTTTTTGGGGCGAAAAATTAAGTTTCTCCAATGTTCCCAAATTATGATAGAGGGCCATGAGACTTAGACCTGAGTGAAAAAATTGAGGCTCTAGCCCCTTCCAGAGCTGAGATATCGAAACTCAAAAATTCGGCCCGAAAAAAAAAACGACAGTGGTACCCCTTACGTTTTTTTTTTTGGGCGAAAAATTAAGTTTCTCCAATCTTCCCAAATTCTGATAGAGGGCCATGAGACTTAGACCTGAGTGCAAAAATGAAGGCTCTAGCCCCTTCCAGAGCTGAGATATCGAAACTCAAAAATTCGGCCCGAAAAAAAACCGACAGTGGTACCCCTTACGTTTTTTTTTTTGGGCGAAAAATTAAGTTTCTCCAATCCTCCCAAATTCTGATAGAGGGCCATGAGACTTAGACCTGAGTGCAAAAATGGAGGCTCTAGCCCCTTCCAGAGCTGAGATATTCGAAACTCAAAAATTCGGCCCGAAAAAAAAAACGACAGTGGTACCCCTTACGTTTTTTTTTTGGGCGAAAAATTAAGTTTCTCCAATCTTCCCAAATTCTGATAGAGGGCCATGAGACTTAGACCTGAGTGCAAAAATGGAGGCTCTAGCCCCTTCCAGAGCTGAGATATCGAAACTCAAAAATTCGGCCCGAAAAAAAAAACTACAGTGGTACCCCTTACATTTTTTTTTTGGGCGAAAAATTAAGTTTCTCCAATCTTCCCAAATTCTGATAGAGGGCCATGAGACTTAGACCTGAGTGCAAAAATGGAGGCTCTAGCCCCTTCCAGAGCTGAGATATCGAAACTCAAAAATTCGGCCTGAAAAAAAAAAAACGACAGTGGTACCCCTTACGTTTTTTTTTTGGGGCGAAAAATTAAGTTTCTCCAATCTTCCCAAATTCTGATAGAGGGCCATGAGACTTAGACCTGAGTGCAAAAATGGAGGCTCTAGCCCCTTCCAGAGCTGAGATATCGAAACTCAAAAATTCGGCCCGAAAAAAAAACGACAGTGGTACCCCTTACGTTTTTTTTTTTGGGCGAAAAATTAAGTTTCTCCAATCTTCCCAAATTCTGATAGAGGGCCATGAGACTTAGACCTGAGTGCAAAAATGGAGGCTCTAGCCCCTTCCAGAGCTGAGATATCGAAACTCAAAAATTCGGCCCGAAAAAAAAACGACAGTGGTACCCCTTACGTTTTTTTTTTTGGGCGAAAAATTAAGTTTCTCCAATCTTCCCAAATTCTGATAGAGGGCCATGAGACTTAGACCTGAGTGCAAAAATGGAGGCTCTAGCCCCTTCCAGAGCTGAGATATCGAAACTCAAAAATTCGGCCCGAAAAAAAAACGACAGTGGTACCCCTTACGTTTTTTTTTTTGGGCGAAAAATTAAGTTTCTCCAATCTTCCCAAATTCTGATAGAGGGCCATGAGACTTAGACCTGAGTGCAAAAATGGAGGCTCTAGCCCCTTCCAGAGCTGAGATATCGAAACTCAAAAATTCGGCCCGAAAAAAAAACGACAGTGGTACCCCTTACATTTTTTTTTTGGGCGAAAAATTAAGTTTCTCCAATCTTCCCAAATTCTGATAGAGGGCCATGAGACTTAGACCTGAGTGCAAAAATGGAGGCTCTAGCCCCTTCCAGAGCTGAGATATCGAAACTCAAAAATTCGGCCTGAAAAAAAAAACGACAGTGGTACCCCTTACGTTTTTTTTTTGGGGCGAAAAATTAAGTTTCTCCAATCTTCCCAAATTCTGATAGAGGGCCATGAGACTTAGACCTGAGTGCAAAAATGGAGGCTCTAGCCCCTTCCAGAGCTGAGATATCGAAACTCAAAAATTCGGCCCGAAAAAAAAAACGACAGTGGTACCCCTTACGTTTTTTTTTTGGGGCGAAAAATTAAGTTTCTCCAATCTTCCCAAATTCTGATAGAGGGCCATGAGACTTAGACCTGAGTGCAAAAATGGAGGCTCTAGCCCCTTCCAGAGCTGAGATATCGAAACTCAAAAATTCGGCCCGAAAAAAAAACGACAGTGGTACCCCTTACGTTTTTTTTTTGGGCGAAAAATTAAGTTTCTCCAATCTTCCCAAATTCTGATAGAGGGCAATGAGACTTAGACCTGAGTGCAAAAATGGAGGCTCTAGCCCCTTCCAGAGCTGAGATATCGAAACTCAAAAATTCGGCCTGAAAAAAAAAACGACAGTGGTACCCCTTACGTTTTTTTTTTTGGGGCGAAAAATTAAGTTTCTCCAATCTTCCCAAATTCTGATAGAGGGCCATGAGACTTAGACCTGAGTGCAAAAATGGAGGCTCTAGCCCCTTCCAGAGCTGAGATATCGAAACTCAAAAATTCGGCCCGAAAAAAAAAACGACAGTGGTACCCCTTACGTTTTTTTTTTTTGGGCGAAAAATTAAGTGTCTCCAATCTTCCCAAATTCTGATAGAGGGCCATGAGACTTAGACCTGAGTGCAAAAATGGAGGCTCTAGCCCCTTCCAGAGCTGAGATATCGAAACTCAAAAATTTGGCCTGAAAAAAAAAAACGACAGTGGTACCCCTTACGTTTTTTTTTTTTGGGCGAAAAATTAAGTTTCTCCAATCTTCCCAAATTCTGATAGAGGGCCATGAGACTTAGACCTGAGTGCAAAAATGGAGGCTCTAGCCCCTTCCAGAGCTGAGATATCGAAACTCAAAAATTCGGCCCGAAAAAAAAAACGACAGTGGTACCCCTTACGTTTTTTTTTTTGGGCGAAAAATTAAGTTTCTCCAATCTTCCCAAATTCTGATAGAGGGCCATGAGACTTAGACCTGAGTGCAAAAATGGAGGCTCTAGCCCCTTCCAGAGCTGAGATATCGAAACTCAAAAATTCGGCCCGAAAAAAAAACGACAGTGGTACCCCTTACGTTTTTTTTTTGGGCGAAAAATTAAATTTCTCCAATCTTCCCAAATTATGATAGAGGGCCATGAGACTTAGACCTGAGTGAAAAATTGGAGGCTCTAGCCCCTTCCAGAGCTGAGATATCGAAACTCAAAAATTCGGCCCGAAAAAAAAAACGACAGTGGTACCCCTTACGTTTTTTTTTTTGGGCGAAAAATTAAGTTTCTCCAATCTTCCCAAATTCTGATAGAGGGCCATGAGACTTAGACCTGAGTGCAAAAATTGAGGCTCTAGCCCCTTCCAGAGCTGAGATATCGAAACTCAAAAATTCGGCCCGAAAAAAAAACGACAGTGGTACCCCTTACGTTTTTTTTTTTGGGCGAAAAATTAAGTTTCTCCAATCTTCCCAAATTCTGATAGAGGGCCATGAGACTTAGACCTGAGTGCAAAATGGAGGCTCTAGCCCCTTCCAGAGCTGAGATATCGAAACTCAAAAATTCGGCCCCAAAAAAAAAACGACAGTGGTACCCCTTACGTTTTTTTTTTGGGCGAAAAATTAAGTTTCTCCAATCTTCCCAAATTCTGATAGAGGGCCATGAGACTTAGACCTGAGTGCAAAAATGGAGGCTCTAGCCCCTTTCAGAGCTGAGATATCGAAACTCAAAAATTCGGCCCGAAAAAAAACGACAGTGGTACCCCTTACATTTTTTTTTTGGGCGAAAAATTAAGTTTCTCCAATCTTCCCAAAACTCTGGATTCTGATAGAGGGCCATAAGACTTAGACCTGAGTGCAAAAATGGAGGCTCTAGCCCCTTCCAGAGCTGAGATATCGAAACTCAAAAATTCGGCCCGAAAAAAAAAACGACAGTGGTACCCCTTACGTTTTTTTTTTTTTTTGGGCGAAAAATTAAGTTTCTCCAATCTTCCCAAAACTCTGGATTCTGATAGAGGGCCATGGGACTTAGACCTGAGTGCAAAAATGGAGGCTCTAGCCCCTTCCAGAGCTGAGATATCGAAACTCAAAAATTCGGCCTGAAAAAAAAAACGACAGTGGTACCCCTTACGTTTTTTTTTTTTTGGGGCGAAAAATTAAGTTTCTCCAATCTTCCCAAATTCCGATAGAGGGCCATGAGACTTAGACCTGAGTGCAAAAGTGGAGGCTCTAGCCCCTTCCAGAGCTGAGATATCGAAACTCAAAAATTCGTCCCGAAAAAAAAACGACAGTGGTACCCCTTACGTTTTTTTTTGGGCGAAAAATTAAGTTTCTCCAATCTTCCCAAATTCTGATAGAGGGCCATGAGACTTAGACCTGAGTGCAAAAATGGAGGCTCTAGCCCCTTCCAGAGCTGAGATATCGAAACTCAAAAATTCGGCCCGAAAAAAAAAACGACAGTGGTACCCCTTACGTTTTTTTTTTGGGGCAAAAAATTAAGTTTCTCCAATCTTCCCAAAACTCTGGATTCTGATAGAGGGCCATGAGACTTAGACCTGAGTGCAAAAATGGAGGCTCTAGCCCCTTCCAGAGCTGAGATATCGAAACTCAAAAATTCGGCCCGAAAAAAAAACGACAGTGGTACCCCTTACGTTTTTTTTTTGGGCGAAAAATTAAGTTTCTCCAATCTTCCCAAATTCTGATAGAGGGCCATGAGACTTAGACCTGAGTGCAAAAATGGAGGCTCTAGCCCCTTCCAGAGCTGAGATATCGAAACTCAAAAATTCGGCCCGAAAAAAAAAACGACAGTGGTACCCCTTACGTTTTTTTTTGGGCGAAAAATTAAGTTTCTCCAATCTTCCCAAATTATGATAGAGGGCCATGAGACTTAGACCTGAGTGAAAAAATGGAGGCTCTAGCCCCTTCCAGAGCTGAGATATCGAAACTCAAAAATTCGGCCCGAAAAAAAAAACGACAGTGGTACCCCTTACGTTTTTTTTTTTGGGCGAAAAATTAAGTTTCTCCAATCTTCCCAAATTCTGATAGAGGGCCATGAGACTTAGACCTGAGTGCAAAAATGGAGGCTCTAGCCCCTTCCAGAGCTGAGATATCGAAACTCAAAAATTCGGCCCAAAAAAAAAAAACGACAGTGGTACTCCTTACGTTTTTTTTTTGGGCGAAAAATTAAGTTTCTCCAATCTTCCCAAATTCTGATAGAGGGCCATGAGACTTAGACCTGAGTGCAAAAATGGAGGCTCTAGCCCCTTCCAGAGCTGAGATATCGAAACTCAAAAATTCGGCCCGAAAAAAAAACGACAGTGGTACCCCTTACATTTTTTTTTTGGGCGAAAAATTAAGTTTCTCCAATCTTCCCAAAACTCTGGATTCTGATAGAGGGCCATAAGACTTAGACCTGAGAGCAAAAATGGAGGCTCTAGCCCCTTCCAGAGCTGAGATATCGAAACTCAAAAATTCGGCCCGAAAAAAAAACGACAGTGGTACCCCTTACGTTTTTTTTTTGGGCGAAAAATTAAGTTTCTCCAATCTTCCCAAATTCTGATAGAGGGCCATGAGACTTAGACCTGAGTGCAAAAATTGAGGCTCTAGCCCCTTCCAGAGCTGAGATATCGAAACTCAAAAATTCGGCCCGAAAAAAAAACGACAGTGGTACCCCTTACGTTTTTTTTTTTGGGCGAAAAATTAAGTTTCTCCAATCTTCCCAAATTCTGATAGAGGGCCATGAGACTTAGACCTGAGTGCAAAAATGGAGGCTCTAGCCCCTTCCAGAGCTGAGATATCGAAACTCAAAAATTCGGCCCAAAAAAAAAAACGACAGTGGTACCCCTTACGTTTTTTTTTTGGGCGAAAAATTAAGTTTCTCCAATCTTCCCAAAACTCTGGATTCTGATAGAGGGCCATGAGACTTAGACCTGAGTGCAAAAATGGAGGCTCTAGCCCCTTCCAGAGCTGAGATATCGAAACTCAAAAATTCGGCCCGAAAAAAAAACGACAGTGGTACCCCTTACATTTTTTTTTGGGGCGAAAAATTAAGTTTCTCCAATCTTCCCAAAACTCTGGATTCTGATAGAGGGCCATAAGACTTAGACCTGAGTGCAAAAATGGAGGCTCTAGCCCCTTCCAGAGCTGAGATATCGAAACTCAAAAATTCGGCCCGAAAAAAAAACGACAGTGGTACCCCTTACGTTTTTTTTTTTGGGCGAAAAATTAAGTTTCTCCAATCTTCCCAAATTCTGATAGAGGGCCATGAGACTTAGACCTGAGTGCAAAAATGGAGGCTCTAGCCCCTTCCAGAGCTGAGATATCGAAACTCAAAAATTCGGCCCAAAAAAAAAAAACGACAGTGGTACCCCTTACGTTTTTTTTTTGGGCGAAAAATTAAGTTTCTCCAATCTTCCCAAATTCTGATAGAGGGCCATGAGACTTAGACCTGAGTGCAAAAATGGAGGCTCTAGCCCCTTCCAGAGCTGAGATATCGAAACTCAAAAATTCGGCCCGAAAAAAAAACGACAGTGGTACCCCTTACGTTTTTGTTTTTTTTGGGCGAAAAATTAAGTTTCTCCAATCTTCCCAAAACCCTGGATTCTGATAGAGGGCCATGGGACTTAGACCTGAGTGCAAAAATGGAGGCTCTAGCCCCTTCCAGAGCTGAGATATCGAAACTCAAAAATTCGGCCCGAAAAAAAAACGACAGTGGTACCCCTTACGTTTTTTTTTTGGGCGAAAAATTAAGTTTCTCCAATCTTCCCAAATTCTGATAGAGGGCCATGAGACTTAGACCTGAGTGCAAAAGTGGAGGCTCTAGCCCCTTCCAGAGCTGAGATATCGAAACTCAAAAATTCGGCCCGAAAAAAAAACGACAGTGGTACCCCTTACGTTTTTTTTTTGGGCGAAAAATTAAGTTTCTCCAATCTTCCCAAATTCTGATAGAGGGCCATGAGACTTAGACCTGAGTGCAAAAATGGAGGCTCTAGCCCCTTCCAGAGCTGAGATATCGAAACTCAAAAATTCGGCCCGAAAAAAAAAAACGACAGTGGTACCCCTTACGTTTTTTTTTTTTGGGCGAAAATTTAAGTTTCTCCAATCTTCCCAAATTCTGATAGAGGGCCATGAGACTTAGACCTGAGTGCAAAAATGGAGGCTCTAGCCCCTTCCAGAGCTGAGATATCGAAACTCAAAAATTCGGCCCGAAAAAAAAAACGACAGTGGTACCCCTTACGTTTTTTTTTGGGGCGAAAAATTAAGTTTCTCCAATGTTCCCAAATTATGATAGAGGGCCATGAGACTTAGACCTGAGTGAAAAAATTGAGGCTCTAGCCCCTTCCAGAGCTGAGATATCGAAACTCAAAAATTCGGCCCGAAAAAAAAAACGACAGTGGTACCCCTTACGTTTTTTTTTTTGGGCGAAAAATTAAGTTTCTCCAATCTTCCCAAATTCTGATAGAGGGCCATGAGACTTAGACCTGAGTGCAAAAATGAAGGCTCTAGCCCCTTCCAGAGCTGAGATATCGAAACTCAAAAATTCGGCCCGAAAAAAAACCGACAGTGGTACCCCTTACGTTTTTTTTTTTGGGCGAAAAATTAAGTTTCTCCAATCCTCCCAAATTCTGATAGAGGGCCATGAGACTTAGACCTGAGTGCAAAAATGGAGGCTCTAGCCCCTTCCAGAGCTGAGATATTCGAAACTCAAAAATTCGGCCCGAAAAAAAAAACGACAGTGGTACCCCTTACGTTTTTTTTTTGGGCGAAAAATTAAGTTTCTCCAATCTTCCCAAATTCTGATAGAGGGCCATGAGACTTAGACCTGAGTGCAAAAATGGAGGCTCTAGCCCCTTCCAGAGCTGAGATATCGAAACTCAAAAATTCGGCCCGAAAAAAAAAACTACAGTGGTACCCCTTACATTTTTTTTTTGGGCGAAAAATTAAGTTTCTCCAATCTTCCCAAATTCTGATAGAGGGCCATGAGACTTAGACCTGAGTGCAAAAATGGAGGCTCTAGCCCCTTCCAGAGCTGAGATATCGAAACTCAAAAATTCGGCCTGAAAAAAAAAAACGACAGTGGTACCCCTTACGTTTTTTTTTTGGGGCGAAAAATTAAGTTTCTCCAATCTTCCCAAATTCTGATAGAGGGCCATGAGACTTAGACCTGAGTGCAAAAATGGAGGCTCTAGCCCCTTCCAGAGCTGAGATATCGAAACTCAAAAATTCGGCCCGAAAAAAAAACGACAGTGGTACCCCTTACGTTTTTTTTTTTGGGCGAAAAATTAAGTTTCTCCAATCTTCCCAAATTCTGATAGAGGGCCATGAGACTTAGACCTGAGTGCAAAAATGGAGGCTCTAGCCCCTTCCAGAGCTGAGATATCGAAACTCAAAAATTCGGCCCGAAAAAAAAACGACAGTGGTACCCCTTACGTTTTTTTTTTTGGGCGAAAAATTAAGTTTCTCCAATCTTCCCAAATTCTGATAGAGGGCCATGAGACTTAGACCTGAGTGCAAAAATGGAGGCTCTAGCCCCTTCCAGAGCTGAGATATCGAAACTCAAAAATTCGGCCCGAAAAAAAAACGACAGTGGTACCCCTTACGTTTTTTTTTTTGGGCGAAAAATTAAGTTTCTCCAATCTTCCCAAATTCTGATAGAGGGCCATGAGACTTAGACCTGAGTGCAAAAATGGAGGCTCTAGCCCCTTCCAGAGCTGAGATATCGAAACTCAAAAATTCGGCCCGAAAAAAAAACGACAGTGGTACCCCTTACATTTTTTTTTTGGGCGAAAAATTAAGTTTCTCCAATCTTCCCAAATTCTGATAGAGGGCCATGAGACTTAGACCTGAGTGCAAAAATGGAGGCTCTAGCCCCTTCCAGAGCTGAGATATCGAAACTCAAAAATTCGGCCTGAAAAAAAAAACGACAGTGGTACCCCTTACGTTTTTTTTTTGGGGCGAAAAATTAAGTTTCTCCAATCTTCCCAAATTCTGATAGAGGGCCATGAGACTTAGACCTGAGTGCAAAAATGGAGGCTCTAGCCCCTTCCAGAGCTGAGATATCGAAACTCAAAAATTCGGCCCGAAAAAAAAAACGACAGTGGTACCCCTTACGTTTTTTTTTTGGGGCGAAAAATTAAGTTTCTCCAATCTTCCCAAATTCTGATAGAGGGCCATGAGACTTAGACCTGAGTGCAAAAATGGAGGCTCTAGCCCCTTCCAGAGCTGAGATATCGAAACTCAAAAATTCGGCCCGAAAAAAAAACGACAGTGGTACCCCTTACGTTTTTTTTTTGGGCGAAAAATTAAGTTTCTCCAATCTTCCCAAATTCTGATAGAGGGCAATGAGACTTAGACCTGAGTGCAAAAATGGAGGCTCTAGCCCCTTCCAGAGCTGAGATATCGAAACTCAAAAATTCGGCCTGAAAAAAAAAACGACAGTGGTACCCCTTACGTTTTTTTTTTTGGGGCGAAAAATTAAGTTTCTCCAATCTTCCCAAATTCTGATAGAGGGCCATGAGACTTAGACCTGAGTGCAAAAATGGAGGCTCTAGCCCCTTCCAGAGCTGAGATATCGAAACTCAAAAATTCGGCCCGAAAAAAAAAACGACAGTGGTACCCCTTACGTTTTTTTTTTTTGGGCGAAAAATTAAGTGTCTCCAATCTTCCCAAATTCTGATAGAGGGCCATGAGACTTAGACCTGAGTGCAAAAATGGAGGCTCTAGCCCCTTCCAGAGCTGAGATATCGAAACTCAAAAATTTGGCCTGAAAAAAAAAAACGACAGTGGTACCCCTTACGTTTTTTTTTTTTGGGCGAAAAATTAAGTTTCTCCAATCTTCCCAAATTCTGATAGAGGGCCATGAGACTTAGACCTGAGTGCAAAAATGGAGGCTCTAGCCCCTTCCAGAGCTGAGATATCGAAACTCAAAAATTCGGCCCGAAAAAAAAAACGACAGTGGTACCCCTTACGTTTTTTTTTTTGGGCGAAAAATTAAGTTTCTCCAATCTTCCCAAATTCTGATAGAGGGCCATGAGACTTAGACCTGAGTGCAAAAATGGAGGCTCTAGCCCCTTCCAGAGCTGAGATATCGAAACTCAAAAATTCGGCCCGAAAAAAAAACGACAGTGGTACCCCTTACGTTTTTTTTTTGGGCGAAAAATTAAATTTCTCCAATCTTCCCAAATTATGATAGAGGGCCATGAGACTTAGACCTGAGTGAAAAATTGGAGGCTCTAGCCCCTTCCAGAGCTGAGATATCGAAACTCAAAAATTCGGCCCGAAAAAAAAAACGACAGTGGTACCCCTTACGTTTTTTTTTTTGGGCGAAAAATTAAGTTTCTCCAATCTTCCCAAATTCTGATAGAGGGCCATGAGACTTAGACCTGAGTGCAAAAATTGAGGCTCTAGCCCCTTCCAGAGCTGAGATATCGAAACTCAAAAATTCGGCCCGAAAAAAAAACGACAGTGGTACCCCTTACGTTTTTTTTTTTGGGCGAAAAATTAAGTTTCTCCAATCTTCCCAAATTCTGATAGAGGGCCATGAGACTTAGACCTGAGTGCAAAATGGAGGCTCTAGCCCCTTCCAGAGCTGAGATATCGAAACTCAAAAATTCGGCCCCAAAAAAAAAACGACAGTGGTACCCCTTACGTTTTTTTTTTGGGCGAAAAATTAAGTTTCTCCAATCTTCCCAAATTCTGATAGAGGGCCATGAGACTTAGACCTGAGTGCAAAAATGGAGGCTCTAGCCCCTTTCAGAGCTGAGATATCGAAACTCAAAAATTCGGCCCGAAAAAAAACGACAGTGGTACCCCTTACATTTTTTTTTTGGGCGAAAAATTAAGTTTCTCCAATCTTCCCAAAACTCTGGATTCTGATAGAGGGCCATAAGACTTAGACCTGAGTGCAAAAATGGAGGCTCTAGCCCCTTCCAGAGCTGAGATATCGAAACTCAAAAATTCGGCCCGAAAAAAAAAACGACAGTGGTACCCCTTACGTTTTTTTTTTTTTTTTGGGCGAAAAATTAAGTTTCTCCAATCTTCCCAAAACTCTGGATTCTGATAGAGGGCCATGGGACTTAGACCTGAGTGCAAAAATGGAGGCTCTAGCCCCTTCCAGAGCTGAGATATCGAAACTCAAAAATTCGGCCTGAAAAAAAAAACGACAGTGGTACCCCTTACGTTTTTTTTTTTTTGGGGCGAAAAATTAAGTTTCTCCAATCTTCCCAAATTCCGATAGAGGGCCATGAGACTTAGACCTGAGTGCAAAAGTGGAGGCTCTAGCCCCTTCCAGAGCTGAGATATCGAAACTCAAAAATTCGTCCCGAAAAAAAAACGACAGTGGTACCCCTTACGTTTTTTTTTGGGCGAAAAATTAAGTTTCTCCAATCTTCCCAAATTCTGATAGAGGGCCATGAGACTTAGACCTGAGTGCAAAAATGGAGGCTCTAGCCCCTTCCAGAGCTGAGATATCGAAACTCAAAAATTCGGCCCGAAAAAAAAAACGACAGTGGTACCCCTTACGTTTTTTTTTTGGGGCAAAAAATTAAGTTTCTCCAATCTTCCCAAAACTCTGGATTCTGATAGAGGGCCATGAGACTTAGACCTGAGTGCAAAAATGGAGGCTCTAGCCCCTTCCAGAGCTGAGATATCGAAACTCAAAAATTCGGCCCGAAAAAAAAACGACAGTGGTACCCCTTACGTTTTTTTTTTGGGCGAAAAATTAAGTTTCTCCAATCTTCCCAAATTCTGATAGAGGGCCATGAGACTTAGACCTGAGTGCAAAAATGGAGGCTCTAGCCCCTTCCAGAGCTGAGATATCGAAACTCAAAAATTCGGCCCGAAAAAAAAAACGACAGTGGTACCCCTTACGTTTTTTTTTGGGCGAAAAATTAAGTTTCTCCAATCTTCCCAAATTATGATAGAGGGCCATGAGACTTAGACCTGAGTGAAAAAATGGAGGCTCTAGCCCCTTCCAGAGCTGAGATATCGAAACTCAAAAATTCGGCCCGAAAAAAAAAACGACAGTGGTACCCCTTACGTTTTTTTTTTTGGGCGAAAAATTAAGTTTCTCCAATCTTCCCAAATTCTGATAGAGGGCCATGAGACTTAGACCTGAGTGCAAAAATGGAGGCTCTAGCCCCTTCCAGAGCTGAGATATCGAAACTCAAAAATTCGGCCCAAAAAAAAAAAACGACAGTGGTACTCCTTACGTTTTTTTTTTGGGCGAAAAATTAAGTTTCTCCAATCTTCCCAAATTCTGATAGAGGGCCATGAGACTTAGACCTGAGTGCAAAAATGGAGGCTCTAGCCCCTTCCAGAGCTGAGATATCGAAACTCAAAAATTCGGCCCGAAAAAAAAACGACAGTGGTACCCCTTACATTTTTTTTTTGGGCGAAAAATTAAGTTTCTCCAATCTTCCCAAAACTCTGGATTCTGATAGAGGGCCATAAGACTTAGACCTGAGAGCAAAAATGGAGGCTCTAGCCCCTTCCAGAGCTGAGATATCGAAACTCAAAAATTCGGCCCGAAAAAAAAACGACAGTGGTACCCCTTACGTTTTTTTTTTGGGCGAAAAATTAAGTTTCTCCAATCTTCCCAAATTCTGATAGAGGGCCATGAGACTTAGACCTGAGTGCAAAAATGGAGGCTCTAGCCCCTTCCAGAGCTGAGATATCGAAACTCAAAAATTCGGCCCAAAAAAAAAAACGACAGTGGTACCCCTTACGTTTTTTTTTTGGGCGAAAAATTAAGTTTCTCCAATCTTCCCAAATTCTGATAGAGGGCCATGAGACTTAGACCTGAGTGCAAAAATGGAGGCTCTAGCCCCTTCCAGAGCTGAGATATCGAAACTCAAAAATTCGGCCCGAAAAAAAAACGACAGTGGTACCCCTTACGTTTTTTTTTTTTGGGCGAAAAATTAAGTTTCTCCAATCTTCCCAAAACTCTGGATTCTGATAGAGGGCCATGGGACTTAGACCTGAGTGCAAAAATGGAGGCTCTAGCCCCTTCCAGAGCTGAGATATCGAAACTCAAAAATTCGGCCCGAAAAAAAAACGACAGTGGTACTCCTTACGTTTTTTTTTTGGGCGAAAAATTAAGTTTCTCCAATCTTCCCAAATTCTGATAGAGGGCCATGAGACTTAGACCTGAGTGCAAAAGTGGAGGCTCTAGCCCCTTCCAGAGCTGAGATATCGAAACTCAAAAATTCGGCCCGAAAAAAAAAACGACAGTGGTACCCCTTACGTTTTTTTTTTGGGCGAAAAATTAAGTTTCTCCAATCTTCCCAAATTCTGATAGAGGGCCATGAGACTTAGACCTGAGTGCAAAAATGGAGGCTCTAGCCCCTTCCAGAGCTGAGATATCGAAACTCAAAAATTCGGCCCGAAAAAAAAAACGACAGTGGTACCCCTTACGTTTTTTTTTTTGGGCGAAAATTTAAGTTTCTCCAATCTTCCCAAATTCTGATAGAGGGCCATGAGACTTAGACCTGAGTGCAAAAATGGAGGCTCTAGCCCCTTCCAGAGCTGAGATATCGAAACTCAAAAATTCGGCCCGAAAAAAAAACGACAGTGGTACCCCTTACATTTTTTTTTTGGGCGAAAAATTAAGTTTCTCCAATCTTCCCAAATTCTGATAGAGGGCCATGAGACTTAGACCTGAGTGCAAAAATGGAGGCTCTAGCCCCTTCCAGAGCTGAGATATCGAAACTCAAAAATTCGGCCCGAAAAAAAAACGACAGTGGTACCCCTTACATTTTTTTTTTGGGCGAAAAATTAAGTTTCTCCAATCTTCCCAAATTCTGATAGAGGGCCATGAGACTTAGACCTGAGTGCAAAAATGAAGGCTCTAGCCCCTTCCAGAGCTGAGATATCGAAACTCAAAAATTCGGCCCGAAAAAAAACCGACAGTGGTACCCCTTACATTTTTTTTTTGGGCGAAAAATTAAGTTTCTCCAATCTTCCCAAATTCTGATAGAGGGCCATGAGACTTAGACCTGAGTGCAAAAATGGAGGCTCTAGCCCCTTCCAGAGCTGAGATATCGAAACTCAAAAATTCGGCCTGAAAAAAAAAAAACGACAGTGGTACCCCTTACGTTTTTTTTTTGGGGCGAAAAATTAAGTTTCTCCAATCTTCCCAAATTCTGATAGAGGGCCATGAGACTTAGACCTGAGTGCAAAAATGGAGGCTCTAGCCCCTTCCAGAGCTGAGATATCGAAACTCAAAAATTCGGCCCGAAAAAAAAAACGACAGTGGTACCCCTTACGTTTTTTTTTTTTTTTGGGCGAAAAATTAAGTTTCTCCAATCTTCCCAAAACTCTGGATTCTGATAGAGGGCCATGGGACTTAGACCTGAGTGCAAAAATGGAGGCTCTAGCCCCTTTCAGAGCTGAGATATCGAAACTCAAAAATTCGGCCCGAAAAAAAAAACGACAGTGGTACCCCTTACGTTTTTTTTTTTGGGCGAAAAATTAAGTTTCTCCAATCTTCCCAAATTCTGATAGAGGGCCATGAGACTTAGACCTGAGTGCAAAAATGGAGGCTCTAGCCCCTTCCAGAGCTGAGATATCGAAACTCAAAAATTCGGCCCGAAAAAAAAAACGACAGTGGTACCCCTTACGTTTTTTTTTTGGGGCGAAAAATTAAGTTTCTCCAATCTTCCCAAAACTCTGGATTCTGATAGAGGGCCATGAGACTTAGACCTGAGTGCAAAAATGGAGGCTCTAGCCCCTTCCAGAGCTGAGATATCGAAACTCAAAAATTCGGCCTGAAAAAAAAACCGACAGTGGTACCCCTTACGTTTTTTTTTTTTTGGGGCGAAAAATTAAGTTTCTCCAATCTTCCCAAATTCTGATAGAGGGCCATGAGACTTAGACCTGAGTGCAAAAATGGAGGCTCTAGCCCCTTCCAGAGCTGAGATATCGAAACTCAAAAATTCGGCCCGAAAAAAAAACGACAGTGGTACCCCTTACGTTTTTTTTTTTTTTGGGCGAAAAATTAAGTGTCTCCAATCTTCCCAAATTCTGATAGAGGGCCATGAGACTTAGACCTGAGTGCAAAAATGGAGGCTCTAGCCCCTTCCAGAGCTGAGATATCGAAACTCAAAAATTCGGCCTGAAAAAAAAAAAACGACAGTGGTACCCCTTACGTTTTTTTTTGGGGGCGAAAAATTAAGTTTCTCCAATCTTCCCAAATTCTGATAGAGGGCCATGAGACTTAGACCTGAGTGCAAAAATGGAGGCTCTAGCCCCTTCCAGAGCTGAGATATCGAAACTCAAAAATTCGGCCCGAAAAAAAAACGACAGTGGTACCCCTTACGTTTTTTTTTTGGGCGAAAAATTAAGTTTCTCCAATCTTCCCAAATTCTGATAGAGGGCCATGAGACTTAGACCTGAGTGCAAAAATGGAGGCTCTAGCCCCTTCCAGAGCTGAGATATCGAAACTCAAAAATTCGGCCCGAAAAAAAAACGACAGTGGTACCCCTTACGTTTTTTTTTTGGGCGAAAAATTAAGTTTCTCCAATCTTCCCAAATTCTGATAGAGGGCCATGAGACTTAGACCTGAGTGCAAAAATGGAGGCTCTAGCCCCTTCCAGAGCTGAGATATCGAAACTCAAAAATTCGGCCCGAAAAAAAAACGACAGTGGTACCCCTTACATTTTTTTTTTGGGCGAAAAATTAAGTTTCTCCAATCTTCCCAAATTCTGATAGAGGGCCATGAGACTTAGACCTGAGTGCAAAAATGGAGGCTCTAGCCCCTTCCAGAGCTGAGATATCGAAACTCAAAAATTCGGCCCGAAAAAAAAACGACAGTGGTACCCCTTACGTTTTTTTTTTTGGGCGAAAAATTAAGTTTCTCCAATCTTCCCAAATTCTGATAGAGGGCCATGAGACTTAGACCTGAGTGCAAAAATGGAGGCTCTAGCCCCTTCCAGAGCTGAGATATCGAAACTCAAAAATTCGGCCTGAAAAAAAAAACGACAGTGGTACCCCTTACGTTTTTTTTTTTTGGGGCGAAAAATTAAGTTTCTCCAATCTTCCCAAATTCTGATAGAGGGCCATGAGACTTAGACCTGAGTGCAAAAATGGAGGCTCTAGCCCCTTCCAGAGCTGAGATATCGAAACTCAAAAATTCGGCCCGAAAAAAAAACGACAGTGGTACCCCTTACGTTTTTTTTTTTGGGCGAAAAATTAAGTTTCTCCAATCTTCCCAAATTCTGATAGAGGGCCATGAGACTTAGACCTGAGTGCAAAAATGGAGGCTCTAGCCCCTTCCAGAGCTGAGATATCGAAACTCAAAAATTCGGCCCGAAAAAAAAACGACAGTGGTACCCCTTACGTTTTTTTGGGGGGGCGAAAAATTAAGTTTCTCCAATCTTCCCAAATTCTGATAGAGGGCCATGAGACTTAGACCTGAGTGCAAAAATGGAGGCTCTAGCCCCTTCCAGAGCTGAGATATCGAAACTCAAAAATTCGGCCCGAAAAAAAAAAACGACAGTGGTACCCCTTACGTTTTTTTTTTGGGCGAAAAATTAAGTTTCTCCAATCTTCCCAAATTATGATAGAGGGCCATGAGACTTAGACCTGAGTGAAAAAATGGAGGCTCTAGCCCCTTCCAGAGCTGAGATATCGAAACTCAAAAATTCGGCCCGAAAAAAAAACGACAGTGGTACCCCTTACGTTTTTTTTTTTGGGCGAAAAATTAAGTTTCTCCAATCTTCCCAAATTCTGATAGAGGGCCATGAGACTTAGACCTGAGTGCAAAAATTGAGGCTCTAGCCCCTTCCAGAGCTGAGATATCGAAACTCAAAAATTCGGCCCGAAAAAAAAACGACAGTGGTACCCCTTACGTTTTTTTTTTTGGGCGAAAAATTAAGTTTCTCCAATCTTCCCAAATTCTGATAGAGGGCCATGAGACTTAGACCTGAGTGCAAAAATGGAGGCTCTAGCCCCTTCCAGAGCTGAGATATCGAAACTCAAAAATTCGGCCCAAAAAAAAAAACGACAGTGGTACCCCTTACGTTTTTTTTTTGGGCGAAAAATTAAGTTTCTCCAATCTTCCCAAATTCTGATAGAGGGCCATGAGACTTAGACCTGAGTGCAAAAATGGAGGCTCTAGCCCCTTCCAGAGCTGAGATATCGAAACTCAAAAATTCGGCCCGAAAAAAAAAACGATAGTGGTACCCCTTACATTTTTTTTTTGGGCGAAAAATTAAGTTTCTCCAATCTTCCCAAAACTCTGGATTCTGATAGAGGGCCATAAGACTTAGACCTGAGTGCAAAAATGGAGGCTCTAGCCCCTTCCAGAGCTGAGATATCGAAACTCAAAAATTCGGCCCGAAAAAAAAAACGACAGTGGTACCCCTTACGTTTTTTTTTTTTTTTGGGCGAAAAATTAAGTTTCTCCAATCTTCCCAAAACTCTGGATTCTGATAGAGGGCCATGGGACTTAGACCTGAGTGCAAAAATGGAGGCTCTAGCCCCTTCCAGAGCTGAGATATCGAAACTCAAAAATTCGGCCCGAAAAAAAAAACGACAGTGGTACCCCTTACGTTTTTTTTTTTTGGGCGAAAAATTAAGTTTCTCCAATCTTCCCAAATTCTGATAGAGGGCCATGAGACTTAGACCTGAGTGCAAAAATGGAGGCTCTAGCCCCTTCCAGAGCTGAGATTTCGAAACTCAAAAATTCGGCCCGAAAAAAAAAACGACAGTGGTACCCCTTACGTTTTTTTTTTGGGGCGAAAAATTAAGTTTCTCCAATCTTCCCAAAACTCTGGATTCTGATAGAGGGCCATGAGACTTAGACCTGAGTGCAAAAATGGAGGCTCTAGCCCCTTCCAGAGCTGAGATATCGAAACTCAAAAATTCGGCCCGAAAAAAAAACGACAGTGGTACCCCTTACGTTTTTTTTTTTGGGCGAAAAATTAAGTTTCTCCAATCTTCCCAAATTCTGATAGAGGGCCATGAGACTTAGACCTGAGTGCAAAAATGGAGGCTCTAGCCCCTTCCAGAGCTGAGATATCGAAACTCAAAAATTCGGCCTGAAAAAAAAAAAAACGACAGTGGTACCCCTTACGTTTTTTTTTTGGGGCGAAAAATTAAGTTTCTCCAATCTTCCCAAATTCTGATAGAGGGCCATGAGACTTAGACCTGAGTGCAAAAATGGAGGCTCTAGCCCCTTCCAGAGCTGAGATATCGAAACTCAAAAATTCGGCCCGAAAAAAAAACGACAGTGGTACCCCTTACGTTTTTTTTTTGGGCGAAAAATTAAGTTTCTCCAATCTTCCCAAATTCTGATAGAGGGCCATGAGACTTAGACCTGAGTGCAAAAATGGAGGCTCTAGCCCCTTCCAGAGCTGAGATATCGAAACTCAAAAATTCGGCCCGAAAAAAAAACGACAGTGGTACCCCTTACGTTTTTTTTTTGGGCGAAAAATTAAGTTTCTCCAATCTTCCCAAATTCTGATAGAGGGCCATGAGACTTAGACCTGAGTGCAAAAATGGAGGCTCTAGCCCCTTCCAGAGCTGAGATATCGAAACTCAAAAATTCGGCCCGAAAAAAAAACGACAGTGGTACCCCTTACATTTTTTTTTTGGGCGAAAAATTAAGTTTCTCCAATCTTCCCAAAACTCTGGATTCTGATAGAGGGCCATGAGACTTAGACCTGAGTGCAAAAATGGAGGCTCTAGCCCCTTCCAGAGCTGAGATATCGAAACTCAAAAATTCGGCCCGAAAAAAAAACGACAGTGGTACCCCTTACGTTTTTTTTTTTGGGCGAAAAATTAAGTTTCTCCAATCTTCCCAAATTCTGATAGAGGGCCATGAGACTTAGACCTGAGTGCAAAAATGGAGGCTCTAGCCCCTTCCAGAGCTGAGATATCGAAACTCAAAAATTCGGCCCGAAAAAAAAAACGACAGTGGTACCCCTTACGTTTTTTTTTTGGGCGAAAAATTAAGTTTCTCCAATCTTCCCAAATTATGATAGAGGGCCATGAGACTTAGACCTGAGTGAAAAAATGGAGGCTCTAGCCCCTTCCAGAGCTGAGATATCGAAACTCAAAAATTCGGCCCGAAAAAAAAACGACAGTGGTACCCCTTACGTTTTTTTTTTTGGGCGAAAAATTAAGTTTCTCCAATCTTCCCAAATTCTGATAGAGGGCCATGAGACTTAGACCTGAGTGCAAAAATGGAGGCTCTAGCCCCTTCCAGAGCTGAGATATCGAAACTCAAAAATTCGGCCTGAAAAAAAAAAAAACGACAGTGGTACCCCTTACGTTTTTTTTTTGGGGCGAAAAATTAAGTTTCTCCAATCTTCCCAAATTCTGATAGAGGGCCATGAGACTTAGACCTGAGTGCAAAAATGGAGGCTCTAGCCCCTTCCAGAGCTGAGATATCGAAACTCAAAAATTCGGCCCGAAAAAAAAACGACAGTGGTACCCCTTACGTTTTTTTTTTGGGCGAAAAATTAAGTTTCTCCAATCTTCCCAAATTCTGATAGAGGGCCATGAGACTTAGACCTGAGTGCAAAAATGGAGGCTCTAGCCCCTTCCAGAGCTGAGATATCGAAACTCAAAAATTCGGCCCGAAAAAAAAACGACAGTGGTACCCCTTACGTTTTTTTTTTGGGCGAAAAATTAAGTTTCTCCAATCTTCCCAAATTCTGATAGAGGGCCATGAGACTTAGACCTGAGTGCAAAAATGGAGGCTCTAGCCCCTTCCAGAGCTGAGATATCGAAACTCAAAAATTCGGCCCGAAAAAAAAACGACAGTGGTACCCCTTACATTTTTTTTTTGGGCGAAAAATTAAGTTTCTCCAATCTTCCCAAATTCTGATAGAGGGCCATGAGACTTAGACCTGAGTGCAAAAATGGAGGCTCTAGCCCCTTCCAGAGCTGAGATATCGAAACTCAAAAATTCGGCCCGAAAAAAAAACGACAGTGGTACCCCTTACGTTTTTTTTTTTGGGCGAAAAATTAAGTTTCTCCAATCTTCCCAAATTCTGATAGAGGGCCATGAGACTTAGACCTGAGTGCAAAAATGGAGGCTCTAGCCCCTTCCAGAGCTGAGATATCGAAACTCAAAAATTCGGCCTGAAAAAAAAAACGACAGTGGTACCCCTTACGTTTTTTTTTTTTGGGGCGAAAAATTAAGTTTCTCCAATCTTCCCAAATTCTGATAGAGGGCCATGAGACTTAGACCTGAGTGCAAAAATGGAGGCTCTAGCCCCTTCCAGAGCTGAGATATCGAAACTCAAAAATTCGGCCCAAAAAAAAAAAACGACAGTGGTACCCCTTACGTTTTTTTTTTGGGCGAAAAATTAAGTTTCTCCAATCTTCCCAAATTCTGATAGAGGGCCATGAGACTTAGACCTGAGTGCAAAAATGGAGGCTCTAGCCCCTTCCAGAGCTGAGATATCGAAACTCAAAAATTCGGATCGAAAAAAAAACGACAGTGGTACCCCTTACATTTTTTTTTTGGGCGAAAAATTAAGTTTCTCCAATCTTCCCAAATTCTGATAGAGGGCCATGAGACTTAGACCTGAGTGCAAAAATGGAGGCTCTAGCCCCTTCCAGAGCTGAGATATCGAAACGCAAAAATTCGGCCCGAAAAAAAACCGACAGTGGTACCCCTTACGTTTTTTTTTTTGGGCGAAAAATTAAGTTTCTCCAATCCTCCCAAATTCTGATAGAGGGCCATGAGACTTAGACCTGAGTGCAAAAATGAAGGCTCTAGCCCCTTCCAGAGCTGAGATATCGAAACTCAAAAATTCGGCCCGAAAAAAAACCGACAGTGGTACCCCTTACGTTTTTTTTTTTGGGCGAAAATTTAAGTTTCTCCAATCTTCCCAAATTCTGATAGAGGGCCATGAGACTTAGACCTGAGTGCAAAAATGGAGGCTCTAGCCCCTTCCAGAGCTGAGATATCGAAACTCAAAAATTCGGCCCGAAAAAAAAAACGACAGTGGTACCCCTTACGTTTTTTTTTTGGGAGAAAAATTAAGTTTCTCCAATCTTCCCAAATTATGATAGAGGGCCATGAGACTTAGACCTGAGTGAAAAAATTGAGGCTCTAGCCCCTTCCAGAGCTGAGATATCGAAACTCAAAAATTCGGCCCGAAAAAAAAAACGACAGTGGTACCCCTTACGTTTTTTTTTTTGGGCGAAAAATTAAGTTTCTCCAATCTTCCCAAATTCTGATAGAGGGCCATGAGACTTAGACCTGAGTGCAAAAATTGAGGCTCTAGCCCCTTCCAGAGCTGAGATATCGAAACTCAAAAATTCGGCCCGAAAAAAAAACGACAGTGGTACCCCTTACGTTTTTTTTTTGGGCGAAAAATTAAGTTTCTCCAATCTTCCCAAATTCTGATAGAGGGCCATGAGACTTAGACCTGAGTGCAAAAATGGAGGCTCTAGCCCCTTCCAGAGCTGAGATATCGAAACTCAAAAATTCGGCCCAAAAAAAAAAACGACAGTGGTACCCCTTACGTTTTTTTTTTGGGCGAAAAATTAAGTTTCTCCAATCTTTCCAAATTCTGATAGAGGGCCATGAGACTTAGACTTGAGTGCAAAAATGGAGGCTCTAGCCCCTTCCAGAGCTGAGATATCGAAACTCAAAAATTCGGCCCGAAAAAAAAACGACAGTGGTACCCCTTACATTTTTTTTTGGGCGAAAAATTAAGTTTCTCCAATCTTCCCAAATTCTGATAGAGGGCCATGAGACTTAGACCTGAGTGCAAAAATGGAGGCTCTAGCCCCTTCCAGAGCTGAGATATCGAAACTCAAAAATTCGGCCCGAAAAAAAAACGACAGTGGTACCCCTTACATTTTTTTTTTGGGCGAAAAATTAAGTTTCTCCAATCTTCCCAAATTCTGATAGAGGGCCATGAGACTTAGACCTGAGTGCAAAAATGGAGGCTCTAGCCCCTTCCAGAGCTGAGATATCGAAACTCAAAAATTCGGCCCGAAAAAAAAACGACAGTGGTACCCCTTACGTTTTTTTTTTGGGCGAAAAATTAAGTTTCTCCAATCTTCCCAAATTCTGATAGAGGGCCATGAGACTTAGACCTGAGTGCAAAAATGAAGGCTCTAGCCCCTTCCAGAGCTGAGATATCGAAACTCAAAAATTCGGCCCGAAAAAAAAACGACAGTGGTACCCCTTACGTTTTTTTTTTTTGGGCGAAAAATTAAGTTTCTCCAATCCTCCCAAATTCTGATAGAGGGCCATGAGACTTAGACCTGAGTGCAAAAATGGAGGCTCTAGCCCCTTCCAGAGCTGAGATATCGAAACTCAAAAATTCGGCCCGAAAAAAAAAACGACAGTGGTACCCCTTACGTTTTTTTTTTGGGCGAAAAATTAAGTTTCTCCAATCTTCCCAAATTCTGATAGAGGGCCATGAGACTTAGACCTGAGTGCAAAAATGGAGGCTCTAGCCCCTTCCAGAGCTGAGATATCGAAACTCAAAAATTCGGCCCGAAAAAAAAAAACGACAGTGGTACCCCTTACATTTTTTTTTTGGGCGAAAAATTAAGTTTCTCCAATCTTCCCAAATTCTGATAGAGGGCCATGAGACTTAGACCTGAGTGCAAAAATGGAGGCTCTAGCCCCTTCCAGAGCTGAGATATCGAAACTCAAAAATTCGGCCTGAAAAAAAAAAAACGACAGTGGTACCCCTTACGTTTTTTTTTGGGGCGAAAAATTAAGTTTCTCCAATCTTCCCAAATTCTGATAGAGGGTCATGAGACTTAGACCTGAGTGCAAAAATGGAGGCTCTAGCCCCTTCCAGAGCTGAGATATCGAAACTCAAAAATTCGGCCCGAAAAAAAAAAACGACAGTGGTACCCCTTACGTTTTTTTTTTGGGCGAAAAATTAAGTTTCTCCAATCTTCCCAAATTCTGATAGAGGGCCATGAGACTTAGACCTGAGTGCAAAAATGGAGGCTCTAGCCCCTTCCAGAGCTGAGATATCGAAACTCAAAAATTCGGCCCGAAAAAAAAACGACAGTGGTACCCCTTACGTTTTTTTTTTGGGCGAAAAATTAAGTTTCTCCAATCTTCCCAAATTCTGATAGAGGGCCATGAGACTTAGACCTGAGTGCAAAAATGGAGGCTCTAGCCCCTTCCAGAGCTGAGATATCGAAACTCAAAAATTCGGCCCGAAAAAAAAACGACAGTGGTACCCCTTACATTTTTTTTTGGGCGAAAAATTAAGTGTCTCCAATCTTCCCAAATTCTGATAGAGGGCCATGAGACTTAGACCTGAGTGCAAAAATGGAGGCTCTAGCCCCTTCCAGAGCTGAGATATCGAAACTCAAAAATTCGGCCTGAAAAAAAAAAACGACAGTGGTACCCCTTACGTTTTTTTTTTTGGGCGAAAAATTAAGTTTCTCCAATCTTCCCAAATTCTGATAGAGGGCCATGAGACTTAGACCTGAGTGCAAAAATGGAGGCTCTAGTCCCTTCCAGAGCTGAGATATCGAAACTCAAAAATTCGGCCCGAAAAAAAAAACGACAGTGGTACCCCTTACGTTTTTTTTTTTGGGCGAAAAATTAAGTTTCTCCAATCTTCCCAAATTCTGATAGAGGGCCATGAGACTTAGACCTGAGTGCAAAAATGGAGGCTCTAGCCCCTTCCAGAGCTGAGATATCGAAACTCAAAAATTCGGCCCGAAAAAAAAAACGACAGTGGTACCCCTTACGTTTTTTTTTTTTGGGCGAAAAATTAAGTTTCTCCAATCATCCCAAATTCTGATAGAGGGCCATGAGACTTAGACCTGAGTGCAAAAATTGAGGCTCTAGCCCCTTCCAGAGCTGAGATATCGAAACTCAAAAATTCGGCCCGAAAAAAAAACGACAGTGGTACCCCTTACGTTTTTTTTTTTTGGGCGAAAAATTAAGTTTCTCCAATCTTCCCAAATTCTGATAGAGGGCCATGAGACTTAGACCTGAGTGCAAAAATGGAGGCTCTAGCCCCTTCCAGAGCTGAGATATCGAAACTCAAAAATTCGGCCCAAAAAAAAAACCGACAGTGGTACCCCTTACGTTTTTTTTTTTTGGGCGAAAAATTAAGTTTCTCCAATCTTCCCAAATTCTGATAGAGGGCCATGAGACTTAGACCTGAGTGCAAAAATGGAGGCTCTAGAACCTTCCAGAGCTGAGATATCGAAACTCAAAAATTCGGCCCGAAAAAAAAAAACGACAGTGGTACCCCTTACATTTTTTTTTTGGGCGAAAAATTAAGTTTCTCCAATCTTCCCAAAACTCTGGATTCTGATAGAGGGCCATAAGACTTAGACCTGAGTGCAAAAATGGAGGCTCTAGCCCCTTCCAGAGCTGAGATATCGAAACTCAAAAATTCGGCCCGAAAAAAAAAACGACAGTGGTACCCCTTACGTTTTTTTTTTTTTTTTGGGCGAAAAATTAAGTTTCTCCAATCTTCCCAAAACTCTGGATTCTGATAGAGGGCCATGGGACTTAGACCTGAGTGCAAAAATGGAGGCTCTAGCCCCTTCCAGAGCTGAGATATCGAAACTCAAAAATTCGGCCCGAAAAAAAAAACGACAGTGGTACCCCTTACGTTTTTTTTTTTTGGGCGAAAAATTAAGTTTCTCCAATCTTCCCAAATTCTGATAGAGGGCCATGAGACTTAGACCTGAGTGCAAAAATGGAGGCTCTAGCCCCTTCCAGAGCTGAGATATCGAAACTCAAAAATTCGGCCCGAAAAAAAAAACGACAGTGGTACCCCTTACGTTTTTTTTTTGGGGCTAAAAATTAAGTTTCTCCAATCTTCCCAAAACTCTGGATTCTGATAGAGGGCCATGAGACTTAGACCTGAGTGCAAAAATGGAGGCTCTAGCCCCTTCCAGAGCTGAGATATCGAAACTCAAAAATTCGGCCCGAAAAAAAAACGACAGTGGTACCCCTTACGTTTTTTTTTTGGGCGAAAAATTAAGTTTCTCCAATCTTCCCAAATTCTGATAGAGGGCCATGAGACTTAGACCTGAGTGCAAAAATGGAGGCTCTAGCCCCTTCCAGAGCTGAGATATCGAAACTCAAAAATTCGGCCCGAAAAAAAAAACGACAGTGGTACCCCTTACGTTTTTTTTTTGGGCGAAAAATTAAGTTTCTCCAATCTTCCCAAATTATGATAGAGGGCCATGAGACTTAGACCTGAGTGAAAAAATGGAGGCTCTAGCCCCTTCCAGAGCTGAGATATCGAAACTCAAAAATTCGGCCCGAAAAAAAAAACCCACAGTGGTACCCCTTACGTTTTTTTTTTTGGGCGAAAAATTAAGTTTCTCCAATCTTCCCAAATTCTGATAGAGGGCCATGAGACTTAGACCTGAATGCAAAAATTGAGGCTCTAGCCCCTTCCAGAGCTGAGATATCGAAACTCAAAAATTCGGCCCGAAAAAAAAACGACAGTGGTACCCCTTACGTTTTTTTTTTTGGGCGAAAAATTAAGTTTCTCCAATCTTCCCAAATTCTGATAGAGGGCCATGAGACTTAGACCTGAGTGCAAAAATGGAGGCTCTAGCCCCTTCCAGAGCTGAGATATCGAAACTCAAAAATTCGGCCCAAAAAAAAAACGACAGTGGTACCCCTTACGTTTTTTTTTGGGCGAAAAATTAAGTTTCTCCAATCTTCCCAAATTCTGATAGAGGGCCATGAGACTTAGACCTGAGTGCAAAAATGGAGGCTCTAGCCCCTTCCAGAGCTGAGATATCGAAACTCAAAAATTCGGCCCGAAAAAAAAACGACAGTGGTACCCCTTACGTTTTTTTTTTTTTTTGGGCGAAAAATTAAGTTTCTCCAATCTTCCCAAAACTCTGGATTCTGATAGAGGGCCATAAGACTTAGACCTGAGTGCAAAAATGGAGGCTCTAGCCCCTTCCAGAGCTGAGATATCGAAACTCAAAAATTCGGCCCGAAAAAAAAACGACAGTGGTACCCCTTACGTTTTTTTTTTTTTTTTGGGCGAAAAATTAAGTTTCTACAATCTTCCCAAAACTCTGGATTCTGATAGAGGGCCATGGGACTTAGACCTGAGTGCAAAAATGGAGGCTCTAGCCCCTTCCAGAGCTGAGATATCGAAACTCAAAAATTCGGCCCGAAAAAAAAACGACAGTGGTACCCCTTACGTTTTTTTTTTGGGCGAAAAATTAAGTTTCTCCAATCTTCCCAAATTCTGATAGAGGGCCATGAGACTTAGACCTGAGTGCAAAAGTGGAGGCTCTAGCCCCTTCCAGAGCTGACATATCGAAACTCAAAAATTCGGCCCGAAAAAAAAAACGACAGTGGTACCCCTTACGTTTTTTTTTTGGGCGAAAAATTAAGTTTCTCCAATCTTCCCAAATTCTGATAGAGGGCCATGAGACTTAGACCTGAGTGCAAAAATGGAGGCTCTAGCCCCTTCCAGAGCTGAGATATCGAAACTCAAAAATTCGGCCCGAAAAAAAAAACGACAGTGGTACCCCTTACGTTTTTTTTTTGGGGCGAAAAATTAAGTTTCTCCAATCTTCCCAAAACTCTGGATTCTGATAGAGGGCCATGAGACTTAGACCTGAGTGCAAAAATGGAGGCTCTAGCCCCTTCCAGAGCTGAGATATCGAAACTCAAAAATTCGGCCCGAAAAAAAAACGACAGTGGTACCCCTTACGTTTTTTTTTTGGGCGAAAAATTAAGTTTCTCCAATCTTCCCAAATTCTGATAGAGGGCCATGAGACTTAGACCTGAGTGCAAAAATGGAGGCTCTAGCCCCTTCCAGAGCTGAGATATCGAAACTCAAAAATTCGGCCCGAAAAAAAAAAACGACAGTGGTACCCCTTACGTTTTTTTTTTGGGCGAAAAATTAAGTTTCTCCAATCTTCCCAAATTATGATAGAGGGCCATGAGACTTAGACCTGAGTGAAAAAATGGAGGCTCTAGCCCCTTCCAGAGCTGAGATATCGAAACTCAAAAATTCGGCCCGAAAAAAAAAAACGACAGTGGTACCCCTTACGTTTTTTTTTTTGGGCGAAAAATTAAGTTTCTCCAATCTTCCCAAATTCTGATAGAGGGCCATGAGACTTAGACCTGAGTGCAAAAATTGAGGCTCTAGCCCCTTCCAGAGCTGAGATATCGAAACTCAAAAATTCGGCCCGAAAAAAAAACGACAGTGGTACCCCTTACGGGTTTTTTTTTTGGGCGAAAAATTAAGTTTCTCCAATCTTCCCAAATTCTGATAGAGGGCCATGAGACTTAGACCTGAGTGCAAAAATGGAGGCTCTAGCCCCTTCCAGAGCTGAGATATCGAAACTCAAAAATTCGGCCCAAAAAAAAAAAACGACAGTGGTACCCCTTACGTTTTTTTTTTGGGCGAAAAATTAAGTTTCTCCAATCTTCCCAAATTCTGATAGAGGGCCATGAGACTTAGACCTGAGTGCAAAAATGGAGGCTCTAGCCCCTTCCAGAGCTGAGATATCGAAACTCAAAAATTCGGATCGAAAAAAAAACGACAGTGGTACCCCTTACATTTTTTTTTTTGGGCGAAAAATTAAGTTTCTCCAATCTTCCCAAATTCTGATAGAGGGCCATGAGACTTAGACCTGAGTGCAAAAATGGAGGCTCTAGCCCCTTCCAGAGCTGAGATATCGAAACGCAAAAATTCGGCCCGAAAAAAAACCGACAGTGGTACCCCTTACGTTTTTTTTTTTGGGCGAAAAATTAAGTTTCTCCAATCCTCCCAAATTCTGATAGAGGGCCATGAGACTTAGACCTGAGTGCAAAAATGAAGGCTCTAGCCCCTTCCAGAGCTGAGATATCGAAACTCAAAAATTCGGCCCGAAAAAAAACCGACAGTGGTACCCCTTACGTTTTTTTTTTTGGGCGAAAATTTAAGTTTCTCCAATCTTCCCAAATTCTGATAGAGGGCAATGAGACTTAGACCTGAGTGCAAAAATGGAGGCTCTAGCCCCTTCCAGAGCTGAGATATCGAAACTCAAAAATTCGGCCCGAAAAAAAAAACGACAGTGGTACCCCTTACGTTTTTTTTTTGGGAGAAAAATTAAGTTTCTCCAATCTTCCCAAATTATGATAGAGGGCCATGAGACTTAGACCTGAGTGAAAAAATTGAGGCTCTAGCCCCTTCCAGAGCTGAGATATCGAAACTCAAAAATTCGGCCCGAAAAAAAAAACGACAGTGGTACCCCTTACGTTTTTTTTTTTGGGCGAAAAATTAAGTTTCTCCAATCTTCCCAAATTCTGATAGAGGGCCATGAGACTTAGACCTGAGTGCAAAAATTGAGGCTCTAGCCCCTTCCAGAGCTGAGATATCGAAACTCAAAAATTCGGCCCGAAAAAAAAACGACAGTGGTACCCCTTACGTTTTTTTTTTGGGCGAAAAATTAAGTTTCTCCAATCTTCCCAAATTCTGATAGAGGGCCATGAGACTTAGACCTGAGTGCAAAAATGGAGGCTCTAGCCCCTTCCAGAGCTGAGATATCGAAACTCAAAAATTCGGCCCAAAAAAAAAAACGACAGTGGTACCCCTTACGTTTTTTTTTTGGGCGAAAAATTAAGTTTCTCCAATCTTCCCAAATTCTGATAGAGGGCCATGAGACTTAGACCTGAGTGCAAAAATGGAGGCTCTAGCCCCTTCCAGAGCTGAGATATCGAAACTCAAAAATTCGGCCCGAAAAAAAAACGACAGTGGTACCCCTTACATTTTTTTTTGGGCGAAAAATTAAGTTTCTCCAATCTTCCCAAATTCTGATAGAGGGCCATGAGACTTAGACCTGAGTGCAAAAATGGAGGCTCTAGCCCCTTCCAGAGCTGAGATATCGAAACTCAAAAATTCGGCCCGAAAAAAAAACGACAGTGGTACCCCTTACATTTTTTTTTTGGGCGAAAAATTAAGTTTCTCCAATCTTCCCAAATTCTGATAGAGGGCCATGAGACTTAGACCTGAGTGCAAAAATGGAGGCTCTAGCCCCTTCCAGAGCTGAGATATCGAAACTCAAAAATTCGGCCCGAAAAAAAACCGACAGTGGTACCCCTTACGTTTTTTTTTTTTGGGCGAAAAATTAAGTTTCTCCAATCCTCCCAAATTCTGATAGAGGGCCATGAGACTTAGACCTGAGTGCAAAAATGGAGGCTCTAGCCCCTTCCAGAGCTGAGATATCGAAACTCAAAAATTCGGCCCGAAAAAAAAAACGACAGTGGTACCCCTTACGTTTTTTTTTTGGGCGAAAAATTAAGTTTCTCCAATCTTCCCAAATTCTGATAGAGGGCCATGAGACTTAGACCTGAGTGCAAAAATGGAGGCTCTAGCCCCTTCCAGAGCTGAGATATCGAAACTCAAAAATTCGGCCCGAAAAAAAAAACGACAGTGGTACCCCTTACATTTTTTTTTTGGGCGAAAAATTAAGTTTCTCCAATCTTCCCAAATTCTGATAGAGGGCCATGAGACTTAGACCTGAGTGCAAAAATGGAGGCTCTAGCCCCTTCCAGAGCTGAGATATCGAAACTCAAAAATTCGGCCTGAAAAAAAAAAAACGACAGTGGTACCCCTTACGTTTTTTTTTGGGGCGAAAAATTAAGTTTCTCCAATCTTCCCAAATTCTGATAGAGGGTCATGAGACTTAGACCTGAGTGCAAAAATGGAGGCTCTAGCCCCTTCCAGAGCTGAGATATCGAAACTCAAAAATTCGGCCCGAAAAAAAAAAACGACAGTGGTACCCCTTAGGTTTTTTTTTTGGGCGAAAAATTAAGTTTCTCCAATCTTCCCAAATTCTGATAGAGGGCCATGAGACTTAGACCTGAGTGCAAAAATGGAGGCTCTAGCCCCTTCCAGAGCTGAGATATCGAAACTCAAAAATTCGGCCCGAAAAAAAAACGACAGTGGTACCCCTTACGTTTTTTTTTTGGGCGAAAAATTAAGTTTCTCCAATCTTCCCAAATTCTGATAGAGGGCCATGAGACTTAGACCTGAGTGCAAAAATGGAGGCTCTAGCCCCTTCCAGAGCTGAGATATCGAAACTCAAAAATTCGGCCCGAAAAAAAAACGACAGTGGTACCCCTTACATTTTTTTTTTGGGCGAAAAATTGAGTTTCTCCAATCTTCCCAAATTCTGATAGAGGGCCATGAGACTTAGACCTGAGTGCAAAAATGGAGGCTCTAGCCCCTTCCAGAGCTGAGATATCGAAACTCAAAAATTCGGCCTGAAAAAAAAAACGACAGTGGTACCCCTTACGTTTTTTTTTTGGGGGCGAAAAATTAAGTTTCTCCAATCTTCCCAAATTCTGATAGAGGGCCATGAGACTTAGACCTGAGTGCAAAAATGGAGGCTCTAGCCCCTTCCAGAGCTGAGATATCGAAACTCAAAAATTCGGCCCGAAAAAAAAAACGACAGTGGTACCCCTTACGTTTTTTTTTTTTTGGGCGAAAAATTAAGTGTCTCCAATCTTCCCAAATTCTGATAGAGGGCCATGAGACTTAGACCTGAGTGCAAAAATGGAGGCTCTAGCCCCTTCCAGAGCTGAGATATCGAAACTCAAAAATTCGGCCTGAAAAAAAAAAACGACAGTGGTACCCCTTACGTTTTTTTTTTTGGGCGAAAAATTAAGTTTCTCCAATCTTCCCAAATTCTGATAGAGGGCCATGAGACTTAGACCTGAGTGCAAAAATGGAGGCTCTAGTCCCTTCCAGAGCTGAGATATCGAAACTCAAAAATTCGGCCCGAAAAAAAAAACGACAGTGGTACCCCTTACGTTTTTTTTTTTGGGCGAAAAATTAAGTGTCTCCAATCTTCCCAAATTCTGATAGAGGGCCATGAGACTTAGACCTGAGTGCAAAAATGGAGGCTCTAGCCCCTTCCAGAGCTGAGATATCGAAACTCAAAAATTCGGCCCGAAAAAAAAACGACAGTGGTACCCCTTACGTTTTTTTTTTTGGGCGAAAAATTAAGTTTCTCCAATCTTCCCAAATTCTGATAGAGGGCCATGAGACTTAGACCTGAGTGCAAAAATGGAGGCTCTAGCCCCTTCCAGAGCTAAGATATCGAAACTCAAAAATTCGGCCCGAAAAAAAAACGACAGTGGTACCCCTTACGTTTTTTTGGGGGGGCGAAAAATTAAGTTTCTCCAATCTTCCCAAATTCTGATAGAGGGCCATGAGACTTAGACCTGAGTGCAAAAATGGAGGCTCTAGCCCCTTCCAGAGCTGAGATATCGAAACTCAAAAATTCGGCCCGAAAAAAAAAAACGACAGTGGTACCCCTTACGTTTTTTTTTTGGGCGAAAAATTAAGTTTCTCCAATCTTCCCAAATTATGATAGAGGGCCATGAGACTTAGACCTGAGTGAAAAAATGGAGGCTCTAGCCCCTTCCAGAGCTGAGATATCGAAACTCAAAAATTCGGCCCGAAAAAAAAACGACAGTGGTACCCCTTACGTTTTTTTTTTTTGGGCGAAAAATTAAGTTTCTCCAATCTTCCCAAATTCTGATAGAGGGCCATGAGACTTAGACCTGAGTGCAAAAATTGAGGCTCTAGCCCCTTCCAGAGCTGAGATATCGAAACTCAAAAATTCGGCCCGAAAAAAAAACGACAGTGGTACCCCTTACGTTTTTTTTTTTGGGCGAAAAATTAAGTTTCTCCAATCTTCCCAAATTCTGATAGAGGGCCATGAGACTTAGACCTGAGTGCAAAAATGGAGGCTCTAGCCCCTTCCAGAGCTGAGATATCGAAACTCAAAAATTCGGCCCAAAAAAAAAAACGACAGTGGTACCCCTTACGTTTTTTTTTTGGGCGAAAAATTAAGTTTCTCCAATCTTCCCAAATTCTGATAGAGGGCCATGAGACTTAGACCTGAGTGCAAAAATGGAGGCTCTAGCCTCTTCCAGAGCTGAGATATCGAAACTCAAAAATTCGGCCCGAAAAAAAAAACGACAGTGGTACCCCTTACTTTTTTTTTTTGGGCGAAAAATTAAGTTTCTCCAATCTTCCCAAAACTCTGGATTCTGATAGAGGGCCATAAGACTTAGACCTGAGTGTAAAAATGGAGGCTCTAGACCCTTCCAGAGCTGAGATATCGAAACTCAAAAATTCGGCCCGAAAAAAAAAACGACAGTGGTACCCCTTACGTTTTTTTTTTTTTTTGGGCGAAAAATTAAGTTTCTCCAATCTTCCCAAAACTCTGGATTCTGATAGAGGGCCATGGGACTTAGACCTGAGTGCAAAAATGGAGGCTCTAGCCCCTTCCAGAGCTGAGATATCGAAACTCAAAAATTCGGCCCGAAAAAAAAAACGACAGTGGTACCCCTTACGTTTTTTTTTTGGGGCGAAAAATTAAGTTTCTCCAATCTTCCCAAATTCTGATAGAGGGCCATGAGACTTAGACCTGAGTGCAAAAATGGAGGCTCTAGCCCCTTCCAGAGCTGAGATATCGAAACTCAAAAATTCGGCCCGAAAAAAAAAAAACACAGTGGTACCCCTTACGTTTTTTTTTGGGGCGAAAAATTAAGTTTCTCCAATCTTCCCAAAACTCTGGATTCTGATAGAGGGCCATGAGACTTAGACCTGAGTGCAAAAATGGAGGCTCTAGCCCCTTCCAGAGCTGAGATATCGAAACTCAAAAATTCGGCCCGAAAAAAAAACGACAGTGGTACCCCTTACGTTTTTTTTTTGGGCGAAAAATTAAGTTTCTCCAATCTTCCCAAATTCTGATAGAGGGCCATGAGACTTAGACCTGAGTGCAAAAATGGAGGCTCTAGCCCCTTCCAGAGCTGAGATATCGAAACTCAAAAATTCGGCCCGAAAAAAAAAACGACAGTGGTACCCCTTACGTTTTTTTTTTTGGCGAAAAATTAAGTTTCTCCAATCTTCCCAAATTATGATAGAGGGCCATGAGACTTAGACCTGAGTGAAAAAATGGAGGCTCTAGCCCCTTCCAGAGCTGAGATATCGAAACTCAAAAATTCGGCCCGAAAAAAAAAAACGACAGTGGTACCCCTTACGTTTTTTTTTTTGGGCGAAAAATTAAGTTTCTCCAATCTTCCCAAATTCTGATAGAGGGCCATGAGACTTAGACCTGAGTGCAAAAATGGAGGCTCTAGCCCCTTCCAGAGCTGAGATATCGAAACTCAAAAATTCGGCCTGAAAAAAAAAAACGACAGTGGTACCCCTTACGTTTTTTTTTTGGGGCGAAAAATTAAGTTTCTCCAATCTTCCCAAATTCTGATAGAGGGCCATGAGACTTAGACCTGAGTGCAAAAATGGAGGCTCTAGCCCCTTCCAGAGCTGAGATATCGAAACTCAAAAATTCGGCCCGAAAAAAAAACGACAGTGGTACCCCTTACGTTTTTTTTTTTGGGCGAAAAATTAAGTTTCTCCAATCTTCCCAAATTCTGATAGAGGGCCATGAGACTTAGACCTGAGTGCAAAAATGGAGGCTCTAGCCCCTTCCAGAGCTGAGATATCGAAACTCAAAAATTCGGCCCGAAAAAAAAACGACAGTGGTACCCCTTACGTTTTTTTTTTGGGCGAAAAATTAAGTTTCTCCAATCTTCCCAAATTCTGATAGAGGGCCATGAGACTTAGACCTGAGTGCAAAAATGGAGGCTCTAGCCCCTTCCAGAGCTGAGATATCGAAACTCAAAAATTCGGCCCGAAAAAAAAACGACAGTGGTACCCCTTACATTTTTTTTTTGGGCGAAAAATTAAGTTTCTCCAATCTTCCCAAATTCTGATAGAGGGCCATGAGACTTAGACCTGAGTGCAAAAATGGAGGCTCTAGCCCCTTCCAGAGCTGAGATATCGAAACTCAAAAATTCGGCCCGAAAAAAAAACGACAGTGGTACCCCTTACGTTTTTTTTTTTGGGCGAAAAATTAAGTTTCTCCAATCTTCCCAAATTCTGATAGAGGGCCATGAGACTTAGACCTGAGTGCAAAAATGGAGGCTCTAGCCCCTTCCAGAGCTGAGATATCGAAACTCAAAAATTCGGCCTGAAAAAAAAAACGACAGTGGTACCCCTTACGTTTTTTTTTTTGGGGCGAAAAATTAAGTTTCTCCAATCTTCCCAAATTCTGATAGAGGGCCATGAGACTTAGACCTGAGTGCAAAAATGGAGGCTCTAGCCCCTTCCAGAGCTGAGATATCGAAACTCAAAAATTCGGCCCGAAAAAAAAACGACAGTGGTACCCCTTACGTTTTTTTTTTTGGGCGAAAAATTAAGTTTCTCCAATCTTCCCAAATTCGGATAGAGGGCCATGAGACTTAGACCTGAGTGCAAAAATGGAGGCTCTAGCCCCTTCCAGAGCTGAGATATCGAAACTCAAAAATTCGGCCCGAAAAAAAAAACGACAGTGGTACCCCTTACGTTTTTTTTTTTGGGCGAAAAATTAAGTTTCTCCAATCTTCCCAAATTATGATAGAGGGCCATGAGACTTAGACCTGAGTGAAAAAATGGAGGCTCTAGCCCCTTCCAGAGCTGAGATATCGAAACTCAAAAATTCGGCCCGAAAAAAAAACGACAGTGGTACCCCTTACGTTTTTTTTTTTGGGCGAAAAATTAAGTTTCTCCAATCTTCCCAAATTCTGATAGAGGGCCATGAGACTTAGACCTGAGTGCAAAAATTGAGGCTCTAGCCCCTTCCAGAGCTGAGATATCGAAACTCAAAAATTCGGCCCGAAAAAAAAAACGACAGTGGTACCCCTTACGTTTTTTTTTTTTGGGCGAAAAATTAAGTTTCTCCAATCTTCCCAAATTCTGATAGAGGGCCATGAGACTTAGACCTGAGTGCAAAAATTGAGGCTCTAGCCCCTTCCAGAGCTGAGATATCGAAACTCAAAAATTCGGCCCGAAAAAAAAACGACAGTGGTACCCCTTACGGTTTTTTTTTTGGGCGAAAAATTAAGTTTCTCCAATCTTCCCAAATTCTGATAGAGGGCCATGAGACTTAGACCTGAGTGCAAAAATGGAGGCTCTAGCCCCTTCCAGAGCTGAGATATCGAAACTCAAAAATTCGGCCCGAAAAAAAAACGACAGTGGTACCCCTTACATTTTTTTTTTGGGCGAAAAATTAAGTTTCTCCAATCTTCCCAAAACTCTGGATTCTGATAGAGGCCCATAAGACTTAGACCTGAGTGCAAAAATGGAGGCTCTAGCCCCTTCCAGAGCTGAGATATCGAAACTCAAAAATTCGGCCCGAAAAAAAAAACGACAGTGGTACCCCTTACGTTTTTTTTTTTTTTGGGCGAAAAATTAAGTTTCTCCAATCTTCCCAAAACTCTGGATTCTGATAGAGGGCCATGGGACTTAGACCTGAGTGCAAAAATGGAGGCTCTAGCCCCTTCCAGAGCTGAGATATCGAAACTCAAAAATTCGGCCCGAAAAAAAAAACGACAGTGGTACCCCTTACGTTTTTTTTTTTGGGCGAAAAATTAAGTTTCTCCAATCTTCCCAAATTCTGATAGAGGGCCATGAGACTTAGACCTGAGTGCAAAAATGGAGGCTCTAGCCCCTTCCAGAGCTGAGATATCGAAACTCAAAAATTCGGCCCGAAAAAAAAAACGACAGTGGTACCCCTTACGTTTTTTTTTTGGGGCGAAAAATTAAGTTTCTCCAATCTTCCCAAAACTCTGGATTCTGATAGAGGGCCATGAGACTTAGACCTGAGTGCAAAAATGGAGGCTCTAGCCCCTTCCAGAGCTGAGATATCGAAACTCAAAAATTCGGCCCGAAAAAAAAACGACAGTGGTACCCCTTACGTTTTTTTTTTGGGCGAAAAATTAAGTTTCTCCAATCTTCCCAAATTCTGATAGAGGGCCATGAGACTTAGACCTGAGTGCAAAAGTGGAGGCTCTAGCCCCTTCCAGAGCTGACATATCGAAACTCAAAAATTCGGCCCGAAAAAAAAACGACAGTGGTACCCCTTACGTTTTTTTTTTGGGCGAAAAATTAAGTGTCTCCAATCTTCCCAAATTCTGATAGAGGGCCATGAGACTTAGACCTGAGTGCAAAAATGGAGGCTCTAGCCCCTTCCAGAGCTGAGATATCGAAACTCAAAAATTCGGCCCGAAAAAAAAAACGACAGTGGTACCCCTTACGTTTTTTTTTTTGGGGCGAAAAATTAAGTTTCTCCAATCTTCCCAAAACTCTGGATTCTGATAGAGGGCCATGAGACTTAGACCTGAGTGCAAAAATGGAGGCTCTAGCCCCTTCCAGAGCTGAGATATCGAAACTCAAAAATTCGGCCCGAAAAAAAAACGACAGTGGTACCCCTTACGTTTTTTTTTTTGGGCGAAAAATTAAGTTTCTCCAATCTTCCCAAATTCTGATAGAGGGCCATGAGACTTAGACCTGAGTGCAAAAATGGAGGCTCTAGCCCCTTCCAGAGCTGAGATATCGAAACTCAAAAATTCGGCCCGAAAAAAAAAAAACGACAGTGGTACCCCTTGCGTTTTTTTTTTGGGCGAAAAATTAAGTTTCTCCAATCTTCCCAAATTATGATAGAGGGCCATGAGACTTAGACCTGAGTGAAAAAATGGAGGCTCTAGCCCCTTCCAGAGCTGAGATATCGAAACTCAAAAATTCGGCCCGAAAAAAAAAACGACAGTGGTACCCCTTACGTTTTTTTTTTTGGGCGAAAAATTAAGTTTCTCCAATCTTCCCAAATTCTGATAGAGGGCCATGAGACTTAGACCTGAGTGCAAAAATTGAGGCTCTAGCCCCTTCCAGAGCTGAGATATCGAAACTCAAAAATTCGGCCCGAAAAAAAAACGACAGTGGTACCCCTTACGGTTTTTTTTTTGGGCGAAAAATTAAGTTTCTCCAATCTTCCCAAATTCTGATAGAGGGCCATGAGACTTAGACCTGAGTGCAAAAATGGAGGCTCTAGCCCCTTCCAGAGCTGAGATATCGAAACTCAAAAATTCGGCCCAAAAAAAAAAAACGACAGTGGTACCCCTTACGTTTTTTTTTTGGGCGAAAAATTAAGTTTCTCCAATCTTCCCAAATTCTGATAGAGGGCCATGAGACTTAGACCTGAGTGCAAAAATGGAGGCTCTAGCCCCTTCCAGAGCTGAGATATCGAAACTCAAAAATTCGGATCGAAAAAAAAACGACAGTGGTACCCCTTACATTTTTTTTTTGGGCGAAAAATTAAGTTTCTCCAATCTTCCCAAATTCTGATAGAGGGCCATGAGACTTAGACCTGAGTGCAAAAATGGAGGCTCTAGCCCCTTCCAGAGCTGAGATATCGAAACTCAAAAATTCGGCCCGAAAAAAAAACGACAGTGGTACCCCTTACATTTTTTTTTGGGGCGAAAAATTAAGTTTCTCCAATCTTCCCAAATTCTGATAGAGGGCCATGAGACTTAGACCTGAGTGCAAAAATGAAGGCTCTAGCCCCTTCCAGAGCTGAGATATCGAAACTCAAAAATTCGGCCCGAAAAAAAAACGACAGTGGTACCCCTTACGTTTTTTTTTTTTGGGCGAAAAATTAAGTTTCTCCAATCCTCCCAAATTCTGATAGAGGGCCATGAGACTTAGACCTGAGTGCAAAAATGGAGGCTCTAGCCCCTTCCAGAGCTGAGATATCGAAACTCAAAAATTCGGCCCGAAAAAAAAACGACAGTGGTACCCCTTACATTTTTTTTTTGGGCGAAAAATTAAGTTTCTCCAATCTTCCCAAAACTCTGGATTCTGATAGAGGGCCATAAGACTTAGACCTGAGTGCAAAAATGGAGGCTCTAGCCCCTTCCAGAGCTGAGATATCGAAACTCAAAAATTCGGCCCGAAAAAAAAAACGACAGTGGTACCCCTTACGTTTTTTTTGGGGGAGAAAAATTAAGTTTCTCCAATCTTCCCAAAACTCTGGATTCTGATAGAGGGCCATGAGACTTAGACCTGAGTGCAAAAATGGAGGCTCTAGCCCCTTCCAGAGCTGAGATATCGAAACTCAAAAATTCGGCCCGAAAAAAAAACGACAGTGGTACCCCTTACGTTTTTTTTTTGGGCGAAAAATTAAGTGTCTCCAATCTTCCCAAATTCTGATAGAGGGCCATGAGACTTAGACCTGAGTGCAAAAATGGAGGCTCTAGCCCCTTCCAGAGCTGAGATATCGAAACTCAAAAATTCGGCCCGAAAAAAAAAACGACAGTGGTACCCCTTACGTTTTTTTTTTTGGGGCGAAAAATTAAGTTTCTCCAATCTTCCCAAAACTCTGGATTCTGATAGAGGGCCATGAGACTTAGACCTGAGTGCAAAAATGGAGGCTCTAGCCCCTTCCAGAGCTGAGATATCGAAACTCAAAAATTCGGCCCGAAAAAAAAACGACAGTGGTACCCCTTACGTTTTTTTTTTTGGGCGAAAAATTAAGTTTCTCCAATCTTCCCAAATTCTGATAGAGGGCCATGAGACTTAGACCTGAGTGCAAAAATGGAGGCTCTAGCCCCTTCCAGAGCTGAGATATCGAAACTCAAAAATTCGGCCCGAAAAAAAAAAACGACAGTGGTACCCCTTACGTTTTTTTTTTGGGCGAAAAATTAAGTTTCTCCAATCTTCCCAAATTATGATAGAGGGCCATGAGACTTAGACCTGAGTGAAAAAATGGAGGCTCTAGCCCCTTCCAGAGCTGAGATATCGAAACTCAAAAATTCGGCCCGAAAAAAAAAACGACAGTGGTACCCCTTACGTTTTTTTTTTTGGGCGAAAAATTAAGTTTCTCCAATCTTCCCAAATTCTGATAGAGGGCCATGAGACTTAGACCTGAGTGCAAAAATTGAGGCTCTAGCCCCTTCCAGAGCTGAGATATCGAAACTCAAAAATTCGGCCCGAAAAAAAAACGACAGTGGTACCCCTTACGGTTTTTTTTTTGGGCGAAAAATTAAGTTTCTCCAATCTTCCCAAATTCTGATAGAGGGCCATGAGACTTAGACCTGAGTGCAAAAATGGAGGCTCTAGCCCCTTCCAGAGCTGAGATATCGAAACTCAAAAATTCGGCCCAAAAAAAAAAAACGACAGTGGTACCCCTTACGTTTTTTTTTTGGGCGAAAAATTAAGTTTCTCCAATCTTCCCAAATTCTGATAGAGGGCCATGAGACTTAGACCTGAGTGCAAAAATGGAGGCTCTAGCCCCTTCCAGAGCTGAGATATCGAAACTCAAAAATTCGGATCGAAAAAAAAACGACAGTGGTACCCCTTACATTTTTTTTTTGGGCGAAAAATTAAGTTTCTCCAATCTTCCCAAATTCTGATAGAGGGCCATGAGACTTAGACCTGAGTGCAAAAATGGAGGCTCTAGCCCCTTCCAGAGCTGAGATATCGAAACTCAAAAATTCGGCCCGAAAAAAAAACGACAGTGGTACCCCTTACATTTTTTTTGGGGCGAAAAATTAAGTTTCTCCAATCTTCCCAAATTCTGATAGAGGGCCATGAGACTTAGACCTGAGTGCAAAAATGAAGGCTCTAGCCCCTTCCAGAGCTGAGATATCGAAACTCAAAAATTCGGCCCGAAAAAAAACCGACAGTGGTACCCCTTACGTTTTTTTTTTTTGGGCGAAAAATTAAGTTTCTCCAATCCTCCCAAATTCTGATAGAGGGCCATGAGACTTAGACCTGAGTGCAAAAATGGAGGCTCTAGCCCCTTCCAGAGCTGAGATATCGAAACTCAAAAATTCGGCCCGAAAAAAAAACGACAGTGGTACCCCTTACATTTTTTTTTTGGGCGAAAAATTAAGTTTCTCCAATCTTCCCAAAACTCTGGATTCTGATAGAGGGCCATAAGACTTAGACCTGAGTGCAAAAATGGAGGCTCTAGCCCCTTCCAGAGCTGAGATATCGAAACTCAAAAATTCGGCCCGAAAAAAAAAACGACAGTGGTACCCCTTACGTTTTTTTTGGGGGAGAAAAATTAAGTTTCTCCAATCTTCCCAAAACTCTGGATTCTGATAGAGGGCCATGAGACTTAGACCTGAGTGCAAAAATGGAGGCTCTAGCCCCTTCCAGAGCTGAGATTTTGAAACTCAAAAATTCGGCCCGAAAAAAAAAAACGACAGTGGTACCCCTTACGTTTTTTTTTTTTGGGCGAAAAATTAAGTTTCTCCAATCTTCCCAAAACTATGGATTCTGATAGAGGGCCATGAGACTTAGACCTGAGTGCAAAAATGGAGGCTCTAGCCCCTTCCAGAGCTGAGATATCGAAACTCAAAAATTCGGCCCGAAAAAAAACGACAGTGGTACCCCTTACGTTTTTTTTTTTTTGGGCGAAAAATTAAGTTTCTCCAATCTTCCCAAATTCTGGTAGAGGGCCATGAGACTTAGGCCTGAGTGCAAAAATGGAGGCTCTAGACCCTTCCAGAGCTGAGATATCGAAACTCAAAAATTCGACCCGAAAAAAAAAACGACAGTGGTACCCCTTCCGTGTTTTTTTTTTCGGGCGAAAAATTAAGTTTCTCCAATCTTCTCAAAACTCTGGATTCTGATAGAGGGCCATGAGACTTTAACCTGAGTGCAAAAATTGAGGCTCTAGACTCTTCCAGAGCTGAGATATCGAAACTCAAAAATTCGACCCGAAAAAAAAACGACAGTGGTACCCCTTACGTTTTTTTTTTTGGGCGAAAAATTAAGTTTCTCCAATCTTCCCAAATTCTGATAGAGGGCCATGAGACTTAGACCTGAGTGCAAAAATGGAGGCTCTAGCCCCTTCCAGAGCTGAGATATCGAAACTCAAAAATTCGGCCCGAAAAAAAAACGACAGTGGTACCCCTTACGTTTTTTTTTTGGGCGAAAAATTAAGTTTCTCCAATCTTCCCAAATTCTGATAGAGGGCCATGAGACTTAGACCTGAGTGCAAAAATGGAGGCTCTAGCCCCTTCCAGAGCTGAGATATCGAAACTCAAAAATTCGGCCCGAAAAAAAAACGACAGTGGTACCCCTTACATTTTTTTTTTGGGCGAAAAATTAAGTTTCTCCAATCTTCCCAAATTCTGATAGAGGGCCATGAGACTTAGACCTGAGTGCAAAAATGGAGGCTCTAGCCCCTTCCAGAGCTGAGATATCGAAACTCAAAAATTCGGCCCGAAAAAAAAACGACAGTGGTACCCCTTACGTTTTTTTTTTTGGGCGAAAAATTAAGTTTCTCCAATCTTCCCAAATTCTGATAGAGGGCCATGAGACTTAGACCTGAGTGCAAAAATGGAGGCTCTAGCCCCTTCCAGAGCTGAGATATCGAAACTCAAAAATTCGGCCTGAAAAAAAAAACGACAGTGGTACCCCTTACGTTTTTTTTTTTGGGGCGAAAAATTAAGTTTCTCCAATCTTCCCAAATTCTGATAGAGGGCCATGAGACTTAGACCTGAGTGCAAAAATGGAGGCTCTAGCCCCTTCCAGAGCTGAGATATCGAAACTCAAAAATTCGGCCCGAAAAAAAAAACGACAGTGGTACCCCTTACGTTTTTTTTTTGGGCGAAAAATTAAGTTTCTCCAATCTTCCCAAATTATGATAGAGGGCCATGAGACTTAGACCTGAGTGAAAAAATGGAGGCTCTAGCCCCTTCCAGAGCTGAGATATCGAAACTCAAAAATTCGGCCCGAAAAAAAAACGACAGTGGTACCCCTTACGTTTTTTTTTTTTGGGCGAAAAATTAAGTTTCTCCAATCTTCCCAAATTCTGATAGAGGGCCATGAGACTTAGACCTGAGTGCAAAAATTGAGGCTCTAGCCCCTTCCAGAGCTGAGATATCGAAACTCAAAAATTCGGCCCGAAAAAAAAACGACAGTGGTACCCCTTACGTTTTTTTTTTTGGGCGAAAAATTAAGTTTCTCCAATCTTCCCAAATTCTGATAGAGGGCCATGAGACTTAGACCTGAGTGCAAAAATGGAGGCTCTAGCCCCTTCCAGAGCTGAGATATCGAAACTCAAAAATTCGGCCCAAAAAAAAAAAACGACAGTGGTACCCCTTACGTTTTTTTTTTGGGCGAAAAATTAAGTTTCTCCAATCTTCCCAAATTCTGATAGAGGGCCATGAGACTTAGACCTGAGTGCAAAAATGGAGGCTCTAGCCCCTTCCAGAGCTGAGATATCGAAACTCAAAAATTCGGCCCGAAAAAAAAAACGACAGTGGTACCCCTTACGTTTTTTTTTTGGGGCGAAAAATTAAGTTTCTCCAATCTTCCCAAAACTCTGGATTCTGATAGAGGGCCATGAGACTTAGACCTGAGTGCAAAAATGGAGGCTCTAGCCCCTTCCAGAGCTGAGATATCGAAACTCAAAAATTCGGCCCGAAAAAAAAACGACAGTGGTACCCCTTACGTTTTTTTTTTTTGGGGCGAAAAATTGAGTTTCTCCAATCTTCCCAAATTCTGATAGAGGGCCATGAGACTTAGACCTGAGTGCAAAAGTGGAGGCTCTAGCCCCTTCCAGAGCTGACATATCGAAACTCAAAAATTCGGCCCGAAAAAAAAACGACAGTGGTACCCCTTACGTTTTTTTTTTGGGCGAAAAATTAAGTGTCTCCAATCTTCCCAAATTCTGATAGAGGGCCATGAGACTTAGACCTGAGTGCAAAAATGGAGGCTCTAGCCCCTTCCAGAGCTGAGATATCGAAACTCAAAAATTCGGCCCGAAAAAAAAAACGACAGTGGTACCCCTTACGTTTTTTTTTTTGGGGCGAAAAATTAAGTTTCTCCAATCTTCCCAAAACTCTGGATTCTGATAGAGGGCCATGAGACTTAGACCTGAGTGCAAAAATGGAGGCTCTAGCCCCTTCCAGAGCTGAGATATCGAAACTCAAAAATTCGGCCCGAAAAAAAAAACGACAGTGGTACCCCTTACGTTTTTTTTTTGGGGCGAAAAATTAAGTTTCTCCAATCTTCCCAAAACTCTGGATTCTGATAGAGGGCCATGAGACTTAGACCTGAGTGCAAAAATGGAGGCTCTAGCCCCTTCCAGAGCTGAGATATCGAAACTCAAAAATTCGGCCCGAAAAAAAAACGACAGTGGTACCCCTTACGTTTTTTTTTTTTGGGGCGAAAAATTGAGTTTCTCCAATCTTCCCAAATTCTGATAGAGGGCCATGAGACTTAGACCTGAGTGCAAAAGTGGAGGCTCTAGCCCCTTCCAGAGCTGACATATCGAAACTCAAAAATTCGGCCCGAAAAAAAAACGACAGTGGTACCCCTTACGTTTTTTTTTTGGGCGAAAAATTAAGTGTCTCCAATCTTCCCAAATTCTGATAGAGGGCCATGAGACTTAGACCTGAGTGCAAAAATGGAGGCTCTAGCCCCTTCCAGAGCTGAGATATCGAAACTCAAAAATTCGGCCCGAAAAAAAAAACGACAGTGGTACCCCTTACGTTTTTTTTTTTGGGGCGAAAAATTAAGTTTCTCCAATCTTCCCAAAACTCTGGATTCTGATAGAGGGCCATGAGACTTAGACCTGAGTGCAAAAATGGAGGCTCTAGCCCCTTCCAGAGCTGAGATATCGAAACTCAAAAATTCGGCCCGAAAAAAAAACGACAGTGGTACCCCTTACGTTTTTTTTTTTGGGCGAAAAATTAAGTTTCTCCAATCTTCCCAAATTCTGATAGAGGGCCATGAGACTTAGACCTGAGTGCAAAAATGGAGGCTCTAGCCCCTTCCAGAGCTGAGATATCGAAACTCAAAAATTCGGCCCGAAAAAAAAAAACGACAGTGGTACCCCTTACGTTTTTTTTTTGAGCGAAAAATTAAGTTTCTCCAATCTTCCCAAATTATGATAGAGGGCCATGAGACTTAGACCTGAGTGAAAAAATGGAGGCTCTAGCCCCTTCCAGAGCTGAGATATCGAAACTCAAAAATTCGGCCCGAAAAAAAAAACGACAGTGGTACCCCTTACGTTTTTTTTTTTGGGCGAAAAATTAAGTTTCTCCAATCTTCCCAAATTCTGATAGAGGGCCATGAGACTTAGACCTGAGTGCAAAAATTGAGGCTCTAGCCCCTTCCAGAGCTGAGATATCGAAACTCAAAAATTCGGCCCGAAAAAAAAAACGACAGTGGTACCCCTTACGGGTTTTTTTTTGGGCGAAAAATTAAGTTTCTCCAATCTTCCCAAATTCTGATAGAGGGCCATGAGACTTAGACCTGAGTGCAAAAATGGAGGCTCTAGCCCCTTCCAGAGCTGAGATATCGAAACTCAAAAATTCGGCCCAAAAAAAAAAAACGACAGTGGTACCCCTTACGTTTTTTTTTTGGGCGAAAAATTAAGTTTCTCCAATCTTCCCAAATTCTGATAGAGGGCCATGAGACTTAGACCTGAGTGCAAAAATGGAGGCTCTAGCCCCTTCCAGAGCTGAGATATCGAAACTCAAAAATTCGGATCGAAAAAAAAACGACAGTGGTACCCCTTACATTTTTTTTTTGGGCGAAAAATTAAGTTTCTCCAATCTTCCCAAATTCTGATAGAGGGCCATGAGACTTAGACCTGAGTGCAAAAATGGAGGCTCTAGCCCCTTCCAGAGCTGAGATATCGAAACTCAAAAATTCGGCCCGAAAAAAAAACGACAGTGGTACCCCTTACATTTTTTTTTGGGGCGAAAAATTAAGTTTCTCCAATCTTCCCAAATTCTGATAGAGGGCCATGAGACTTAGACCTGAGTGCAAAAATGAAGGCTCTAGCCCCTTCCAGAGCTGAGATATCGAAACTCAAAAATTCGGCCCGAAAAAAAAACGACAGTGGTACCCCTTACGTTTTTTTTTTTTGGGCGAAAAATTAAGTTTCTCCAATCCTCCCAAATTCTGATAGAGGGCCATGAGACTTAGACCTGAGTGCAAAAATGGAGGCTCTAGCCCCTTCCAGAGCTGAGATATCGAAACTCAAAAATTCGGCCCGAAAAAAAAACGACAGTGGTACCCCTTACATTTTTTTTTTGGGCGAAAAATTAAGTTTCTCCAATCTTCCCAAAACTCTGGATTCTGATAGAGGGCCATAAGACTTAGACCTGAGTGCAAAAATGGAGGCTCTAGCCCCTTCCAGAGCTGAGATATCGAAACTCAAAAATTCGGCCCGAAAAAAAAAACGACAGTGGTACCCCTTACGTTTTTTTTGGGGGAGAAAAATTAAGTTTCTCCAATCTTCTCAAAACTCTGGATTCTGATAGAGGGCCATGAGACTTTAACCTGAGTGCAAAAATTGAGGCTCTAGACTCTTCCAGAGCTGAGATATCGAAACTCAAAAATTCGACCCGAAAAAAAAACACGACAGTGGTACCCCTTTCGTTTGTTTTTGTTTTTTTCGGGCGAAAAATGAAGTTTCTCCAATTTTCTCAAAACTCTGGATTCTGATAGAGGGCCATGAGACTTTAACCTGAGTGCAAAAATGGAGGCTCTAGACCCTTCCAGAGCTGAGATATCGAAACTCAAAAATTCGACCCGAAAAAAAAAAAACGACAGTGGTACTCCTTTCGTTTTTTTTTTTTTTTTCGGGCGAAAAATTAAGTTTCTCCAATCTTCTCAAAACTCTGGATTCTCATAGAGGGCCATGAGACTTTAACCTGAGTGCAAAAATGGAGGCTCTAGACTCTTCCAGAGCTGAGATATCGAAACTCAAAAATTCGACCTGAAAAAAAACCCACAGTGGTACCCCTTTCGTTTTTTTTTTTTTTTTTCGGCTGAAAAATTAAGTTTCTCCAATCTTCTCAAAACTCTGGATTCTGATAGAGGGCCATGAGACTTTAACCTGAGTGCAAAAATGGAGGCTCTAGACCCTTCCAGAGCTGAGATATCGAAACTCAAATATTCAACCCGAAAAAAAAAACGACAGTGGTACCCCTTTCGTTTTTTTTTTTCGGGCGAAAAATTAAGTTTCTCCAATCTTCTCAAAACTCTGGATTCTGATAGAGGGCCATGAGACTTTAACCTGAGTGCAAAAATGGAGGCTCTAGACCCTTCCAGAGCTGAGATATCGAAACTCAAAAATTCGACCCCCCAAAAAAAAAAACGACAGTGGTACCCCTTTCGTTTGTTTTTGTTTTTCGGGTGAAAAATTAAGTTTCTCCAATCTTCTCAAAACTCTGGATTCTGATAGAGGGCCATGAGACTTTAACCTGAGCGCAAAAATGGAGGCTCTAGACCCTTCCAGAGCTGAGATATCGAAACTCAAAAATTCGACCCGAAAAAAAAAACGACAGTGGTACCCCTTTCGTGTTTTTTTTTTTCGGGCGAAAAATTAAGTTTCTCCAATCTTCTCAAAACTCTGGATTCTGATAGAGGGCCATGAGACTTTAACCTGAGTGCAAAAATGGAGGCTCTAGACCCTTCCAGAGCTGAGATATCGAAACTCAAAAATTCGACCCGAAAAAAAAAACGACAGTGGTACCCCTTTCGTTTTTTTTTTTTCGGGCGAAAAATTAAGTTTCTCCAATCTTCTCAAAACTCTGGATTCTGATAGAGGGCCATGAGACTTTAACCTGAGTGCAAAAATGGAGGCTCTAGACCCTTCCAGAGCTGAGATATCGAAACTCAAAAATTCGACCCCCCAAAAAAAAAAACGACAGTGGTACCCCTTTCGTTTGTTTTAGTTTTTCGGGTGAAAAATTAAGTTTCTCCAATCTTCTCAAAACTCTGGATTCTGATAGAGGGCCATGAGACTTTAACCTGAGCGCAAAAATGGAGGCTCTAGACCCTTCCAGAGCTGAGATATCGAAACTCAAAAATTCGACCCGAAAAAAAAAACGACAGTGGTACCCCTTTCGTGTTTTTTTTTTTCGGGCGAAAAATTAAGTTTCTCCAATCTTCTCAAAACTCTGGATTCTGATAGAGGGCCATGAGACTTTAACCTGAGTGCAAAAATGGAGGCTCTAGACCCTTCCAGAGCTGAGATATCGAAACTCAAAAATTCGACCCGAAAAAAAAAACGACAGTGGTACCCCTTTCGTTTTTTTTTTTTCGGGCGAAAAATTAAGTTTCTCCAATCTTCTCAAAACTCTGGATTCTGATAGAGGGCCATGAGACTTTAACCTGAGTGCAAAAATGGAGGCTCTAGACCCTTCCAGAGCTGAGATATCGAAACTCAAAAATTCGACCCGAAAAAAAAAAAACGACAGTGGTACCCCTTTCGTTTTTTTTTTTTTTTCGGGCGAAAAATTAAGTTTCTCCAATCTTCTCAAAACTCTGGATTCTGATAGAGGGCCACGAGACTTTAACCTGAGTGCAAAAATGGAGGCTCTAGCCTCTTCCAGAGCTGAGATATCGAAACTCAAAAATTCGACCCGAAAAAAAAAATGACAGTGGTACCCCTTTCGTTTGTTTTTTTTTTTTTGGGCGAAAAATTAAGTTTCTCCAATCTTCTCAAAACTCTGGATTCTGATAGAGGGCCATGAGACTTTAACCTGAGTGCAAAAATGGAGGCTCTAGACCCTTCCAGAGCTGAGATATCGAAACTCAAAAATTCGACCCGAAAAAAAAAACGACAGTGGTACCCCTTTCGTTTTTTTTTTTCGGGCGAAAAATTAAGTTTCTCCAATCTTCTCAAAACTCTGGATTCTGATAGAGGGCCATGAGACTTTAACCTGAGTGCAAAAATGGAGGCTCTAGACCCTTCCAGAGCTGAGATATCGAAACTCAAAAATTCGACCCGAAAAAAAAAAAACGACAGTGGTACCCCTTTCGTTTTTTTTTTTTTTTTCGGGCGAAAAATTAAGTTTCTCCAATCTTCTCAAAACTCTGGATTCTGATAGAGGGCCACGAGACTTTAACCTGAGTGCAAAAATGGAGGCTCTAGCCTCTTCCAGAGCTGAGATATCGAAACTCAAAAATTCGACCCGAAAAAAAAAATGACAGTGGTACCCCTTTCGTTTGTTTTTTTTTTTTCGGGTGAAAAATTAAGTTTCTCCAATCTTCTCAAAACTCTGGATTCTGATAGAGGGCCATGAGACTTTAACCTGAGTGCAAAAACGGAGGCTCTAGACCCTTCCAGAGCTGAGATATCGAAACTCAAAAATTCGACCCGAAAAAAAAAAAACGACAGTGGTACCCCTTTCGTTTTTTTTTTTTTTTTTTCGAGCGAAAAATTAAGTTTCTCCAATCTTCTCAAAACTCTGGATTCTGATAGAGGGCCATGAGACTTTAACCTGAGTGCAAAAATGGAGGCTCTACTTCATGCTGCATTTTGATTGGTTGAATCCACAAAGCATTTTATTTCAACCACCATCGGTTGCAGTGCGTGCAGTAACTATTGTCAAATCAACAATGGAATTAAAAAAATATGACTGATGGACCGACAACAAGATTCAGGTTTTATTAAGCTTAAATTCAGAGAATGAAAACCAGCGGGAACTGTAAAGGAGCTCACAGTTCTAAGTCACTTGAGCATTCGCCTAATCTTCACGGTACTTTAGAACAGGGTGGAAACGCAGACACCAACTATAAGGTCTGGGGGGGAAAAAGTTCCTGGGACAAATTGTTCGGTGGAAACATGGTTAAACTGTAGTATGGAAAAGAAAAATACTATGGAAGTCAATGGGGCTTAACAACTGTTTGGTTACTGACATTCTTTTTGTGTTCAGCATAAGAAAGAAGTTCATACAGGTTTGGAACAACTTGAGGGTGAATAAATGACAACATTTTCATTTTTGGGTCAACTATTCCTTTAACCAACAGAATCTCATTCAATAATGAAAGCCATTATTTTTGCAACTCCACTTGCCACCACTAGTGGAGTAGAAATTACACACTTCCATCTTTAAATTCAGATGCCAAAAAGCTTCATCATTATACCCTCAAGCAAAACATTTAAACTAAACCGTGACATCTACACGTTTTCCAAAGTGGACCAACGTGATTATTTCACGTCTTGTCGTGATACGGGTGCACTGAAGTTACAGGAGTTTATTCCCGTTGCTAAGCAATGGAACTAGGTCGAGTATTTAAAAGGTTATGGTTAACACGGTTAATGTGGTTTAACGTCGATGTAATACGTTGTTTTAGCGTACCTTTTGCTTAAATGAGGAGCTGGGGGGACGCCGGAAAAATAGACATTTTACTCATTAGTCTGCTTCATTAAAAACGTGACATTTAGACGTTTTCTTCGGGGTGGATCCGGGCAAATGAATCCTGTTCACCTTGAAAATAATAATTTTTTTTTTTTTTTGCATTTTAAATATTAGACCATTTCTCAGTGATGGTCAATAAAACAAAATTCCATTTTTCTCAGTTTAATGAAAACCAAAAACCAGGTAAGTTTCAGTTTAAGTGTAAGTTTCACTTTTGAGGGGGTTTAAACCGTGACATCTACGCGTTTTCAAAAGTGCACCAAAGTGATTATTTCACGTCTTGTCACGATACCGGGTTGAAGAAATATTGTTTAGGCCACTTTTGTTTGATATAATCACAACAAATTAACGCAAGTATTGAACTCAGGTCTTGATTAAAGCCCAACGCTTTATCAACTGAGCCACTGCATCTGTTGAGTTCAAGGGTGTATTGGACGGGGTTTTATTATTGCAGGTTTGGTTTTATTTGTTGGAAAAATAAATATAGAAATATAATTTGACACAAGAGGGCAGTATAGCCCTATTTATGGTTCTGAGTTTAACCCTTTCATGCATTAATTATGATAACCTCAGTCAGGATTTTTTTCCTTTGTGTTTTTATTGCCCTTAGGGCATGAAAAACAAGATTTGATTTTTTTTTTAAAACAAAATTTTCAAAGAGATTTTCAGATGTCCACTTGAGTGGACAGCATGCATTTATAGTTTAAACTGAAGAGATACTGTATTAAACATAATACAATAATCAAACAGATAAATTACATGTATGTGTATTTAACAAACTAATCAATACAATTACATAAAATCATGTGAAAACTATAAAATATATGAAAAAATATATATATAAATCCGAAATATTGCAAAGGCAATTGACCTGCATAAAAGTTGCACTTCGTGTATCTTGGATATCAGAACATGATGATGTGATTCCATCAGAAATGTCTACAGCCTGTCAATGTACAATTGTGGAAACACTCAGATGCTCCCTCCAGTGTGCCAGAGTATGTCAATTTACCCTTATTAGCTGATAATTCTGATTATGTTAGAGATGGACACATTTCTAGCATAGCCCCTCTTCTGAGAAAACCTAGTGATAGATTTTTTTAAATCTCATCCGAAATGAGCAGTGTTGGGCCAGGCATAACGCATTCAGATTATTTGGTTGATGTTACAAGGAAAGTAATGTGTTAGAAGTAACATGCATTACATAATCAGATTTGTTTTAATGTTTCAAGTAAAGTAATGTATTACAAGTAATATGCATTACCTACTCAGATTACTTTTTGATCTAACAATTAATTACAAGTAATGTGCATTACGTAATCAGATTACATTTTGTTGTTACGAATAAAGAAACGCATTACAAGTAGCATGCATTACATAATCAGATTACTTTTTGATCTAACAAGCAATGCACTACAAGTAACATGCATTATTTAATCAGATTACTTTTTGATCTAACAATGCATTACAAGTAACATGCATTACATAATCAGATTAATTTTGATCTAACAAGTAATGCAGTACAAGTAACATGCATTGTGTAATCAGATTACTTTTTGATGTTACGAGTAAAGAAACATAGGTAAACAGATATTTTTTGATCTAAGAAGTAATGCATTATGTAATTAGATTACTTTTTGATGAAATGAGTAAAGTAATGCATTACAAGTCACAAATTATGTAATTACATAACTTTTTTAGATGTCAATGAAAATTACATTCTAATAATACAACTACATTTATTTACAGTCAAAAAAAGTTACTGCAGATTAAGTATTTTCAAAAACAATATTCACAGTATAAGTATAAATTGTAGCTAAAATATAGCCATTGATGCATGAGGTCCACTATAGTAGACGGGTGATTTATCAGATTTTTCTCCCAATCTAAAATCAAAACTTGGAAAAAAAATTTTTACCTACAAGAGTGTCCTAGGATAGAAGGAATGGGTGGATATTCCGGAGCACCTTGGCATGTCTGACTGGCCATTGGCCATCTTGGTTTTGAGGGGGGAAAAAAATCAATGGCTTATAACTTTGTTGCAATGCATAGGATGATGCACCAGGGTCCACTGAAGAGATTGATGTGCAACTTTCCCATCAAAACCCTTGCAAATTCAAGAAAATGCTTTTTAAATAGCTGTCCACTGTAGTGACCACTATGCATGAAAGGGTTAATCTAAAGGCACTCCAGGCGGATTGACCCTTCATTGAGTGCACTTTCACTTTTGGACAAGAATCATCTGCTAAATTGAAGTTATTTAGTAATAACTGGAGCAACTGGAGCATTGTCTAACCAACACTTTGATGCTATGCCAATCTATTTTAAGAACAAAGTCAGGAAGATTGTGCATTTACAGAAGGGTTATCAAAGTACAAATCAGAATGCAGTTTTAGCAGATGGTTTGTAGGGACCCTAGGTGGGATTGGGCCACACACTGGTGTAAAAACAATATAGCAATAACAATAGCAGTACACATACAGAAACGTTAAAATGTATATGAATGTATAAGGGAATTTGAGCATTCAATTTCATGTCAGCCATATGAATAGGACTACCTTTTATTTAGTGCTACAAAATTGGCCTGCAAAAAGTGGGACAGAACTTTGTTCAAAAGTGAACAGAAAACGTCTCGGTTACGGATGTAACCCTCGTTCCCTGAGTAGGGAATGGAGACGTTACGTCAGAAGTAACGGAGAATGGGGGTTTCGCATAGAAAGCCAATCCTCTACGAGTATTTAAAAACGAGCCAATGGCATGAAAATGCCTTGGGGCTGCATAATTTGCATAGCGTATCTCCGCCCCACGCAGTGGGTATCAAAGGAGGAAGTGAACGCAACCGCAGTATGTCTTCGCTGAGGAGCCAAGGCTGAACTCCGACGTCTACCCAGCGATACAGCTGAAGTGGCAGGGAGACGTAACGTCTCCGTTCCCTACTCAGGGAACGAGGGTTACATCCGTAACAGAGACCGCTCGGTATTTGGAATACAGTTACTTTCATCAGACAGAAATAGACAGTCATTGTACCTATTAGAGCGCTCCACCGGGGGCATCCCAGTGTACCCACGGGCGGCCCCACCATCGAGGGGAGGAAAGGCGGGGGAGGCTAGAGCGCGCTCTCGGGAGGAAAAAGGAGCCTTCCAACTGCGCGTCAGCTCCGCATGCAGCTCGGGGAAAAAAGGTATTGGGGTCGGCTGTGGCCTTGCGGCGGCAGCCTTGCCCAAAAACCAATTATCCATCCGTGAGAGATCGGGGCAGGGCGGAGGGTTCCACTCTAACCCGATACTCACGGCGGCCCAAGATAGCATGGCCGTTAACTCGGGATCAGACACGGGCAACGCTGGCACTCCCGAGGGAGGCAACGCAGCCGCATCCTCATCTCCCGAGGAATCAAGCCCGCCTTGTGATGCTGCGATCGACATCGCATCATCCTCTGGAGCGCCGAACGAAACAGACGGTACCTGCGAAGATGCAGACGGCTGATTCGAACTGGCGCTCGCTGGCTCTAACACTGGAGCGGGGGGTGTGGCCCGAGGAACTATCGTCGGGGCTTTGTTCCACACTGTCACCGTCAGATCACCCTGCCCGCGAGTCGAAGAGCTTCTCGTGGAAGAAGCAGATCGAGTAGCAGGGACGGGGACTCTCACTTTAGTCAGATCATTGAGTCTAGATCTCAGTGTAGAGATGGTCATGTTCCCACAGAGGGAACATGAGTCATCCACGAATGCTGCTGCTGCATGCTGAATGCCCAGGCACACAGAGCAGCGATCGTGACCATCAGAAGATGACATGAAACGACCGCACCCAGAAGAACACGGGCGAGACATCTTTAAAAAGATGTGCCACGTGCAGCTCTTTCAATGAGAGGAGGAAATTCACTCTTTCAGCGCTGAGGCGACCAGGGAGAAGCGCAAAGTCTGGCAGACCACTGCTCAGATCGCAGGCGATGCAGAATCTCGCTGGGTACCGCCGTCACACCAACACTGAAGAGGACGCTCGTCTCGAAGAGTCTTGAATCAGTGAGAATGGCTTTAGGAGTGAAGAGGTCTCTTGGCTCCGAAGCGAAAACATACTGCGGTTGCGTTCACTTCCTCCTTTTATACCCACTGCGTGGGGCGGAGATACGCTATGCAAATTCCGCAGCCCCAAGGCATTTTCATGCCATTGGCTCGTTTTTAAATACTCGAAGAGGATTGGCTTTCTATGCGAAACCCCCATTCTCCGTCACTTCTGACGTAACTCGAAGTGACTACGAAAGGGAACACATGAAAATAAGGTAGGCTACATCAATGTGGGGGGAAATAAAACTCAATAGATTCACTTTAAAAGTATTTTAAAACAAACAAATATAAACATATGCAACGATTATACACACAAACCTCTTAAAACAGATTTTTGCATCTTTTTGTCGACAGTATTTGCATTTATAGCTCAGATACTTTTTAGAAAACGTTATAATCCTAATGAATGAATAAGCAATGTTTCTACTCAAAAGTGCATTGAACACATAAGCGTTTTAATACTCACAAAGTAAACTGTCCGTCATTCATTCCATGTTCTGTTGAACTTTAGCACTTTTGCAGAGTCTGTGGATGATAACAAGGTGATAACTGGACATCCCTGCTGCTGCAAGACATGATTAAATTATGCAGAAAATGCAGTGCTAGGCTACTTATTTTGCTGTTACTGTACTGCGATTCTTTTTTTTTTTTTTTTTTTGTCATTTTTGGGAAAACTTATCTTTATGCTGTTATGCATCTTTGGTTGTCGCCGTGATTGTGGTTTAAATATTTGGCTAAATGATTAGGTCTGTCCATCGCTGAGTTAGCGAGTAGGTAATTTAGTTACAGCGGAACAATGTTCCGTCACTGATTTATAAAAATTTATGATAATTTTGTGTGTGCTGATAGTTTTGACATATTCAATATTGACATATTCTATTTACTTTGTTTCGAGAAGAGGCGAGAATCCTAAAGCAAACACATTTTATAAACAAAAAAAGCCATGAAACAGAACTATAATCCACACAAGGGAATCAGGAACATAATCCAAACAGAGAAGCAGGAGCCCAACAACTTAGAACACAAACATACAGGAACAACAACTGACAAAACACGACTGAAACACAAGGGTATAAATATGCAGGGATCACAAGGTCCCAGGGACAGATGAAGGATATTAGATAGGCTACTAAAAAAAAACTATAAAAACTAACAAGGTAGGCAACAAAAACAAAGGAAACAGGAACTAAACACAGATCACAGGAACAATGGGAACAAAACTAAAACTAACTAGGCCACACAAAACTTGATTATTATTGATTGTCATAAAATAGTGTCAAAATATCAGATGTAACATACATATAGTAAATGCAACCGTTCCTTAATTATGCAGCATATATAGCAGTTATTCTTCTATACTGATTATACTGATAATAAACTACATAGCCTGCAATATTTAATTTGCTAAAAGTTCATTTTAATTGAATAATGAATAATGTTATAAAATTAACAGAAAGAGTATGTAGCAATGAATAAAGTAAATTAGAGAGAAAAAAAAATGTTAATAATAACGTGTAAAATCTGACAGGTACTCACATGATCTGAGGCTGATCAACCCGATCACACTAAATGCGTCTCTATAGCGCGCAGACACAAAGTCCTGTAAAATTAGAGAAATGTGTCTTATATCCTCTGTCTGAGTGGGTGTGCCCATTCTAGCCAACCATGGCACCTGTCTGTTGATGTTTTATTAAGGAAACGGATAACAGGATAATGTGTAATTTAGATGATATATTACAATGGAAGTATGAAAGTCAGAAAAACCTGAATCATACATTTTATAAAAATGCCATAGTATATGTGTATTGTGGCATCATCAGTAATTGCTGAGAGGGGTTTTCTTGCCTAAATTCTGACAGCAAATGTAAAACACAATTTGCCTTTGATAGATAGACCGATCTCAGCTTCAGTAAAAGTTTAACTATGACCACATGTTATGCAATAGTGAAGGTGACTTAAAACAAGTGCTGAATATTGTTGAAAAATACATAGTGTGGTCTAGTAGTTTTACATAGTTTTTAGTTCAATTTTAGTTGTAAAATATTTGTTTGAAATAATTTATTTAGTGTTGTTAACACTATTATTTACATGTACATTTTCCAAATAATGTTAACAACAGATATTTTTTTTATATATATAATTGTATCTGTAATGTTCTATGACAACGAATTCGACGAATGATTAAAAAGTGGCTAATTCGTAACAATTCATACGACCTCACTCGTACGAATTAATACGATTTTGCTAAATCGTACATATTTTACGAATTGGCCAATTCGTATGAATTCGTACGAATGACCTACCCCTTACCCCGCCCCTAAACTTAACCATCACGTGGGTTAAGAAAAATCGTACAAATTAGTACGAGTGAGGTCGTACGAATTAGTACGAATTAGCCACTTTTTAATCATGCGTCGAATTCGTACGAATTGGTCGTAAGATAGTGTTGTCTATGAACCTACTGACACCAACATTAGTAACAACTAAAACAACTTCTGTAATAAATGATCAGGCTAATTGACTAAACACATGCAAGGACACAGAAAAGTAAAGTAATCAGAAAGACTGAATAGGAAGATTCTAGTATTTCAATATTAGATTCCAATGACGGTATTTAGAAAAAATGTATGTAATGTGCACTATTGCCAAATGTTTTGGGACACCTGCCTTTACATGCAGATGAACTTTAATGACATCCCACTCTTAATCCATAGGGTTTCAATTGGAGTTGGCCCACCCTTTGCAGCTATAACAGCTTCAACTCTTCTGAGAAGGCTTTCAACAAGGTTTAGGATTGTGTTTATGCGTTACATCTCTGGATATTTGTATTTTGATGTTTTATCTGGTGTATATGCAATATTTTATGTTATTTTATGTGTTTACCTGCCCAGGGACCAGATGTAAGTTAGCTATTAGCTAACTCTGGTGCAATTACTTTTGATTGTGCATTGTCCCTGTAAAAATAAACAAAAATGAAAATTGCGAATTTTTGACCAATCTTCTAGAAGCGCTTTTGTGAAGTCAGGCACTGATGTTGGACGAGAAGGCTCCCAGTCTCCCCTCTAATTCATCCCAAAGGTATTCTAATCTATAGGGTTGAGGTCAGAACTCTGTGCAGGTCAGTCAAGTTCCTCCACACCAAGCTACTTCATGTCTTTATTGACCTTGCTTTGTGGACTAGTGTGCAGTCATTTAGGAACATCCCCAAACCTTTCCCACATGTTGGGAGCATAAAATGGATGGATGTCCCAATACTTTTGGCAATATAGCAGTGTTGTAGTCGAGACCAGCTCACTCTAATCCGAGACCATAGATAGTCGAGTCCGAGTCGAGACTGAGACCAAAGAGAGTCGAGTCCGAGTCGAGACCGAGACCAAAGAGAGTCGAGTCCGAGTTGAGGCCGAAACCAAAGAGAGTCGAGTCCGAGTTGAGGCCGAGACCAAAGAGAGTCGAGTCCGAGTTGAGGCCGAGATAAAAGAGAGTCGAGTCCGAGTCGAGACCGAGACCAAAGAGAGTCGAGTCCGAGTTGAGGCCGAGATAAAAGAGAGTCCAGTCCGAGACCAAAGAGAGTCGAGTCCGAGTTGAGGCCGAGATAAAAGAGAGTCGAGTCCGAGTCGAGACCGAGACCAAAGAGAGTCGAGTCCGAGTTGAGGCCGAGATAAAAGAGAATCGAGTCCGAGTCGAGGCCGAGACCAAAGAGAGTCGAGTCCGAGTTGAGGCCGAGATAAAAGAGAGTCCAGTCCGAGACCAAAGAGAGTCGAGTACGAGTTGAGGCCGAGATAAAAGAGAATCGAGTCCGAGTCGAGGCCGAGACCAAAGAGAGTCGAGTCCGAGTTGAGGCCGAGATAAAAGAGAATCGAGTCCGAGTCGAGGCCGAAACCAAAGAGAGTCGAGTCCGAGTTGAGGCCGAGATAAAAGAGAGTCGAGTCCGAGTCGAGGCCAAGACCAAAGAGAGTCGAGTCCGAGTTGAGGCCGAGATAAAAGAGAGTCCAGTCCGAGACCAAAGAGAGTCGAGTACGAGTTGAGGCCGAGATAAAAGAGAATCGAGTCCGAGTCGAGGCCGAGACCAAAGAGAGTCGAGTCCGAGTTGAGGCCGAGATAAAAGAGAATCGAGTCCGAGTCGAGGCCGAAACCAAAGAGAGTCGAGTCCGAGTTGAGGCCGAGATAAAAGAGAGTCGAGTCCGAGTCGAGGCCAAGACCAAAGAGAGTCGAGTCCGAGTTGAGTCCGAGATAAAAGAGAGTCCAGTCCGAGACCAAAGAGAGTCGAGTACGAGTTAAGGCCGAGATAAAAGAGAGTCGAGTCCGAGTCGAGACCGAGACCAAAGAGAGTCGAGTCCGAGTTGAGGCCGAGATAAAAGAGAATCGAGTCCGAGTCGAGACCAGATAGGTTGGATAACCTTATTTTTTTAAATATGTAAAATATTTGGCGGTAACAATAAAATTGGCACCATACTCAAACAGTAAACCAAATATACCATGGTATCATGTTATGTACACTGTAATGGTAAAAAGGCCATATAGTGGTGTAAAGGTAATTTTCTTACAATTGTGACTTACAATTATTACAATCAGAAAGTGCTCTTTCACATAATATTACTGCATACGAATTCAGTGTGGCTCTTATATGCAAACTGAATTATGCATGATAAGGCAGACATTTTCAGTACATAGTTGAGCTAGAGGCTCCACATCACATCAGACCTGGGTCCTGCTGCATTTGCGTGCCATGGACATTATAGTCTCAAGTCATGCGCAGTTGCGCTCAAGAAAGTCAGCAATCATTGGACGTTTCAATCAAAAACAATTTAAAGAAATATTAACATACAGTAATAATCATGACATATTTTGAATGGGGTGCACTCGGGAATAAGTCCGAGTCCTAAGTCAAAACGATTCCATGACAAGGCCGAGACCAATAAAATATGGTCTCGAGACCGAGCCTCGAGTACACAACACTGCAATATAGTGTATTATTTGTATACTAGGATATGCATGAACAAGACAATAGGTTCTATTTGTGTCATAACAAGGACAGACTATGTTGTAAGAGCATATAAAAAAAAAACAGTGATGAAGTCAAAGGTAATCTTTGATTAATCTACATGCAGTATCAAACAGAGAACAGCTTTTAACACAGGTAACACAACTTGATAACTTTGAACAGAAACAGAGGAACTTATCCAAACAAGGATGATTAATGACACACCTGAACTAAATGACGAAATCAAGTCAATAACCATCAGGAAGATGGTGCAAACTGTTTTCAGTGTTTCATTTTAAATAGCTAATCAGCTTATAGTCACTAATATTTATTAAGAACAATGGACAAACCTTATATTACTATTGGCAATATGTTTAATCTGATACTCTGTCATTAACATCTTTGTTAATCACGATGTAGTGATTAATCACACATTTTTATGGCTGGGTGGAACTTTAGGGAGGGCTAAAATCCCTTTGGGCCTACTAGTGGGTAGACCTATAGGCTACGTATTCACAGTCACACATATAAACTATATTTAACTCTACATGTAGATGACCACTAGAAATGTTTTATTATGATTATACTGTTTTTTATATTTGTATTTCATGTGACTTTTATTTTGGCATCATTCTATCTTTTTCTCTAAGCTCTTGCACTTACTCCTAAAAAAAGGTTAACGCAAGAAGGCACGATATAAAACAAAGTTTAGAGTCAGAGGTTGGACAATATTACTGTATCCTTCAACTAAAATGTTTTTCCTTTGTTATTACTCTGCACTTATTTTGTTTGGAAGTAATAATTCGAGAATAGTTTACGAAGTCTCTGGCTCAGGGCCAACCACTACCAACCAGGGCCAACATTTGGTAGTGATGTCACGTCACTGTTATACATCCCATGTGGTACCGTAGCCTACCGCTCAAAACATTTCATCATATACAAAAATGAAACTGCAGGGGCACAAATCCGATCTGAGGGGGCAATGCCCGCTTTTGCCACCTCGTGGCGCCGGGCCTGTCTTATATTATTGCTCAAATAAAAATTAAATAAAATACCATCGTGATTTTTAAGTTGACTATATGCCGGCCTTTATTGCTGTGAAGCACTGTGGAAAACAACTGTGTGATAAATGCCGCCACAACTTTTTTGCAGTTGACGAACCGTCTTGTATCGCTTCCCATCATCATATTACATGAACTGCATTTATAAACAAAACAGAGGCAGAAATAAATGTAGGCCCACATACCTTTTCTCTGCTTCAGACGCTTGCACTGCTGCGGAATAGGCCAGTAGCACCTCAATGCAGTACATAAGATCCACAGGGAGGAGTCAGATCAAGATCCAAGGGGTGGAGATGGGTGGGATTAGGGTTGGGTTTAGGGATTAGGGGTGGGTTTAGGGATCAGGGGGCAGAGTTGGGTAGGTTTAGGTGTATGTGGGAGTAGGATCTGGATCCGACTCCTCCCCGTGGATTTCATGTTCCGCAGTGAGAACCATCTCAAATGGGCCTATACGGAGAAAAACCGGCAGTTCAGAGATATAAACTATTCTGAGGGGAAGTCCTTTTCCCCCTTAGAATTGGACTTTAGGCTACACACAATTGCTTATCTCACAATCAGAATTGTGAGTTAAACTATTCTGAGGGAAATAGAATCGCGACACACCCCTTCCAACTCCCAGAGTTATCCTTCCCCTCCAGATCATTTAATTACTATTAGTATTATTTTAAGTTAACATTATAAAATACATAGACCTATACACCACAAAAGTATTTAAGAATAAATTCTTTAAAATTGGGCAATTCCAGCGTTATGGACGTGACATTTGAGGTGAAAAAAAAAAAAACGAAAAAAAAAAATCTTGAAATGTAAATGCAATACCAATATATTGAAACGTCTGTTTATCCATACTCCCTTAATAAAGGAGTCCAGACTCCAGACATTAGAAAAATATCAGTCTACATATGCGTTTTACATTTAATATGAGGGAAATACACACAAAAAACTTTTAGGTGGCAAAAGTACAAAAAGTAATACCCACCGGATGAAGGGTTGGCTCTCCACAAACATTCATATTCATTTTGTCTTATTTTGTGTACGCATTTATGAGGGAAAAACAACGTGACAGATCCCCGTTAAGGACGTGACCGTTCTGAAAGAGGCACTGAAAGACAGCTGCTTTAAAACTTTCGCAGAGACATCAAATGAATGAACAAAGCCTTTGATTAAGGTGAATTTCGTTTTGTATGAATTGTATCTTCATTTTAATCAATGTTTAATCGGGATCCAGGGATTTAATAAATAAGAAGTTAAGCAGTCATATAATCACGACACGGAAGCGCCGGCACGTGAACTGGAGCTCCCAGTTCGTCATGAATGATAAATATACTGAAACACATAAGGTAGGCCCACTTGCCTCACACACATGAGAAATATATCTATTGAAACTTAAAGCTTGAAATGTGTAGGCCTACTTTTAACGGAACATTTCAAAACGAACGAAAACACAGTTATCTGCTTGTAATCCGTATGAAATGTGCATTTCTCTCTGGCGAATTCACTACTGAAGATCGCAAGTCAGCATTTTTTATAAACACTTATTAAGTGAAGCCAAGAAAGACCGTCTGAAAAACATGTATTTTTCAGGAAATAGTTTTTAAGTTAAACTTATGTCAGGAGATGGCCTACTGTTGACGTTACTGTTAAAAAGTGTGTTTTCGGCAGCTGATGAATGTAATTAATAAAGTAACTTGTAATCTAACTTAGTACTTTTAAAATAAATAATCTGCAAAGTAACCAAGTTACTTTTTAAATCAAGTAATCTGTAAAGTAACAAAGTTACTTTTTCAAAGTAAAGTTATCCAGAAATGTGAGATGTCGGAATTGTTGTTGTTTTTTTCTCTCTCTCGCAATTCTGACTTTATAACACGCAATTGGGACTTTATTTCATGCAATTCTGACTTTATAACAGGCAAATCTGACAATTGTGAGATAAAAAAGTTCCCATTATCTTTTCAAATGTTTTTAAAAGATGTCAGAAAAAAAGCTTCCATACATAGCAGTGACATATTAAAAAGGGCATAAGAACAAGTGAACAGAAAAAAATTGAAAGATAGTTCTATAATGTTACCAATGTCATTGAAGACCTGAGGGGAAATTCTTTATATTTGTATAGCCTATTCAAAGTTTCCACAGCATGATAATACTACAATGTTTATACAACTGGGTTTAAATAAATGCTTTCATTAGAGATGTTAGGAATGCATCTGAATTATTAAAAAAAAAAAAAAAAAAAACATAAAATAAGTGAGAACAGCAGCTGGAGAATTCATGAGATTACCCGTAATTAAAATACTGGCCTCACATCTAAAATCAAAAAAGGTAAAACATGGCAGCATCACACATGGCAGATATTACAGGTTTGACTTGTTGTCGACTTAGACTTGTGTACATTAAGACAAACATTTTACAGATAAACAAAACTAGATATTCAGCAGAGAGACAAGTGTTTGTCTAGATCTAAATCCAACTGTAAGAAGCCATTAACATGGAATGTGGCAATGCACATTTTTTGCTTGTGATCAACAAAACAGTTTAATCTTAGAGTCACTGAAAAAAGTTTTACCTGATATGAATTCACCAACAATGATCAGATAGCTAATAAACAAATACTGTGTATAATGCTACACGGATTAAACATAGTATAAGTCTACTCATGGGCATAGTGTAAGTTGTAGCTAAAGATCGCTGACTTTGATTTCTGGGCTAAACATTTGCAGATATTCTGTTATAAAATCAGGCCTGCTCTGATTTCCAACCAGAAATTCATCTAGATTAAGGTGTTCAAGGTGTTCACACACACACATTCAAAGTGACTCATATGTACTGTATCAACCACATATTCTTCACATTCTCAATGTGCCATCAGGTAACACAAAGATTTGCTATGTGATCAAGAGCAGCTCAGTTTGCATTGACATTAACTTGAAATGTCCTGTGAAGGCATCAGCTTTACCATCTCTTTTCATCGTAGATTCTCACGTGAAGAGATACCTGCTATATAAAGTCATGGCATGAACGTAAACTCAAGTGTTGAATTATTAACTGCATACATCAATGCAGTCCTGGGCTCGATGAAAGACCTGGTACACACTGACTAAAGGGAACATTGAAAAGGCTCCGATAAATGAGCCAGCCTGGATAAAGACTCCACACCAGAGCAGAGCTGCATGTCCTGCTTCATGAAGCAGAGTCCCAACTATCACCTTCAGGTAAGAGAACAGGCCAGTGAAGATGATCCATGACATGATCTAAATGGTAAAAGTATTACAGGCTTCGATTAAAAAAGATACAGTTTCATAGAATTACTGTATTTACAGATAGTTTGTGTATTATGTGTGGTAAATTAATGGTTGACTGTGGTCAATAATGATGTTTTTATTGTAAATAAATCATTAAAAAATTCAAGGAATATTCTGGAATCAATAGAGGTCAACAGCATATTTGGCACATTGTCATTTACCCTATAAAATATTTAATAAGAAATAATATTTTACATATATTTATAAATATATAAATACACACACACACATACTGTATATATATATATATATATATATATATATATATATATATGCTATAATGACCTGTTTTTAAATGGTTATCTTTACTAACAGATTTTAAGGTTTAGGATTACTTTTTTTTATCAGATCTTTACAGAAAGTAAAATAATCAGACTGTGGAAAATCACTAAACAGTTGCGCCACTTGTGGTATTTTCACGTGATATTTCAGTGGTGTTTCAACATTTTAAGATATTCATTCTTAGTAAGTTCCTCTTCCACCCAACAATGAGATAAAGTTACTAACCACTAAAGCGACTCCAGACTGACTTCCTAAAAGTGGTGGGCAGGGGCTAAGTGCTGCCAAGGCCATGATATAGGCTGCAAAAATACCGCCTCCTAGTGACATCATACCAAGACCAACACTGGACCTGTAATGAAACCGTAATTTCAGTTCTAAAATCAACTAAATTAAAGGGTTAGTTCACCCCAAAATGAAAATTACCCCATGATTTACTTACCCTCAAATCATCCTAGGTGTATAATGTTTTCTTTCAGATGAATACAATCAGAGTTATATTAAAAAATGTCCTTGCTCTTCCAAGCTTTATAGTGGCAGTGAATGGCAGTTTGTGTTTTGAAGTCCATCAAAGTGCATCCATTCCATCCATCATAAAAGTAATCTTCATTGCTCTGCGGGGGTGTAAAAAGTATTTTACATCTCCGTTTTAAATGCCTTCTGAAGAGAATCGACGTGTTCGTCAGGGTTTCTGTTGTAATTACCGGGAAAAAAAATTAAATGTCCGACAAAATTCTTCAAATATCTCTCTGGTTAAATTGACTGATTAAAATGGTCTAAAAAGTTATTTTAGTTAATAAAGTTTTAAATATGGATATTTTTCTTACATGAACAATTCAAAAGGCATTTATTTACCCCCGCAGAGCGGTATGGATTAATTTTATGATGGATGGATGCACTTTGATGGCCATTCACTGCCATTATAAAGCTTAGAAGAGCCAGGACATTTTTAACAAAACTCTGATTGTATTAGTCTGAAAGAAGAATGTCACATACACCTAAGGATGACTTGAGGGCAAATAAACCATGGGGTAATTTTCATTTTTTTGGATGAACTAACCCTTTAGCAAAACTTACATCACACAATTCAATGACAAATTGCAGGAGCAGAATTAAAAAACAGGAACACTACATTTTTTTCACTGTATTGTTATGTACACCAAAAAACTCAACGAGAACTTTAACTCACTTACCTAAGTAGGACAAACATGGCCACAAAGCAGGCCAGAGGGTTTGCAATGTTGCCCAAGACGACAGAGAGGTGATAGGTCATGGTGCCATAAGGCAGACAGGAGAAACTCTGTACTGATGGCAGCACGCCGTTGGTTAGAGCATTGGATATTCCTAACAACAGGAGCAAATAGACATTGTGTGACGTCCAGAAGGCCACAACAGGTGCCTGTTTTTCAACTTCAACTTGTTCCTCAGAAACAGGTGAATCTCCATTTTGTAAAGGGTGAGCCTCTTCCTCCGTTTTCACTGTTTCCTGCTCATTCTTCGGGACTTCCTCTGCCACAGTCTGGGACACCACTCTGTACGTCAAAGCCACGAAACAGAGGGCAGAAAACGCCAGCATCACGGTCAAGAACCAGAAGAAGTTTTGGGCAGGGAAGTTTTCTTTGAGATAGTGGGGCTTTGTGCCGTTGGACGTATTAACGCACTCTAGTTTCCCTACACCCTGCCCCAAAGCAACTACACAGGGAAAGAGTGCGCTAAGACCCTGTCCGACGAAGAACGTCCGGATGTATTGCGGGGGGTAACGGAACATGAAGGGTAAGAACGTCACATTGGAAGTGCAGCAGACAAATGACAGTATAAAAGTAAGCAGCAGGAATGGGACAGACCTAGACTCTCCAGCGATCGTGGCCACATGGGACCAAAAGAGAGCAAGAAATGCAGCTGCAACCACCGCTAGCACTTGTATGATGTGAATGAGCACACGTTCATTTAGGTGTCCTGGAGCAAAGTGGTGGGTTAAAGTGACAGCCACTGGACCCAAATTCCCAAATGCAATCAGCACTGAAATATAGGCTGGTAAGTTCCACCCTATAAAGAAAGGACATGTTTTAAATTCTACTGTTGTCAGGATAATAAACACAGCATCTACTAGGTACAACTGAGGGACACATTAAAGTTTTATTAAAGTAAATTACTATGGTGCAAGTAAAAAAATAAAATAAAAACACTAATTACCTTCAGGTAGAACACCTACAACAACTGGCAGTTCAACCCATAATGAGTTCACAGAGATCCATGAGCCCATTCCAAACAGGGCCACCAAAATGTGTGTAACGACAGCATGATTCCACCATGTATCTGCCATTTATACGTCTAGGAAAAGGGCACGGGTAAGTTAGAATATTGCAATAGAATATTGTTTCCTATTTCTGGTGAATAAGAATGAACTGATGATTCTTGTGATTATCAGTATTCACTTAAACTTCGTATTCACTTGCAATAAGATATTAAATATATATTTAGTATTTCAATTTAAAAATATGAAAATAAACTGTTTAAAACAAATGTGTTAAAACAATATACAGTCAAACCAAAGATTATTCAGACAGCAGATATAATTTTTTTTACTAGTGGGTGCAGGACACTATAGTTAATTTATGTAAGTTAAGATAGCAAAATAAAGTAAACTGTGAAATATTTTACCTAAACAATCTTCATACAGTGGAGTTCATACATTTTTTTTAAAATTGCGATTGTGACCTTTTTACACTACAGACTGAATAAAATTAAGCATTGCTTGGTAATTGGTTGACCTAAATTAGTATTATCTAATTGTGTACTTCAATTTAACACTTGACAGCTATTGAACCGAAATCATGTGAGACAGAAGGATGGCAAAAACCAGTAAAATATACTATGAGTTCTTGTCATATTTTATTACCATAAATACACTTGTGATCATGTGAGAAATGTTGAAGGTGTCTGAATAAATTTTGGTTTGACTATGTATATGTATATATAAAATGAATTATGGCTTTTGGAAATTACCATTTCCTATTTTATGACTTAAAATCTCTTAAATGAACAGTACTTGCCAAACAACAGAAATATGAGATTCTGCATGGCTTTTAAACGGTTTTAAAGAAAAAGACACATGATGTAACACTGGCTTAAAAAAAGAAAAAGGGTGGAATGGAAAAAGAAATTAAATATTGGTTAGCATTTAAGGTCTAGTAAAACATACAGTCTAAAGTCTATACAGCAAGTGGAGGATTCTTTACTGCACAGAAAGTTTAAAGACCATAATTTATTTAAATTTAGAAAAAGTAATTTACAATAAATTATTTTACTGCACGTTTTCCTCAATTGAATGCATCCTTGGTGAATAAAAGTGCATGTTTGATAGTGATTCCAAACAATTATATACATTCAAATAATATATACATATTATATAAATTAGGGCTGTCAAACAATTAATCGCATCCAAAATAAAAGTTTGTGTTTACATTATATATGTGGGTGCACTGTGTATAATTATTTTATACATATAAATACACTCATTCTTGTATATATTTAAGAAGTATTTTCATGTATATAGATTTATATATACTTTATATTATATATAAATATTTTATATATAAATCTTTTTTTTTCTTGAATATACATGCATGTGTGTGTAGTTATATATATATATATATACACACAAAATAATTACACAGAGTGCACCCACATATATTATGTAAACACAAACTTTTAATTTGGATGCGATTAATCATTTGACAGCGCTAATATAAATATATTTGACTCTGATATATGTAGTACTGGATACAATGTAAATATAATACCGCTTTAAAAATTATTGGTAATAATATGATGATTGTCATTATTGGTTGTAGTAATAAAAGCTGTCTTGTTGTTTAATAAAAGTCAGGACAAGTAGGTTTCTAAAAACTGTTTTATTTTGTAATGCAATTTCTATAAAAACAAATGTTGAAAAACAATGAACTAATTAACTATTTTGATACTTATAGAAAAAAAAAGTCTGGCAATCTCTTAGGTGTAAGAGATCAAGCTTATTAAGTGAAAAGAAATCATATCCATATGAAGAAAAATAAAATCAAGAAACGAATGCAAGTGTCATTTATTCAGTAGCATTAAAACACAATCAAAGAAACTCAAAGTTCTCCCTGTAACAAGGGCCAAAAACTGTTCTTTTCTTTATATCAATGTTGCTTTGTTGAGTTTGCTGACCAGTGGCTGTGCTTTGAGGGTCAGAGGATGTTGTTTGCATCAGGGTCTCTTGAATCTCTGTGTGATCAAGCACAGTTTCACCTGGTGGTGTAACTATAACTCTCTCATTTGGCAAGATGTCCTTCAGTGTAGTAACCATGTCATTCAAAGAGAAACCTATGTGATTTAGCTTTTTGTCTCTGGAACCCAAGATGCTCTTTTGGTAGTTCAGCTCACAGCGAATAACCTCGCGTGTATGTGCATGGCTTGCACCTTGTAGTTTTGCAAGCAATCGTTCAACATCTTGCTTGCTTTTACATGGGCCGCCATATTTTGAAACCGCTCCAACAATTAATTTCTTATAAATATGATCCTGAGCTTTTTGCTTTAGTCTAGACACCTTCATTCTTTTTGCAGCATTGAGATTTGCTTCTTCTGAGATGGAGTAGCGTTTTGACCCTTGTTGCTGCTTATGAATGGTTTTGGCAGGTGATAATGTGACCGCTGATGATGTAGGTTCATCTGTCGCCTTTCGGGAAGCAGGTTCTAGTTCTGTCTCTTTAGAAGCGCAACCTTCGGCTTGACTGAGGGTTTTATTCGACCTGTTATTCTCATAAGGGTACCCATGACCGAAGGGGTACTCGCCCATCAGCTGTGAAAATGTGCAGTTTGCCATTTGAACAGCTGTATCCTTAGGCTGATCTTTGCAGTACTCACCGCCAGGTAAGAAATCTTTGAGATTCTCCTCCAGTACAGCTGCGATGGCTTTCATCATCCTCTGTAAACAAGCTCTCATGACAGTACCGTACTGGTTCTCTGCATTGGCACGGCAAAATCTGAACACTCCTTCAAAAGTCCCCTCTTGCATTGGAACCTGTAAGAATACATTCACAAAAGCTTCTGGTTGCAAAAGACAACTGGCATCTTGCGACCATTCCAAGAGCTTGTCATACAGGCAAAGGATGTACCTACTGAAAAGAGGATATTCTCCATCACTCTTCAGAAGCTGCCAAAAGGGTCCCAAGACTTTAAGGTAGACAATAGCAACCACACAGACCAGCGCCTGCAAAGCTTCGTCGTTTGCATCAGCATTGACGCTCTCCAACAGGATATTTGAGTTTGAGGTCTCATTCAGAAGCTGCAGGTCAGATACAAAAAAAACAACATCTTCATGATGGTGAATGAGTCCGGCAGCTGCCTCAAAGTAGTTAATGATACGATTCGACCGATTTATTGGTAGTCTGGAAGGGTTTTTTCTCTCAAGGCAAAAGGCAAGCCAGTACCTGCGGTAGTTTGGGTTGGTCTCCTCACTTGGACATAAAATTTCAGAAGCCGTGTGAATGTAACGAGCCACTGTGCTCTCGTCGAAGTTGACGAAACTCTGAAATTTGGGGAGCTTGTCGCGTCCCAGTTTCTCGCCAGTGGTGTTCACGAGATCTCTTCCGAATGACATCATTTGCTGCTCAATTACATCAATAAGTTCGAAAAAGAATTGGCAGATGTAACGCAGGAAATCCAAAGGTGGCACAAGTGGATGGGTGCTTTCTTTGACTTTGTCATCGAGAGATCTCAGGTTGGCATCTTCCTTCAGCATTGCCGAGAAGTGATTCTGAAGTAGGTCCATTGAAGCCACCTTAGCAGCTTCGTTCTTTCCTCCACACACGTCTGCAATCTTTTGCCAAGACAGCACAGAGATGTCAAGAAGTGTTACATTGTCGCCCGTGTCATTTCTTGGGTCTTCTTCCACACCTTCTAGTGACTGTAACAATCTTTGATGGCTCTGTGATCTTTGTTCCTTTTTTACACTGATCACATGGGGAATTTGCTTTGGTTCACGCTGAAATTGAGTTTTTACAGTGGCACCTGCCTGCCAAATATCAAAGGGTTCATCTTCCTTCTTCAATGCAGTGGTAGGTTTATGCACGGAAATGCTGCGTTTCTTTATCATTTCCATCCTTTGGTATTCAAGATACTCTGCATCCCCTTCAGGAGCAAGATCAAATGGACTCTGAAGAAACTCATCCAGCAATCCACGGCTCCGCTTTCGGCTCCTCTGATTGTTGCGGTACTGTATTCTGAAATTCTTGAGATTAGCTCGTAGGACCTTGTAGGCTTTTTGGATCTTGCCATCATAACAAAATAAAGGCTCAAAGTTACGAATCCAGGAAACTAAGACGACCGGGTCTAATTTCTCTCGTGAAATAAAGTTAGTCAATTCGAGAATTAGGCCGTTTGTGAGACCAGTTAAATTTGCACGATCAGAAAAATCAGACATTTCAAGTAAATCTCTTCTTCCAATTCCAATACTATCACATATAGGTCCAACAAATTCGAAGTTGACATCCGACTCTAGAAAATTTTCTCTGGCATCTCCAGTTAAACTTATAGCAGTCGTGGTGTTTCTCTCAATCAGACTTTGGAAATCAGCAGACTGAAACATTGGGATAACCTGTTGGAGCCATTGTATTAGGTCAACCCACGAAACATCTTGCTCCTCTCTCATCAGCCCAATCTGGACCAACATGCGGTTTTTCCAGGGCTTTTCATCCAGCCCCAACAGTTCTCCGAAATGAGCACCAAGATAGTCGTCAACAAGCTTGGAATAAAAATCATCCTCTGCAAGACATAAAACAACAAAATTATTATATATGGGTCAATGACATGACCTGCATATTTTTATGTCCAGGACCAGCACCAAGTGCATTATTTTCTTTAAAATGATATGATAAATTCCTGACATGCATCACTTTATTCTATAAAACCTATTTAGTTTTAAATAATTTTTTGTATATTTAAATAATATGTATTTTATACCCCCAGAACTGTCTGAGCAAATGAACAGACTAAAAAAAAAAGCTGAAAAGTTAATTGAAAAACTTGTTTCCAGCTATTTTTACGTTCTCAAATGTCAGGGTGGCACAACTATAAATATGTGTCTTTTATTATGAATTGACATGGTAATAACAGTAAACCTGATAATGCATATATCCAGACGACCCTAACTGATCCTTGTGGCAGAGTGAAAAGATTTGTAGATTTCTCTCAAATACTGGTAAAAAATATATACACTAATTTCAAGTATGGGTAGGTTGGTACACTTTCCATGTCAGGTGGTACAACTACAGTATATATACACACAATTATTTGGTTGTACCGCCTGACATAAGTCAAAAAATGAATTTAAACACTTTTTGAAATGTTATCTAACAACTAAAACTTACACGACTGTACATGACTCAAAAACATGCATTACATCAGTTGAGATTTAAAAAAAAATAATTAAGTTTTAATGTTTTTAATATATATTATGTATAGAAATAACTATTATATAAGGTAGATATTTAAAAAAAAAAGTAGTTTGTGTTGATTGCAAGTCATTAAAAAATAAGACAAAAAGTGGTACTCACTGAGCTCAGCAGCAATGGTCATAGCACTGGCACTAGAGGAACCAAAGTCTTGCAGATTCTCCATTGCTGAACATCAAAGTGGCTTGGCTTGTTTTTTAAACCATCCGGCGAGCACACTTCCAAATAAAGGCCAGATAAATGTTTTAGTAATAACGACCAGAGCAAGGTAGTCCAAAGCTAATCTAACCGTGAAACAAATATTATTCCTCAGGTTAATTTTTTTATCAAGTTAGAACAGGAGTAACTTACCTGTCTGAGACCATACTTTACTTATTCAACTGAAAAAATTAAACAATCATCTTCCGCCTTATCAGTCAATAGGTTTACAAGACATATCCTTTAGTAAACAATATATTATAAATATACTAAGGTAACATGGTAACTCGCTATATGCTATCTGATAGCATTTTTACATTGCATATTAATTATTGAACCATTATTTTAGTCTGTGGTTTCCTTGGAAATACATTGGTTATGAAAATTACCAGTTGCTCATGGGACAAAAACAGTTACATCACTGCTAACTTTACTAGCATAAATCAAGGTCACACACTCTATCAAGCGAGTTATTGGTTAGTTATCCTTGAATAATCAAGAACAAAATGTTCACGCCACATTCGCTCACGCGGCTGCTTTTTGTATTTATATAAAAAATGGAGGGGGGGCGTATTATCGACCTCCTGATATTATTGACTAAACATCACTTTTTATTATTTTGGTTTTTACTATACAAAAAAATAATCATAAGCACATTGCCTGAAAACTAGAATATTTTCATTATCGTTGTTTGGCCTCTTTAGCGCGCGAGAATGCAGCTTATTGTGAAGTTTGAAAACGTGCCGTTTGCGTTGAATTGGTATTTCTGTGGAAGATTGCCATTGATAAGACTTTTAAACAAAGTTATTTAGTGAACATGTTTAAAACTAATAAGCATTCACAAAAATTTACCAAGGGCAATGGATGTTCAATGGACAACAATAGTAGCTACGTTACTGTTCCTGCTTTAGAGAGAAATTTCAAAATGTACTCACCAATGAATTGTGCTGCAGCGGTACTATTTGCTTTGTAGAAGATAGGTGTTTTGTGCAGCGTGTTTTTCTCTTTGGACCCTTTGCAGTGTGCAGAGAGAGTGGAGGGGTTCCGTCTTGGTAACAACTTTAATGTAAACGGGGGAGCGTCCACTCTACACCATGGACTTCCCTGTTAAGTCACGTGTGCGCTGATTGGATATACCTCTTCCATTCTTTGGATAAAACGGCTATGCTACGCATAAAACATTGCTTCTGCGAAATTGCGAATCGTTCGTGACATTGCGTAACTCCGAAAAGCTTTACAAACTATTAACAAACCGTCATAATGAAATAATATCTAGGCACTTATAGCTGATATTTTTCAATCAACTTCTATAAACAAAAGCGTTTTATCGAAATGCATGTTACGTGCTCCAGTTTTGTTGCAGTAATGATTCCTCCAGTCACATAAAACATGAAGACAAGTCAGTCATGGCATACATAACGAACTGTAATGCATGGTTTGCAGAAGAGTTTTATTCTCCAAATAAGAGTGGGCAGGCTAGGAAGAGCCATGGGAAGAGCCTCTCACCATTGGGCATGAAAGCGGATATGACGACATTCATTGACTCACGCTAGTGCATCATGGGACTCGGATAATAACAACAAAGAAGCAAGACGGTACTTCGGGTATGTTTCAGGAATGGAGCTGTAAACGCTAAATAAATAAGCATGATTGTCCAGATTTTCAGCGAAGACTTGACCACTGCTGTTGAACCTATCTGTTACAATGCAATGGATTATAACATTTAAATTAACTATTTGCAAGGTGTGCGTATGGCACTTTTCAATATTTCCTTTACATTCGTCTTCGTGAAGTTTTCTTGAATTTACTAAAGTGATTTTTAGTTTAAAAAAAATTAAGAACTTGTTATAGAATAAGGCAGGTTTCAAATTCAACCACAGAGCCAGATTCACTCCAGGCTCCTTCTGCAGAAATGTCAACCACCCAGGGGGACATTCCAGGGACGTCCCAGACTGCACCTGTAAACGCAAAAAGACCTTTGAAGAGGAAAGCTGATTCTCTTAAGGATGACAAAAGCAAAAAGAAAAAGAGAAAAAATGTCAAGCGAACTGTGAGACCAAATTACACCATCCAGGAGGGAGAGGATATGCTTTTGATTATATCAAATATAAGTAGTGGTGACAGTATATGGAAGCCCAAGCGGAAGGGATGTAAGAAAAAAAAAGTAAACAAAAAAGGCAGGAGTAAAACCTCTGCTAACAAAACAAAAAAAGCACCAGTAAAAGTCCCCAAAGTCACTGAAGGAACTATCGATACAAATGTTGATTTGGAAGCTGTGAATTCTGTTAGTTTAGACCACTGGGGTCAGAGTTTACCAATGGAGGTCCTGGTGAAAATCTTTCAGTTTGCAATTCACCAGGATGGAGCTGTTCCTTTTCTGTGCAGGTGAGGCCCATACGGCGTATTTGTGCTATTCAGTTTCTGTACAGCCTTTATAACTTGCTACAGATTGTAAATATTTGCTTTATGTTTATAGTTGCATTTGTTTGCTGTCTTTAAAAGGGTTGGTAGAGTGTGCCATCTATGGAATGGAGCCGCGTCCTCTCCGGTCCTGTGGCGCAATGTGTCAATTGGCTACTGCTGGATTGAACCCGGTAAGACTCAATTACCTGGGACAGAACAGAAGATTAGGAACACGATAGATTGGCTAGCTGAAAACAGGTCAGTGGTTGAACCAAGTAAAAGGATGTTGTTGTTTTTACCCTGGAATAACTTGCATCGCAAAGCATAATTTTTGCACATTATCCAAGTTTTGTTGTTCATTTCCTGTGTAGATTGTCTCAGCTGAGAGAGTTCTCCCTTTGCCACTGGAAAAAACATGTTGACTATGTTATTCAGGTAATAATAATTAATCTGCTTTGGAATTTTGTTTCTGGTATCTAAATCTGTTTCTAAAAATGTTTTGGGAGTGTTGTTCTGTATTGTGTAATCAGGGACTGTGCTCTGATTTTCTAGAAAGTTTCACAATCATGCCACAATCTTCATTCGCTCAAGCTGTCTTACTGCACGGGAATGACAGAAACAGCTTTCCAAAGCCTTGGCGCTGACTGTCGTTCATTGGAGAATATAAATGTGCAACACTCAGAGGTTTGTATGTAATTACATGATTCTTTACCTAGATTTAAAGGGTCTCTTACCCCAAAATGAAAATTTTGCTTACTTTCTCCTGTGAAACAGAAAAGAGGATATTTAGGTATAAATAATGTCATACGGACTACTTCATGATCCTTTTTTTTTGCATATTTGAAAAGCTTAAAGCTTCTGTCACTGTAGTTGCATGGAAAATAGTGGCCTGTATTCTCAGTATAGCCACAAATAATTTTACACCTGGTATTAATTCAGTTGTTTAGGGGTGGGTTTACCGTTTTGGGGGCCCTAAGCAAAGTCAGGATCCCTACACCTCACTCTGGGGAGTAGTTGGGACATTACGTAACGTTACTTTGCGTAATTTTACTCTGAATTGCACAAACAGTCATTTTTAAAAGAATTAAGTGAGAAATTATTTTATTTTACACTGCATAACAATAATTGTCTACACTTTATTACCTACTCCCTTAAGCTTTAAGATATAAACCTTCTTGGTTTTGGATTCATCAAGAGTCTTAATTTTGTTCATTGTCTTATATTTAAAATGACACAATGTATTTCTGATATGAATAAAACATGTCAAATTAAAAGAGTTTTAATTGTCGCTTCCATAGACATCACATCAGTGTGTATTTTACAAAAAAACTGCACAGTTATATATGACATATGACAAGCATCTCTGGCTCAGTGTCAAAACGCGCACACCGATTTGGTTAGTGTTAGTTAGTTCACCTAAAGATTAAAATACTATCATTTATTCAACCTCATGTCATTCCAAACCCATATGACTTTTGTGCATTTTCAAGACACAAATGTGAAGATAGCCTATTTTAATGAAATCTGGGAGTTTCTGTCCCTCCATTGAAAGTCTATAAACCCATACTGTAACTCTGATGCTTAAAATCATGAATCGAGCAGTTTAGTCCAAGAGGAGAGACGATTGTTTTTAATGATGAGAAGATTTAATTTAGGCTTATTCACATATAAAAGTTGATCAGCAAACAATATTTGTAGAATTCTAAATTTGATAACAGAAGCAATGTCTGTTTGTATTAATTTATGAGGTCAACAGCACTTTTGTAACAGTGATCATCAACTGAATTAATTGCTTGGTCAGCGATTGCATGATGTTTAACAACGCTACTGCAGATGATCCATTGTCGAGTGGTCAGTCAAAACACATTGCTATTTACACCTGGTAGTGACGAATTTAAATTGGTGTGTTTGACTTAAAGCGGTGCTGCGCACACCGTCGCTGTGACCACTATATATTGTGTTGATAAAGTGCACAATTCTCCTAAAACCGGTTCTTGTGCATATGTATCTGCCTTTCCAAATCCCTAGTTTTACTTTACCATATGCTACCCCTTGTTACCATCACATGCTACCTGTTTTGTATCCTTTTTTAATATAGTTTAATGTTGATGGTCTGGTGTCCTTCCTTGAGGCGTACGGCAACCAAATAAAGAAAATTTACTTCACACACAGCACCAAAAGTGACAAACTGCTCAATGTGTTGTCTGTAAGTTAATATTAATCCTTTTTACTTAATGTGACTCAAGTTTTTACTGTATGTTTGTTAGTTCCTAATGAGGGAAATGTCTCTGAATTTAAAGAAAGGTTGCTGTCCAGAACTCAGGCTTCTGGAGATCAATACTAAATTAGATGGAGGATACTGCCAGCTTCCCATCTGTATTCAGGCTTTGCAGATTGGGTGCCCTAAACTTCAGGTATTAAACTAAAATGTTTTGTGATCTTCATGTAAACTTACCAATTCAATATACAAGAAAGTGCACAAGAGTTGATGTATAGCTGTATTTTCTCAATTGAGTGCAGTTAGTGTTTGTCATTCCAAAAATATTTGCACATATTATGCATTACATTACATTTTTTAAAATTTGAGGGAGGGGTTAAATTTCCATGAGGTCTGAAATTTAAGGTGACATTTTGTATATCTAAATACTTGGGAATGTGTACCGTTATATACTGTATCGTTATACGCCACCTACTGGTGGTTTTAGTTTCATATTTAAAGTCCCTTTTAATTAAGTTGAACAATTAGAAATCATTTCGTATTTAAATATTGAAGAAAAAATCTAATAGCATTATTTATGTAATTGTAAATGAAAAAAGTTAATCAAAGTTATCAAACTTTTGAAAGGTTTCGATCCACTTCAAATGTTGACTACTGTAAATGAATTCCACTTCTGTGTCACCTCCGCACTGCAAATTATTACGTATATTGGTAACAGCCTTATACTGTTAATATAATTTAATTTAATTTGAATAAAGCCTGAGTTTAGCTCGAACCCTAAGCAAACACACCTGAACCAGCTAATCAATAGCCGCATTTCCACTGCCGGGCTAGGGCTGGGCCAGAGCTAACATTTCCACTGCCGAGCCAGTAGCCCCGCAGCGCTGCCCTAAACCCCGCCCCTAACACACCTTTCTGGATCAAACGTCATACAACCCAACCCATTTCAGCGGGTATTATGAATTAATCTGAAATAGTTATGCATGCTTTCATAACATCTCGACTGGACTACTGTAATTCTGTGTATATCGGCTTGTGTTTCACGTCTACAATTAGTTTAGAATGCAGCGGCTCGGCTTCTCTACGGTAAACGTAATATGATTCTGTCACGCCAGTATTGATCTCACTACATTGGCTGCCGATCAAATATAGAATTGATTTCAAAATTCTATTGTTTGTTTTTAAATCCATTTGTAATGAGACACCACAGTATTTAACAGATTTGCTACACCCCTACGTTCAGTCAAGGTCACTTGATCCGCAAACTCCGGACTATTGCAAGTCCACAGGACAAGATTAAAAAATAGAGGTTATCGTGCCTTCTCTGTCATCTGCCCCAAATGATGGAACACTCTCCCGGTTCATATTAGAACTGCCACAACTTATACTTTTAAGTCCTCCCTCAAGACCCATTTATTTTCTTTGGTGTTTTAATTATACCTTGATTTGCTGTTTCAGGATTTTATTTTTATGTGTTGCATCTATTTTACAGCTTGTGTACAGCACTTTGGTCAACCTCGGTTGTTTTTAAATGTGCTTTATAAATAAACATTCTATTCTATTCTATTAATTTATTTTTTAAGTTAGGAAGATAGTATATTAACTCACCGGCCGTGGCTGTAGTAGTGTCCCGATTGGTCTCGCGAGTCGCCACTAACAGAGGGACAGTGACCCAGCGCACCGTCCATCAAGTCGAACCATGGAAAAATCCTGGAAAAATGGCCATTGTGCATTTTAATCACCTTGTACAATACTGCACCCGCAATTTTTTTATTTTTTTCCTGAACTTGAAGCGTTGCTCGCTGAATGTTTAGCTTAGAAAGTTCAGCATCGATGTATTTTGTAACATCCTCGTTTCTTCACACGCCGTCAAATTGACGTCGTACCCTTTTTTTTTTTTCCCCTTTTTTTTTTTTGCGTGATATAAAAAAGTGAAATGTGCATCTTGCTTCAGATCATAACGTTCCATAACACAGATAAACTCCGCCTTTTACCTTGAGCACGCCTCTAGCCCGAGCTCTCCCCCTCTGGCCCAAGGTATTCGACGGGCCAGAAATCCTGGCCGTTGGCCCCGAGTAAGCACCGATCAAGCCCCGGAAGTGACAGTGGAAACGCGACTGGCCTTGGCACGCACTAGCACAGCTCGGCCCTGGCCCGGCAGTGGAAACGCGGCTAATTTCTTCAGGATTACTTAAAAAAAAGCTCCAAGCAGGTGATTTTTTTTTATCAGGGTCGGAGCTTAACTCCGCAAGAGAGTAACCCTCCAGGACACGAGCTGCCCATCCCTGCTCTAAGTGTTATTAATGGTGATGTAGAATGAAAATGTATAAAAATTGTACTACAAATATAAAATATTACAATCTTATTTTTTACTTCTCTTTTAAATTATTTTATAATTTAGACTTTTAGATTGATGAATGTCACTCCAGTTCCTAAAATGATCCGCAACACACCCAGTTCAACGTCCGGTTTTCCCATGCTAGAGGAGCTGTGCATTGCCACTTCCTCTCACTCTTTCATGACGGACAGTGACCTGAACAATGTGCTGCATGGCTCCCCCCACCTGCGTGTGCTAGACCTGCGTGGTGCCTCCCGCATCACAGCCACTGGTCTCTACGCTCTGCCTTTTGAGAGTAAGTTTCAATTTTGAATTAACGAGAGTAAGCATTGATGTACCTCAAACAGTAGTGAATGTAATAGTTAACATGAATAGCACATGGTGTGCTGGACGTTTGATGGAGTTTACAGTATAAAAGGATTTGATCATACCTATGAATTTTAGGGATACAATAATATGCTGCTTTTCCCTTATTTTTGTTTGCCCTGTCTTGTGTAGAACTGGAGTGTCTATATTGGGGCCTGTACTTCAGTAGCAATACAATGGTAGCATCCAAGAAAGGCATACACATGCTTGCCCAGAAATGGAGCAGCACCCTCAGGGAGCTTGATTTGGCCAACCAGCCATTTTCTGAGGAAGATATGGAGATTGCCATGGGATATCTTGCACATGCTGCTGGAGTCGACTTGTTTCGCTCCCTGAACCTCAGTGGTACAAAAATCACTTCATCTTCACTCAGGTAAGGATTACCTTTGTAGTTGCTCATATGCTTATAGTGCCTGCCAGAAGACTGGTACCATTTATTATTGTTTCATAGGTTACTGATAACCCAGGCACCAGCTCTGAAGTACTTGAATCTATCGTCTTGCCGGTATCTGCCCAGAGGGCTCAAAAGAGTATATCATGGTCAAGAAGACATTCAGCTTCTCCTGGACAAATTAGGCTGAACATGGAGCCTATTTATTGTCTGAACTTTAATAGTTCATTTAGTTCATTCAGTTGTTTTTAACATGTACTTAAATGTGGTGTGTGTGTGTGTAACTTGTGATTTGTATATAACTATAAAGCCTTTTCTCATGTAAAGTTAGACTTACCAGTAAAGAACCCATTTATATTTGTGTATCTTTACTGTCCAAAACATGTTTATGTGCTGGAATACAATAAATGTCAAATGTTGTGAAATTATGACAATGTAAACAAGTCATCTTCAATAAAAACACAATCTTTATAATGAAAGAGATTACTGACTTGAGAATTATGAAATATAATAACATGTTGCAGCTTTAAGTTTATTTGTATTGTTTTGAACATGTAGCCAGAAAGCAGTGTATTAAACAAAACACTGACATACTATGTTGCAGTTTAAAAGTGTAAAACTAGAAAGAGAAGTTATCTTAAACTCTAATATGAACAATGCAACTTAAATGGTATACACTTAAATGATACACTTGCAGATTTGCAAATGGAATAAAAAGTAAGAGATAAGTATGATTGTATTTAATAAAGCATGAATAGTTTGCATGGCATATCGCATCCAATCTTAACTCTACTTTTGTAAAGCAAGCAGACTCAGCCCAGTCTTTGGGTCTCTAACACACCTCTCCATTAATTGCATGTATGTGAGGTTCTCTTGTGTGTTGGGATCAAAGAAACCCTTGGTGTCATCATCTGGATCAGAGAGGATCTTGTTCATCTCCTCATCAAAGTACCCTCTTTGGTAAGCCACCTCCACAGGGACACGATGGCTGTGCACAGGATCAATGATGCCCCCCGTAGCAATCTGAGCTTCTAGCAGACGAATACCATGGTCCTTGACAATCAGATCTTTTTTTAAGGCCTGGAACAAGGAGATTGTTTTTCCTGTGTTGGGGTCTGTGTAACCAGTAACTGCTCGCTCTGCAGACAGCAGTTTGCTTTTCCATTCTGTTCCAACAATCCCTTCAGTCACCGCCTGCTCTACTGACAGTTTTTTGTTCTTTACTGGGTCAATCATAAAGCCAGTAGCAGCCTGGGCCTCAAGTAAAACCAAAGACGTCCCAGGAGTTAGAAGTCTCTTATTTTTGGCTTCGGTTATGCTCATGGTCTGTTTGGTAGACTGCACAAATACACCAGCAATGCAGTTTGTCCCTTTCAGGTATTTTCGCACAGAGTCTATTTCACTTACATGACCAACTGTGACTTTTCCAGTTGTTAGGTCTTTGTACATTTTCTCATCGATGACTTTGGATAGCAACAGCTCATCAGCACTCACATCCTTTCTGATACCTTGGAAGGTATTTTTTTGGGTTGTCTCTGTTGTTGCTGTGGTGGTGGTGGTAGTAATTGTGTGGGTGCTTGTTCCTGATTTCTGTGATACTAAGGTCAGAACTATTTCTAAGAATTGTTCAATAGTTATTGTACCTGACTTAAACTGCTGCACCAGTTCTCTCCTCTTTTCCTCAGAGATGTAATTTGAATACAACAGATCCCAAAGTGTCACCAGCTGTCCTTGGAATTTACCTCCTGCTTTGTTTGTGGTTGCAGACTTGAGGATATTCTTTGTATGTTCATCAATGAAAAAGTAGTACTCTCCCTTTTTCACAATCACAAGGAGGCTCAGGCCAGTGTAGGGGTCTTTAACACACCTCTCCACAAGTTGCAAGTATGTGAGGTTCTCCTGTGTGTTGGGATCAAAGAAACCCTTGGTGTCATCATCTGGATCAGAGAGGACCTTGTTCATCTCCTCATCAAAGTACCCTCTTTGGTAAGCCACCTCCACTGGGACACGATGGCTGTGCACAGGATCAATGATGCCCCCCGTAGCAATCTGAGCTTCTAGCAGACGAATACCATGGTCCTTGACAATCAGATCTTTTTTTAAGGCCTGGAACAAGGAGATTGTTTTTCCCGTGTTGGGGTCTGTGTAACCAGTAACTGCCCGCTCTGCAGACAGCAGTTTGCTTTTCCATTCTGTTCCAACAATCCCTTCAGTCACCGCCTGCTCTACTGACAGTTTTTTGTTCTTTACTGGGTCAATCATAAAGCCAGTAGCAGCCTGGGCCTCAAGTAAAACCAAAGACGTTCCAGGTGTTAGAAGTCCCTTATTTTTGGCTTCGGTTATGCTCATGGTCTGTTTGGTAGACTGCACAAATACACCAGCAATGCAGTTTGTCCCTTTCAGGTATTTTCGCACAGAGTCTATTTCACTCACATGATCAACTGTGACTTTTCCAGTTGTTAGGTCTTTGTACATTTTCTCATCGATGACTTTGGATAGCAACAGCTCATCAGCACTCACATCCTTTCTGATACCTTGGAAGGTGTTGTTTTGGGTTGTCTCTGTTGTTGCTGTGGTGGTGGTAGTAATTGTGTGGGTGCTTGTTCCTGATTTCTGTGATACTAAGGTCAGAACTATTTCTAAGAGTTGTTCAATAGTTATTGTACCTGACTTAAACTGCTGCACCAGTTCTCTCCTCTTTTCCTCAGATATGTAATTTGAATACAACAGATCCCAAAGTGTCACCAGCTGTCCTTGGAATTTACCTCCTGCTTTGTTTGTGGTTGCAGACTTGAGGATATTCTTTATATGTTCATCAATGAAAAAGTAGTACTCTCCCTTTTTCACAATCACAAGGAGGCTCAGGCCAGTGATGGGGTCTTTAACACACCTCTCCACAAGTTGCAAGTATGTGAGGTTCTCCTGTGTGTTGGGATCAAAGAAACCCTTGGTGTCGTCATCTGGATCAGAGAGGACCTTGTTCATCTCCTCATCAAAGTACCCTCTTTGGTAAGCCACCTCCACTGGGACACGATGGCTGTGCACAGGATCAATGATGCCCCCCGTAGCAATCTGAGCTTCTAGCAGACGAATACCATGGTCCTTGACAATCAGATCTTTTTTTAAGGCCTGGAACAAGGATATTGTTTTTCCCGTGTTGGGGTCTGTGTAACCAGTAACTGCCCGCTCTGCAGACAGCAGTTTGCTTTTCCATTCTGTTCCAACAATCCCTTCAGTCACCGCCTGCTCTACTGACAGTTTTTTGTTCTTTACTGGGTCAATCATAAAGCCAGTAGCAGCCTGGGCCTCAAGTAAAACCAAAGACGTTCCAGGTGTTAGAAGCCCCTTATTTTTGGCTTCGGTTATGCTCATGGTCTGTTTGGTAGACTGCACAAATACACCAGCAATGCAGTTTGTCCCTTTCAGGTATTTTCGCACAGAGTCTATTTCACTCACATGATCAACTGTGACTTTTCCAGTTGTTAGGTCTTTGTACATTTTCTCATCGATGACTTTGGATAGCAACAGCTCATCAGCACTCACATCCTTTCTGATACCTTGGAATGTGTTGTTTTGGGTTGTCTCTGTTGTTGCTGTGGTGGTGGTAGTAATTGTGTGGGTGCTTGTTCCTGATTTCTGTGATACTAAGGTCAGAACTATTTCTAAGAATTGTTCAATAGTTATTGTACCTGACTTAAACTGCTGCACCAGTTCTCTCCTCTTTTCCTCAGATATGTAATTTGAATACAACAGATCCCAAAGTGTCACCAGCTGTCCTTGGAATTTACCTCCTGCTTTGTTTGTCGTTGCAGACTTGAGGATATTCTTTGTATATTCATCAATGAAAAAGTAGTACTCTCCCTTTTTCACGATCACAAGGAGGCTCAGGCCAGTGATGGGGTCTTTAACACACCTCTCCACAAGTTGCAAGTATGTGAGGTTCTCCTGTGTGTTGGGATCAAAGAAACCCTTGGTGTCATCATCTGGATCAGAGAGGACCTTGTTCAGCTCCTCATCAAAGTACCCTCTTTGGTAAGCCACCTCCACAGGGACACGATGGCTGTGCACAGGATCAATGATGCCCCCTGTAGCAATCTGAGCTTCTAGCAGACGAATACCATGGTCCTTGACAATCAGATCTTTTTTTAAGGCCTGGAACAAGGAGATTGTTTTTCCCGTGTTGGGGTCTGTGTAACCAGTAACTGCCCGCTCTGCAGACAGCAGTTTGCTTTTCCATTCTGTTCCAACAATCCCTTCAGTCACCGCCTGCTCTACTGACAGTTTTTTGTTCTTTACTGGGTCAATCATAAAGCCAGTAGCAGCCTGGGCCTCAAGTAAAACCAAAGACGTTCCAGGTGTTAGAAGTCCCTTATTTTTGGCTTCGGTTATGCTCATGGTCTGTTTTGTAGACTGCACAAATACACCAGCAATGCAGTTTGTCCCTTTCAGGTATTTTCGCACAGAGTCTATTTCACTCACATGATCAACTGTGACTTTTCCAGTTGTTAGGTCTTTGTACATTTTCTCATCGATGACTTTGGATAGCAACAGCTCATCAGCACTCACATCCTTTCTGATACCTTGGAAGGTGTTGTTTTGGGTTGTCTCTGTTGTTGCTGTGGTGGTGGTAGTAATTGTGTGGGTGCTTGTTCCTGATTTCTGTGATACTAAGGTCAGAACTATTTCTAAGAATTGTTCAATAGTTATTGTACCTGACTTAAACTGCTGCACCAGTTCTCTCCTCTTTTCCTCAGAAATGTAATTTGAATACAACAGATCCCAAAGTGTCACCAGCTGTCCTTGGAATTTACCTCCTGCTTTGTTTGTGGTTGCAGACTTGAGGATATTCTTTGTATGTTCATCAATGAAAAAGTAGTACTCTCCCTTTTTCACGATCACAAGGAGGCTCAGGCCAGTGATGGGGTCTTTAACACACCTCTCCACAAGTTGCAAGTATGTGAGGTTCTCCTGTGTGTTGGGATCAAAGAAACCCTTGGTGTCATCATCTGGATCAGAGAGGATCTTGTTCATCTCCTCATCAAAGTACCCTCTTTGGTAAGCCACCTCCACAGGGACACGATGGCTGTGCACAGGATCAATGATGCCCCCCGTAGCAATCTGAGCTTCTAGAAGACGAATACCATGGTCCTTAACAATCAGATCTTTTTTTAAGGCCTGGAACAAGGAGATTGTTTTTCCCGTGTTGGGGTCTGTGTAACCAGTAACTGCCCGCTCTGCAGACAGCAGTTTGCTTTTCCATTCTGTTCCAACAATCCCTTCAGTCACCGCCTGCTCTACTGACAGTTTTTTGTTCTTTACTGGGTCAATCATAAAGCCAGTAGCAGCCTGGGCCTCAAGTAAAACCAAAGACGTTCCAGGTGTTAGAAGCCCCTTATTTTTGGCTTCGGTTATGCTCATGGTCTGTTTGGTAGACTGCACAAATACACCAGCAATGCAGTTTGTCCCTTTCAGGTATTTTCGCACAGAGTCTATTTCACTCACATGATCAACTGTGACTTTTCCAGTTGTTAGGTCTTTGTACATTTTCTCATCGATGACTTTGGATAGCAACAGCTCATCAGCACTCACATCCTTTCTGATACCTTGGAATGTGTTGTTTTGGGTTGTCTCTGTTGTTGCTGTGGTGGTGGTAGTAATTGTGTGGGTGCTTGTTCCTGATTTCTGTGATACTAAGGTCAGAACTATTTCTAAGAATTGTTCAATAGTTATTGTACCTGACTTAAACTGCTGCACCAGTTCTCTCCTCTTTTCCTCAGATATGTAATTTGAATACAACAGATCCCAAAGTGTCACCAGCTGTCCTTGGAATTTACCTCCTGCTTTGTTTGTCGTTGCAGACTTGAGGATATTCTTTGTATATTCATCAATGAAAAAGTAGTACTCTCCCTTTTTCACGATCACAAGGAGGCTCAGGCCAGTGATGGGGTCTTTAACACACCTCTCCACAAGTTGCAAGTATGTGAGGTTCTCCTGTGTGTTGGGATCAAAGAAACCCTTGGTGTCATCATCTGGATCAGAGAGGACCTTGTTCAGCTCCTCATCAAAGTACCCTCTTTGGTAAGCCACCTCCACAGGGACACGATGGCTGTGCACAGGATCAATGATGCCCCCTGTAGCAATCTGAGCTTCTAGCAGACGAATACCATGGTCCTTGACAATCAGATCTTTTTTTAAGGCCTGGAACAAGGAGATTGTTTTTCCCGTGTTGGGGTCTGTGTAACCAGTAACTGCCCGCTCTGCAGACAGCAGTTTGCTTTTCCATTCTGTTCCAACAATCCCTTCAGTCACCGCCTGCTCTACTGACAGTTTTTTGTTCTTTACTGGGTCAATCATAAAGCCAGTAGCAGCCTGGGCCTCAAGTAAAACCAAAGACGTTCCAGGTGTTAGAAGTCCCTTATTTTTGGCTTCGGTTATGCTCATGGTCTGTTTTGTAGACTGCACAAATACACCAGCAATGCAGTTTGTCCCTTTCAGGTATTTTCGCACAGAGTCTATTTCACTCACATGATCAACTGTGACTTTTCCAGTTGTTAGGTCTTTGTACATTTTCTCATCGATGACTTTGGATAGCAACAGCTCATCAGCACTCACATCCTTTCTGATACCTTGGAAGGTGTTGTTTTGGGTTGTCTCTGTTGTTGCTGTGGTGGTGGTAGTAATTGTGTGGGTGCTTGTTCCTGATTTCTGTGATACTAAGGTCAGAACTATTTCTAAGAATTGTTCAATAGTTATTGTACCTGACTTAAACTGCTGCACCAGTTCTCTCCTCTTTTCCTCAGAAATGTAATTTGAATACAACAGATCCCAAAGTGTCACCAGCTGTCCTTGGAATTTACCTCCTGCTTTGTTTGTGGTTGCAGACTTGAGGATATTCTTTGTATGTTCATCAATGAAAAAGTAGTACTCTCCCTTTTTCACGATCACAAGGAGGCTCAGGCCAGTGATGGGGTCTTTAACACACCTCTCCACAAGTTGCAAGTATGTGAGGTTCTCCTGTGTGTTGGGATCAAAGAAACCCTTGGTGTCATCATCTGGATCAGAGAGGATCTTGTTCATCTCCTCATCAAAGTACCCTCTTTGGTAAGCCACCTCCACAGGGACACGATGGCTGTGCACAGGATCAATGATGCCCCCCGTAGCAATCTGAGCTTCTAGAAGACGAATACCATGGTCCTTAACAATCAGATCTTTTTTTAAGGCCTGGAACAAGGAGATTGTTTTTCCCGTGTTGGGGTCTGTGTAACCAGTAACTGCCCGCTCTGCAGACAGCAGTTTGCTTTTCCATTCTGTTCCAACAATCCCTTCAGTCACCGCCTGCTCTACTGACAGTTTTTTGTTCTTTACTGGGTCAATCATAAAGCCAGTAGCAGCCTGGGCCTCAAGTAAAACCAAAGACGTTCCAGGTGTTAGAAGCCCCTTATTTTTGGCTTCGGTTATGCTCATGGTCTGTTTGGTAGACTGCACAAATACACCAGCAATGCAGTTTGTCCCTTTCAGGTATTTTCGCACAGAGTCTATTTCACTCACATGATCAACTGTGACTTTTCCAGTTGTTAGGTCTTTGTACATTTTCTCATCGATGACTTTGGATAGCAACAGCTCATCAGCACTCACATCCTTTCTGATACCTTGGAATGTGTTGTTTTGGGTTGTCTCTGTTGTTGCTGTGGTGGTGGTAGTAATTGTGTGGGTGCTTGTTCCTGATTTCTGTGATACTAAGGTCAGAACTATTTCTAAGAATTGTTCAATAGTTATTGTACCTGACTTAAACTGCTGCACCAGTTCTCTCCTCTTTTCCTCAGATATGTAATTTGAATACAACAGATCCCAAAGTGTCACCAGCTGTCCTTGGAATTTACCTCCTGCTTTGTTTGTCGTTGCAGACTTGAGGATATTCTTTGTATATTCATCAATGAAAAAGTAGTACTCTCCCTTTTTCACGATCACAAGGAGGCTCAGGCCAGTGATGGGGTCTTTAACACACCTCTCCACAAGTTGCAAGTATGTGAGGTTCTCCTGTGTGTTGGGATCAAAGAAACCCTTGGTGTCATCATCTGGATCAGAGAGGACCTTGTTCAGCTCCTCATCAAAGTACCCTCTTTGGTAAGCCACCTCCACAGGGACACGATGGCTGTGCACAGGATCAATGATGCCCCCTGTAGCAATCTGAGCTTCTAGCAGACGAATACCATGGTCCTTGACAATCAGATCTTTTTTTAAGGCCTGGAACAAGGAGATTGTTTTTCCCGTGTTGGGGTCTGTGTAACCAGTAACTGCCCGCTCTGCAGACAGCAGTTTGCTTTTCCATTCTGTTCCAACAATCCCTTCAGTCACCGCCTGCTCTACTGACAGTTTTTTGTTCTTTACTGGGTCAATCATAAAGCCAGTAGCAGCCTGGGCCTCAAGTAAAACCAAAGACGTTCCAGGTGTTAGAAGTCCCTTATTTTTGGCTTCGGTTATGCTCATGGTCTGTTTTGTAGACTGCACAAATACACCAGCAATGCAGTTTGTCCCTTTCAGGTATTTTCGCACAGAGTCTATTTCACTCACATGATCAACTGTGACTTTTCCAGTTGTTAGGTCTTTGTACATTTTCTCATCGATGACTTTGGATAGCAACAGCTCATCAGCACTCACATCCTTTCTGATACCTTGGAAGGTGTTGTTTTGGGTTGTCTCTGTTGTTGCTGTGGTGGTGGTAGTAATTGTGTGGGTGCTTGTTCCTGATTTCTGTGATACTAAGGTCAGAACTATTTCTAAGAATTGTTCAATAGTTATTGTACCTGACTTAAACTGCAGCACCAGTTCTCTCCTCTTTTCCTCAGATATGTAATTTGAATACAACAGATCCCAAAGTGTCACCAGCTGTCCTTGGAATTTACCTCCTGCTTTGTTTGTGGTTGCAGACTTGAGGATATTCTTTGTATGTTCATCAATGAAAAAGTAGTACTCTCCCTTTTTCACGATCACAAGGAGGCTCAGGCCAGTGATGGGGTCTTTAACACACCTCTCCACAAGTTGCAAGTATGTGAGGTTCTCCTGTGTGTTGGGATCAAAGAAACCCTTGGTGTCATCATCTGGATCAGAGAGGACCTTGTTCATCTCCTCATCAAAGTACCCTCTTTGGTAAGCCACCTCCACAGGGACACGATGGCTGTGTACAGGATCAATGATGCCCCCCGTAGCAATCTGAGCTTCTAGCAGACGAATACCATGGTCCTTGACAATCAGATCTTTTTTTAAGGCCTGGAACAAGGAGATTGTTTTTCCCGTGTTGGGGTCTGTGTAACCAGTAACTGCCCGCTCTGCAGACAGCAGTTTGCTTTTCCATTCTGTTCCAACAATCCCTTCAGTCACCGCCTGCTCTACTGACAGTTTTTTGTTCTTTACTGGGTCAATCATAAAGCCAGTAGCAGCCTGGGCCTCAAGTAAAACCAAAGACGTTCCAGGTGTTAGAAGTCCCTTATTTTTGGCTTCGGTTATGCTCATGGTCTGTTTTGTAGACTGCACAAATACACCAGCAATGCAGTTTGTCCCTTTAAGGTATTTTCGCACAGAGTCTATTTCACTCACATGATCAACTGTGACTTTTCCAGTTGTTAGGTCTTTGTACATTTTCTCATCGATGACTTTGGATAGCAACAGCTCATCAGCACTGACATCCTTTCTGATACCTTGGAATGTGTTGTTTTGGGTTGTCTCTGTTGTTGCTGTGGTGGTGGTAGTAATTGTGTGGGTGCTTGTTCCTGATTTCTGTGATACTAAGGTCAGAACTATTTCTAAGAATTGTTCAATAGTTATTGTACCTGACTTAAACTGCTGCACCAGTTCTCTCCTCTTTTCCTCAGATATGTAATTTGAATACAACAGATCCCAAAGTGTCACCAGCTGTCCTTGGAATTTACCTCCTGCTTTGTTTGTGGTTGCAGACTTGAGGATATTCTTTGTATATTCATCAATGAAAAAGTAGTACTCTCCCTTTTTCACGATCACAAGGAGGCTCAGGCCAGTGATGGGGTCTTTAACACACCTCTCCACAAGTTGCAAGTATGTGAGGTTCTCCTGTGTGTTGGGATCAAAGAAACCCTTGGTGTCATCATCTGGATCAGAGAGGACCTTGTTCATTTCCTCATCAAAGTACCCTCTTTGGTAAGCCACCTCCACAGGGACACGATGGCTGTGCACAGGATCAATGATGCCCCCTGTAGCAATCTGAGCTTCTAGCAGACGAATACCATGGTCCTTGACAATCAGATCTTTTTTTAAGGCCTGGAACAAGGAGATTGTTTTTCCCGTGTTGGGGTCTGTGTAACCAGTAACTGCCCGCTCTGCAGACAGCATTTTGTTTTTCCATTCTGTTCCAACAATGCCTTCAGTCACCGCCTGCTCTACTGACAGTTTTTTGTTCTTTACTGGGTCAATCATAAAGCCAGTAGCAGCCTGGGCCTCAAGTAAAACCAAAGACGTTCCAGGTGTTAGAAGTCCCTTATTTTTGGCTTCGGTTATGCTCATGGTCTGTTTTGTAGACTGCACAAATACACCAGCAATGCAGTTTGTCCCTTTCAGGTATTTTCGCACAGAGTCTATTTCACTCACATGATCAACTGTGACTTTTCCAGTTGTTAGGTCTTTGTACATTTTCTCATCGATGACTTTGGATAGCAACAGCTCATCAGCACTCACATCCTTTCTGATACCTTGGAAGGTGTTGTTTTGGGTTGTCTCTGTTGTTGCTGTGGTGGTGGTAGTAATTGTGTGGGTGCTTGTTCCTGATTTCTGTGATACTAAGGTCAGAACTATTTCTAAGAATTGTTCAATAGTTATTGTACCTGACTTAAACTGCTGCACCAGTTCTCTCCTCTTTTCCTCAGATATGTAATTTGAATACAACAGATCCCAAAGTGTCACCAGCTGTCCTTGGAATTTACCTCCTGCTTTGTTTGTGGTTGCAGACTTGAGGATAGTCTTTGTATATTCATCGATGAAAAAGTAGTACTCTCCCTTTTTCACGATCACAAGGAGGCTCAGGCCAGTGATGGGGTCTTTAACACACCTCTCCACAAGTTGCAAGTATGTGAGGTTCTCCTGTGTGTTGGGATCAAAGAAACCCTTGGTGTCATCATCTGGATCAGAGAGGACCTTGTTCATCTCCTCATCAAAGTACCCTCTTTGGTAAGCCACCTCCACAGGGACACGATGGCTGTGCACAGGATCAATGATGCCCCCTGTAGCAATCTGAGCTTCTAGCAGACGAATACCATGGTCCTTGACAATCAGATCTTTTTTTAAGGCCTGGAACAAGGAGATTGTTTTTCCCGTGTTGGGGTCTGTGTAACCAGTAACTGCCCGCTCTGCAGACAGCAGTTTGCTTTTCCATTCTGTTCCAACAATCCCTTCAGTCACCGCCTGCTCTACTGACAGTTTTTTGTTCTTTACTGGGTCAATCATAAAGCCAGTAGCAGCCTGGGCCTCAAGTAAAACCAAAGACGTTCCAGGTGTTAGAAGCCCCTTATTTTTGGCTTCGGTTATGCTCATGGTCTGTTTGGTAGACTGCACAAATACACCAGCAATGCAGTTTGTCCCTTTCAGGTATTTTCGCACAGAGTCTATTTCACTCACATGATCAACTGTGACTTTTCCAGTTGTTAGGTCTTTGTACATTTTCTCATCGATGACTTTGGATAGCAACAGCTCATCAGCACTCACATCCTTTCTGATACCTTGGAAGGTGTTGTTTTGGGTTGTCTCTGTTGTTGCTGTGGTGGTGGTAGTAATTGTGTGGGTGGTTGTTCCTGATTTCTGTGATACTAAGGTCAGAACTATTTCCAAGAATTGTTCAATAGTTATTGTACCTGACTTAAACTGCTGCACCAGTTCTCTCCTCTTTTCCTCAGATATGTAATTTGAATACAACAGATCCCAAAGTGTCACCAGCTGTCCTTGGAATTTACCTCCTGCTTTGTTTGTGGTTGCAGACTTGAGGATATTCTTTGTATGTTCATCAATGAAAAAGTAGTACTCTCCCTTTTTCACAATCACAAGGAGGCTCAGGCCAGTGATGGGGTCTTTAACACACCTCTCCACAAGTTGCAAGTATGTGAGGTTCTCCTGTGTGTTGGGATCAAAGAAACCCTTGGTGTCATCATCTGGATCAGAGAGGACCTTGTTCATCTCCTCATCAAAGTACCCTCTTTGGTAAGCCACCTCCACAGGGACACGATGGCTGTGCACAGGATCAATGATGCCCCCTGTAGCAATCTGAGCTTCTAGCAGACGAATACCATGGTCCTTGACAATCAGATCTTTTTTTAAGGCCTGGAACAAGGATATTGTTTTTCCCGTGTTGGGGTCTGTGTAACCAGTAACTGCCCGCTCTGCAGACAGCATTTTGTTTTTCCATTCTGTTCCAACAATGCCTTCAGTCACCGCCTGCTCTACTGACAGTTTTTTGTTCTTTACTGGGTCAATCATAAAGCCAGTAGCAGCCTGGGCCTCAAGTAAAACCAAAGACGTTCCAGGTGTTAGAAGTCCCTTATTTTTGGCTTCGGTTATGCTCATGGTCTGTTTTGTAGACTGCACAAATACACCAGCAATGCAGTTTGTCCCTTTCAGGTATTTTCGCACAGAGTCTATTTCACTCACATGATCAACTGTGACTTTTCCAGTTGTTAGGTCTTTGTACATTTTCTCATCGATGACTTTGGATAGCAACAGCTCATCAGCACTCACATCCTTTCTGATACCTTGGAAGGTGTTGTTTTGGGTTGTCTCTGTTGTTGCTGTGGTGGTGGTAGTAATTGTGTGGGTGCTTGTTCCTGATTTCTGTGATACTAAGGTCAGAACTATTTCTAAGAATTGTTCAATAGTTATTGTACCTGACTTAAACTGCTGCACCAGTTCTCTCCTCTTTTCCTCAGATATGTAATTTGAATACAACAGATCCCAAAGTGTCACCAGCTGTCCTTGGAATTTACCTCCTGCTTTGTTTGTGGTTGCAGACTTGAGGATATTCTTTGTATATTCATCGATGAAAAAGTAGTACTCTCCCTTTTTCACGATCACAAGGAGGCTCAGGCCAGTGATGGGGTCTTTAACACACCTCTCCACAAGTTGCAAGTATGTGAGGTTCTCCTGTGTGTTGGGATCAAAGAAACCCTTGGTGTCATCATCTGGATCAGAGAGGACCTTGTTCATCTCCTCATCAAAGTACCCTCTTTGGTAAGCCACCTCCACAGGGACACGATGGCTGTGCACAGGATCAATGATGCCCCCTGTTGCAATCTGAGCTTCTAGCAGACGAATACCATGGTCCTTGACAATCAGATCTTTTTTTAAGGCCTGGAACAAGGAGATTGTTTTTCCCGTGTTGGGGTCTGTGTAACCAGTAACTGCCCGCTCTGCAGACAGCATTTTGTTTTTCCATTCTGTTCCAACAATGCCTTCAGTCACCGCCTGCTCTACTGACAGTTTTTTGTTCTTTACTGGGTCAATCATAAAGCCAGTAGCAGCCTGGGCCTCAAGTAAAACCAAAGACGTTCCAGGTGTTAGAAGTCCCTTATTTTTGGCTTCGGTTATGCTCATGGTCTGTTTTGTAGACTGCACAAATACACCAGCAATGCAGTTTGTCCCTTTCAGGTATTTTCGCACAGAGTCTATTTCACTCACATGATCAACTGTGACTTTTCCAGTTGTTAGGTCTTTGTACATTTTCTCATCGATGACTTTGGATAGCAACAGCTCATCAGCACTCACATCCTTTCTGATACCTTGGAAGGTGTTGTTTTGGGTTGTCTCTGTTGTTGCTGTGGTGGTGGTAGTAATTGTGTGGGTGCTTGTTCCTGATTTCTGTGATACTAAGGTCAGAACTATTTCTAAGAATTGTTCAATAGTTATTGTACCTGACTTAAACTGCTGCACCAGTTCTCTCCTCTTTTCCTCAGATATGTAATTTGAATACAACAGATCCCAAAGTGTCACCAGCTGTCCTTGGAATTTACCTCCTGCTTTGTTTGTGGTTGCAGACTTGAGGATATTCTTTGTATATTCATCAATGAAAAAGTAGTACTCTCCCTTTTTCACGATCACAAGCAGGCTCAGGCCAGTGATGGGGTCTTTAACACACCTCTCCACAAGTTGCAAGTATGTGAGGTTCTCCTGTGTGTTGGGATCAAAGAAACCCTTGGTGTCATCATCTGGATCAGAGAGGATCTTGTTCATCTCCTCATCAAAGTACCCTCTTTGGTAAGCCACCTCCACAGGGACACGATGGCTGTGCACAGGATCAATGATGCCCCCCGTAGCAATCTGAGCTTCTAGCAGACGAATACCATGGTCCTTGACAATCAGGTCTTTTTTTAAGGCCTGGAACAAGGAGATTGTTTTTCCTGTGTTGGGGTCTGTGTAACCAGTAACTGCACGCTCTGCAGACAGCAGTTTGCTTTTCCATTCTGTTCCAACAATCCCTTCAGTCACCGCCTGCTCTACTGACAGTTTTTTGTTCTTTACTGGGTCAATCATGAAGCCAGTGGCAGCCTGGGCCTCAAGTAAAACCAAAGTCGTTCCAGGTGTCAGAAGTCCCTTATTTCTTGCTTCAAATATGCTCATGGTCTGTTTGGTAGACTGGACATATACACCAGCAATACAGTTCGTTGCGCCAAGGTATTTTTGAATAGATTCTGTATTGTTTATATCTTCATCATCTACTTCATCATTGATAAGCTTAGTAAACATTTGTTTTGAGATGATTTTTGCTTCAAATAGGTCACTTGCTGACACTTGTTTTCTGAGACCTTTAAAGGAATGTCTTTTTGTGCTTGCCTCAATAGTCATTGCTGTCACCATTTCTGTTATCTCCTCTATTGATAGTTTCTTTTGTTTGTATTGTTCAAATAATTTGTTTCTCTTCTCTTCAGATATATACTCTGAGTGTAGTACATCCCAAAGTGATACACGTTTGTCTGCAAACTTTCCAGCATTGATGATCACTGATTTTTCTTTGAAGACATTCATTATTTGTTTGTCATTGAAGGTTGAGCTTTCAGCACTCTTTTCAGTTATTGGGAGAAGCAGCATGCCGGTTGTTGAATTCTTTTCACATTTCGTCATGAGCTGATGGTAGGTAAGAGGTTCTTTTGTTTGGGGGTCTGAAAAACCTTTTTCACTTTTACTAAGATTTGCCAGAAGATCACTCGTCTCCTTATTTAAGCATCCTTTCATAATTGCTTTTTGAACAGGCAACCGATAGCTTCCTGTTGGATCAATAATCCCCCCTGTGGCAAGCTGTGCATCTAAGAGGTTCAGTCCATGTTTCCAAGGGATGAGACCTTTATTCATTGCTTCAAATAAACATATCTGCTCGTCTGTGTATGGGTCTGTGAAGCCAGTGACAGCACTTTCAGCCAATAGCAAGTGCTCCAATATCTCTGGTTCAATAAGTTGAGCTCTGACAGCCTCCATGACTGAGTGCTGTGTGTTTTTGATTGGATCGATAACATATCCAGTTGCTGCCTGAGCCTCAAGCAACAACAGTGCTACATCAGAAGTGAGTAAGCCTTCAGTTTTTGCCATGTTTAAGGTTAACACTTTTCCTGATGGATGAAGCTTCACTCCAGCAATACTTCCAGTGCCCTTCAGATACCTTTGAACAGATTCAAGTTTAACCACATTTCCAAGCGTCTCCGTACCAAGTTGCAGTGCTTTGTAAGTACTGGTGTCAATGATTCCAGACTCATGTAGCTGTTGCACAGAAACAGGTTTTCTCAGGCCCATTGTTGTTTGAGGAACTGCTTCTTTCTGTTCCAGTGTTTGAATAGTTGTGGTAACCATGGTGACAACATCCTTGATATTTATCTTGCCCAAACAAAATTGTTCAAAGTACTGCTGCCTCTGTTCATCTGTGAAGTAAACAGAATGAATTATCTCCCAAAGAGACAGTGATTTTCCAGACAAATGGCCAACAGGAATGACAACTTTGTTTTTCCCAAATTCTTCCTTAATCTCAACCTCAGAGATGATTTTTTGTGATTTCTCTTGTGTTTTCCCTTTTTCGGCAACTGGAAGAAGTAAAAGACCAGTATGGGGATCCTTTATGCATCGTTTGATCATCTCCATGTAAGTAAGATTTTCTTGTGTGGTGGGATCAAAAAATCCTTTAGTGTCATCGGTTTGATCAGCAAGTATCTGGTTTAAGTCTGAATCAAAATAACCCTTCTGGAAAGCAACATCAAGTGGCAAATGTAAACATGTTAAGGGATCAATGATGCCACCTGTTGCAATCTGGGCTTCAAGCAGACGAATGCCATGCTGCTTTACAATAAGTTCTTTCTTGATTGCTTCGAAAAGTGATATTGTCTTGCCTGTGTATGGGTCTTTGTAACCAGTCACTGCTTTCTCTGCAGCCAGGAGTTTTTCATACAACTCTGGAACTATGATTTTCTGCTTCAGTGCCTCATCTACGGTGAGTTTCTTGTTTTGTATTGGATCAATAATAAACCCAGTGGCAGCCTGTGCTTCAAGAAGACACAAGGCAGTGCCAGGGGTAAGATGGCCTTCTTTTCTGGCTTTGTAGATACTCATTTTCTGATTAGACTTTTCTAATATTACACCTGCTATACAGCTTGTTCCGCTGAGGAAGTTTCTCAAAGTGCCTGTCTCAATGAGATCTTTGATTGTCAGCCTCCCCTCAATAACATTTTTGTATTGATTTTCATCTATTATCCCCAAATTCAGTAGCTCCAAAATGGAAACTTTTCCCCTGAGACCATCTACACTGAGGTCAGCATTTCTTTGTACTTCTTTGCGCTCAATGATCTCTAGAACTGTTGTGATGATTTCTTCAATTGTGATTGCTTTTGACTTGTAACATTTTAACAGCTCCTGTCTTTTCTCCTCAGACAAATATTCTGAGTTGATGAGATCCCAGAGTGTCACTTTCTTGCCGCTGAATCTGCCATATCTCACAGATACATACGTGGTGTTGAAGGCCTCTTTGGTGCTGTCCCCTATCTTGACTCTCCTGTCGTTCCCTTTGATTGTCAAAAGGCAAAGGCTCGTGGTTTGGTCAGTGACACACCTGGACATAAGCTGCATATAGGTAAGGTTTTCATGACTGTTTGGGTCAAAGAAACCTTTTGTGTCATCAGTTGGATCACAAAGGGTCTGATTCATTTCACTATCAAAGAATCCTCGTTTATAAGCAATATGAACTGGAATGCGATGGCTATTTACCGGATCAATAATGCCCCCTGTGGCAATCTGGGCCTCTAGTAGACGTATACCATGATCTTTCACAATTAAATCTTTTTTCATTGCTTGGAACAATGAGATTTTCTCGCCAGTGTATGGATCGTGGTAACCTGTCACTGCCTTCTCTGCTGAGGATAGTTTTGCGTGAAGATCCGCCCCTACCACCCGTGCCTTCACTGCATCATCTACAGAGAACTTTAGATTAGCAATTGGGTCAATTATGTATCCTGTTGCAGCCTGGGCTTCAAGAAGAACAAGTGATGTTCCTGGCCTCAGAATCCCTTTTTGTCGGGCTTGGTAGATTGACATCACTTGTGAGTCAGGAAGCAGCACTCCAGCAATGCTTGGTTTGCCTTGTAGATATGTATGCACAGATACATTCTCCGTAACATCTTTGACAGTCTTTTTTCCTTCTCTGAGATCTTCTAGATCGTGCTCTGTGATGATATCGGCCTCAAAGAGCTGGTTTGCACTTACTTTTTCCCTTATACCTTCAAAAACTACTTTGGTTGTTTTCACCGAATGCTCAATGATCTCCAGGACTTTAGTGACTATAAATTCAATCGTGACTGTTCTGGTTCTGTATTGCTGGATAAAGTCTAGCCTTTGCTGCTCAGTGAAGTATTCAGACATAAGTAATTCCCAGAGTGAAACAGTCATTCCAATGTATTTTCCACGTGTCACTTTCACCATGACACCCTTGAATACTTTTTTGATGTCAAAGCCAATGAATGTGTGATTCGGACTCCCAGATGTATCCTGAATGGGCAACAATGTAAGTCCTGTAGAAGAGTCAATGACACAATGATCAAGCAGTTGTAGATATGTCAGATTTTCCTTTGTGTTTGGGTCAAAGAATCCTTTAGTGTCATCTTCAGGATCCTTAAGGATGGCATTCATTTCCTCATCAAAGAAGCCACGCTTGTATGCTACATCCACAGGAACTCTATGACTGTATATGGGGTCAATAATTCCACCTGTTGCGATTTGTGCTTCAAGCAAGCGGATTCCATGCTCCTTCACAATCAGTTCCTTCTTCAGAGCTTGAAAAAGAGAAATGGTTTCACCAGTGTATGGGTCCTTGTAACCAGTAACTGCGCGTTCTGCTGCAAGCAATTTTGCATGGTATTCTGGTCCTACAAGTTTTTGTTTAATGGCTTCATCTACCGTGTATGTCTTGTTTTCAACTGGGTCAATCATAAATCCAGTTGCAGCCTGTGCTTCGAGCAGAATCAAAGCAGAACCAGGCATGATTATTCCTTGTCTCATTGCCTGATAGATACTCATTTTCTTATTTGTGGAGAGCACAGCTACTCCCCCAATGCTAGTTTGTCCTTCTAGATATTCTTTCACCGTTTCCATTAACATCACCTCCTGGGTGGTGGTTTTACCATCATGTAGATTTTCAAATGTCTGTTGGTCAATTATTTTTGATGCCAGAAGCTCAGCAGAGGTTACACCTCTGCGGAGGCCTTTAAATGTGATGTACATTGGGAAGAGCAGTAAACCTGTGTCTGGGGCTACTGTGCATTTCTTTATCAGCGATGGATAGGTGAGGTTTTGCTGAGAGTTTGGGTCATAGAATATTTTTAGATCATCCATCTTGTCTCTGAAAAGATCTTTGTCATAGTGACCTCGTCCATTGGCTTGTTCTTCTGTTAGGTAGCATTTTTCAATAGGGTCATAGATCCCTTTGCCAGAGATCTGCGCCTCAAGCAGTCTAATGCCATACTCTTTTGGAATGACATCTTTCTGCATGGCCTGGAAGAGTGAGATTTGTTGGTTGGTGTAAGGATCTGTGTAGCCCGTGATGGCCCTCTCAGCAAATTGAAGTTTCTCTTTCATTTCGCGTCCCACAATGCCTTCCTTTACCGCATCGTCTACGGTGCATATCCTGTTTTTGACTGGGTCGATGATTCCTCCTGTTGCAGCTTGGGCTTCTAACAGTGCCAGACATGTTCCTGGAGTCAACAAGCGTTTCTTGTAGGCTTGGTATATTGTAATGGTTTCATTTGAGTGTTCAAGAAACACCCCAGCTACTGGCCCCTGAGAATTGCAGTTTTCCTGAGCTGGCATTTTTTGTAGATATTTTCTGCTCCCGCTTCTGTGGATTACATAAAAATATTTATTAGCAACGCATTAAAAAAAAAATTCCTGATACTTTTAAGTTAGTCATATGTTTTTGTTTACTGTACACTGTAAAAAAACGTTTTAATTTTTAAAGAAAAATACTAAACATGTTAACTGGTTATCTGCTTTTGCAAGAAAAAAAAAATATTTTTAACTAATTAGCACATCATTTATGGTAAAAAAAAAAAAAAGCAACAACAACAGTAAAAGGACATTCCCAGAAGTCCCTGGATTACACATCACAGATATATATATATATATGATATATATACAGTATGTTTCTTCTTATATGTGTCATCAGTGATGTAAATTGTGTTAAATTTTATGTTAATTCATTTAAAATATATTTCATTACTTTTGTGTCACGTGTGTTACCCTGATGGTGTTTTGTCTTTGCATGACCCTGTTCACCATCCACAGGTATTTATGAATACTGACCATGTTGAACAGGCTGCTTATGATGAACTCAGATTCATCATGTAGCTTTCTATTGTTTCACCTGGATTATTGTGGTGTTATCAGGACATTTTAAGGTAAAAAGGCAGAATTTGGCAGTTTGGTACCCTAGAAGTAGGTATATTAATATTATATTACTTAATGAAATATACTGTTCTAAGTTGTAAAATTGCCATAGCATTGTTTATGGTAAATTTATGGCAACCACAGCTGCCAGGTTTTGTTTTACACTAAAATTAACAGGATATGTTTTACAGTGTAGAAAAAGCACATGGCAAACCTGTGCAGTGCAGGTACACCACAGAAAACCTTAACTCAAAGATGTCAAAACTTGGGTTTCTGCTAACAATGAAAGCACAGTTCACCTTTATCATGACTTGTTATGACAAGAAAAAACGTTTTGAGCATTGCATCATTTGGAAAGTTTCTTGCATTAACACTAAGCAATGGAAAACTGGAAATACAGGATGCTGATGTACTTTTGAAGAATGTTGGAATCAATGACCCAGACAAGCTTTTTACAGTACACAATCGTGCACAAAAAGGGCATTTTCCTCTCTCCCTCTCTCTCCCTCTCTCTCTCTCTCTCTCTCCCTCTCTCTCTCTCTCTCTCTCTCTCTCTCTCTCTCTCTCTCTCTCTCTCTCTCTCAGTATTATATGTGTAAACTTTTTGTTGTTGCACAGTTGCATAAAATGATACATTTTCTGACTTTCACTTAAGCCATGATGTCGGCATGTCGCTCATCCATACAAACACATCCTGAAATGTAAATAGCAGTGCGTTAATAAAAGTGAATAAAGTGCTTTAGCTTTTTTAGCTAACTTTAATTTTTTTAGTTTTTATTTCGATATTTCAAAAGTAGTGGAAACATTCAATTACAAATCAAAGCATTAAACAAATTTTACGTTATTTTTCTTTTTTACAGGAAGCAAAGAAAACTCCGTTAGCCCAGTCTTTTTTGTCTTGAATCAAAATGTTGCCCTTTTTTTTGGAGTCATTGTCTTGTTGAAACATGCAGGGTGTCAATGACCACTAAACTCGAAAACAACAATTTAACTCTCGTCTTTCCACAGAATTATGCCATTCTCTTTGGGCCAATGGACGTGCTCCTTGGCAAATTTTAACCGATTCTGTACACGCCGTGAGGCAACATGGACAAGTCAGTTCCACAGCTTCTCTGAGAAGCTGCACAAGCAATAGAGCGACAAAGTGCAAATGCTGCCCTTTCAGAAAGGCCATCGTCAGCTTAAGCAACCCCCCCCCCCCCCCCCTCCAAAGAGTGGCATAGAGAGAAACAACACAGCAACACAACTTAAGCCCCGCCTTGATGCAGTGATTGACAGGCCAGGAGGGGGCGTGATCGGCTCAGAATGCATTTTCAATGTGCACATTACATTCATTGCAAGACATTTCATTAAAATGCAATCACAAGTGACTGAGTGTAAATGCAATTAAGAAAAATAACATTTGAATTATCATTTTGCCACAGTTTTTGCTTGAACATGTTAGGCTACACATATCTTATCATTTCTGTAATGCATTTTAATTTTAATTTTGCAACTTATAAATCATTTCAAAACTCATCAAAACTATTGTATGAAATGGCAAATGTAAATTATGTAATTTCATTTTCATTTTGCACCAAACCTTTCTAGAATGGTAATGTAAAATGCAAATTTAAACACAGAATGCAATGCCATTTTACATATTACATTGTCATTTTGCATATTACATTTCAAATTGAATATTGCTACTCATATGCTTCCATAACCTACAGGTAATTGTAGATAATCGTTGAATTTTAGATCATCTGCAAGTAAATTATTTGAAATGCAGAAATATCACTAGTAATAACACTGGTTCATCAGGTTGGATTTGTACTGTTAGCAGAATTTTAATTGTAATTAAAATTTAAGGACCTGACATCCTTCAGTAAACACTGAATGTTTTATGCAAAATCTTGTGCAAGTAATGTTTGCTTTGCAGCAGTGAGACTGTATAACTAAGATATGTAATCATCCTTTAAAAAAAAAAAAAAAAAAAAAAACTTGCACAATGAAAAGGGTTGCTAATGGCCCCTTCCTGTCCAAATTCCTTGGATGCAGACTTAGGGAGTTCTGAATTAGGACTTCTGAAACCATATAAGGTCACATGACACTTTCTTAAAGAGCACTCAAATGAACACAAGTTCACTTTTTGTATAGCTGTTTATAGAGTGCATTATAAGTTTATTTTTATTGAATCATAAAGGTATTGTAGATGACACAATCTTTTGATAAATGGCTACACTATTTTTACTTTTGTCATTCATCTGAGTTTCAACATTTGTGAGTTTTGAGGTTCATTTATATAATTTTGTGTGTCTGGTTTGACATGGTATTATGTTGAATATCATAGTTTACCCGTATAGTGTTATTATTTTAAAATGTAATAATTATTGTAATTAATGGGGTTATGAATTAGATGAACATTTCATAATTTTGCAATTATTGCTATTAAGACATATCTTCAAGAAAAATATAAATTAAATAAGTAAATATGAAGAGTTCATATGCAAAAGCCTCTAAATGCCATTTGAAATTTTCTTCTTTAATGATGATTTTTTATCAAACTTGTATATTTAAGTTCAGTAATTACAATTAATAATTACCTATTAATTGTTATTTAAGTGAAATTACTGAACTTAAATGTACAAGTTTGATAAAAATCATCATTAAAGAAGAAAATTTCAAATGGCATTTAGAGGCTTTTGCATCTGAACTCTTCATATTCAAGTCGATTTTATCTTTCAGGTAAATCTTATTGTCTGTAATCGGTTATTCAATTATCAACTAAATCGTGAAAATAGCGTTAATATTTTACATTAATGACACTTTAATATTATTGATAATAATATCAAAAGGAATTTATACATTCTATAAAAGTTTTGCCATTTTTATGCTATAACAACTCAATTAGCAAATGTTTCTATTTACTTTCTACATTGGTACTATCATTATGCACATGCTAAACCTATATGTTACAATTTGAAGGTAAGTCCACATCTTCCCCAATCCATTTTCCTCCACGAAGTTTTTAAACCCAAATTATAAATTATATTATTTTTTGACCATGGTTCAATGGTGTGATGCATAATAATGCAGATTGACTGTACTGTACTTTTAAAAACATTGAGAATGTGTTCATAATGCATTAACACAGAAAGCCTACATCCAAAATTTGGTGGATAGCTCATTTACTTGCCCCATGAAGTATGCACAATTCATTATTTACTTTCTTGGTTTTTTTTAGACTTATTCATTTGAAAGTCACTTTTGATTAAAACAATTCTAAACTCATAATGTAATGTTTACTGTACCAATCCTCTTGGCTAAAAAGTAGATTACATTATATAACCATAAAAGTGTCCAACTGTTCACTGTTCGCAAATATTTGCACTTTGATAAACCGTTTGAACTCTTTATTGCTAAGAGGTGTGGTTGATCAAGTGAACACATGTTGAACATGACATTCTGACATACTAAATAAAGGCACACATGTTCAGGTTGCCTGAAAGTCCTTGCTTTACAATGTTACCACTGCTACTTTTTTAAAAAGCAAACAACAATGCAATTTCAAAAACTCTTTAGCTTGTTATCTAAAAGACAAAAAAAAAAGTTTCACAGCGAACTCATTCTTACCTCTTTCAATGTTTTCATTCAAATTCCAGTTGAGGGTGTGTTTTTTTCCTGCTCACTAAGACTTGATGTGGGTCAAGCACTCTGGGAAAACAGCAAAAGACACTAAGTATGCTTCCTTCCTTTCCTCTGTTTAATATATTGACCAGTCAGGGCCAGACTCCACCTCCATTAACACACCCACCTCTTGCTTCACACACCACCCTCTTGCATTAAACAAATGCAATCCCCCCCATACACCCCCCCAAACTGACAATGAAAACCTGTTCTCCGGAATGATCTTATCAGTGTATTTCACTCGTATTCTCTCAAGTTTGTGCACAGTTTCTGTTAATCATTTCAAATACTGTAAATTGCAATTGATGTCTTATCTCTAACACAGAAGGCATGGTCAATAACCAAGAGTCGCCTTAACTTGTAGATTAATGATTTTGTGCAAATATCCTTGAAGGAGGTGCAAGTGTCACACATTAAGACAGTATTACAGTCATTGACGGTATTAATAAATCTTATTGAACCGAATCATCACTTATCTTGCTACAGCTGCATTACAGCATCATTTGAAGTTGATATGTTTTCATCTGGATACTTTTATGAATAGAAAGTTTAAAAGAACAGAGTTGATTTGAAATAGAAATCTGTAGCAATTTATTTTTACAGTCCTGTTCCGTATGTACATATTATGTACTTATTATACAGCAATAACAATAACTGGGTTACTATAGGTACTAACCCCAAACCTAACCTCAAACTATATAGATACCATATATTACCAATGCGTTCTCATCCCAAGGCGTCATGTAACACATTTGACCATGCTTCAACATCCAACGCTTTACACCGCCGCCGACTTGAGCGTCAAAGAAGCTCTGGCTGCTCTGTCAAGGACGCTTGTAAAAAAGCAGAAAAAAGCAGAAAAAAAGCAGAAAAAGCAGGGGAAGCAGAAAAAAAAAACAAGCAATACATAAAGAAACCTTTTATAATGACAGCATTTTTAGAACCGTTTTGGTCACATTTGGTCAGGAAAAAAAAGTTAGCTATTATTATTATTATTATTTGTGGTCAAATTGGTGTCACCATGAGCAAATTAATTGCATTCCCGCTTTAAAACGAGCGTTCATAAATATTTCAAATAAAAGTTGCGCTTATGCGGTCCCTATAAGCAAACCACGTCATGTCATAAATGATACGAAACCAGTAGAAATCACAGCAACCGCGATGATTAGCTCTTCTTCCTTTTTCTCGGAAGAAAGGAGTATCTCATTACAATAAAATTGAGCTTCTTTCAACTTTCTGATTGACGCTCAAAACGCCCAAAACGCGACGCTGAAGGATTTCACGCTCCTTGCAGCCGAGAGAAGCCAGCTTCCATTGAAAATTAATGACTTCCGGCCGCTTTGGAAGCTCAAGTCGGCGGCGGTGTGAACGTAGTTAGGCACCCTTTAGCGTCAGTTAGATGACACTGTCCTAGGGTAACACAGTCTCATCCCAAGAAGTCATATAACTGACGTCTTGGGACGTTTTTTGACCATACGTCAATATCCGCCTTTTTAGGGCCCCCTTAAACGTCGGTAGATGACGGTCCCAGGCCGTCATACAACTGACGCTTTACCTTTAACGTCAGTTAGGTGACAGGGTAGGGTAGGTTTTGGTCTTGGGTAGAGTTAGGATCCGATAACGTCATCTACGGGGGCCCTAAAAAGGCGGATATTGATGTATGGTCAAAAGACGTCCCAAGACGTCAGTTATGACGCCTTGGGATGAGACTGCGCTGCCTAGGGTGTCATCTAACTAACATTATACCTTTAGCGTCAGTTAGATGACACGTCTAGGTTTTGGTCTGGGGTAGGGTTAGACCACTAGGATAGCGTCATCTAACTGACGCTAAAGGGTGCCTAAAGCGTCGGATGTTGACGCATGGTCTTGGGATAAGAACGGGCTGATATTACGCGTAGCTAAACTTACTGTAAAATAAAGTGTAACCTAGAAATCTTTTGTAACATTAAAATTACTGTCACTTTTGATCAATTGAATGACCTTGCTAAACAAAAATATTAATTTCTCCAAAAAAAAAAAAAAAATTAAGTAACTCAAATTAAATTAAATTGTGTATATAGTCGAGTGTTTATCTTAGTTAATGCCTTATGATTTGAACAAAGGACACTTTATTTATTCATTAATTCAGTGTATTCAGTGTTCAATGTAGTAACTTTGGTATACAAGGGTCCAATTTTACATCTTTTTTTTTTTAATCCCAAATTTTTCAACCAATTTCCAGGTAAACTTATAATGAAACTTGAATGAAGAAAGGATTAACTTAGTTGTATCTTGCCCCATTTCTTTGAATTATTTAATGTGCGACATATTTGCATATTGCAGAGAAGATCATGTTGCTGATTTGACAGAACAAGCTATGCATGTTGCCAAAACCACATAGTGCCTCTGCCTCCTCTTGTTGCTGGAGCTGTTCCAGACTTCACAAGTATTTGGAATTCCTCATCTTTCAGTGGAAAGGGTTGGTATGCTTGCACCCCCACACTGCTGCAGACAAAGTCATTAAATAAGAACATAAATATACAATGGATTGTGTGCAATGTCTTATCTCTGTTTCTTGGTGGAGACACTTTCACTGGGCATATAATTCCTGCTCTACCTGCTGCTCTTTGTTTGTGGATAAACCTTGAAGAAAGCAAAGATACCAGGTTAAGATGACGTCACACATAAGTGACTGAACTTATCACAAAGTACTGCATGTTTCAAGAAAATGATTGGTGAAATGTGTTGTTTTGACTTGTTAGTGTTACTTGTTGGTGATAAAATGTAATTATATGGGGGTTTTTTAGGTTGGTGATAAAATGTAATTATGAAGGGGTTTTTTTCTGATCGACTTTCAGTCTGACTTTTCAGTCAGGATTGTAATATTAGGAAGGGTAATTATTCTAGCAATTCATGTTGAAGTAATCTGGACCTTCAGGGGGAATCAAATATTTTCAATTCATTATCTGAGTTTGCATGTTACAGAAAGGATCTTGTAATTATCTTAGCAGAGCCAGAGCCAGCACACTCTTCTGCCAAAGTGAAAGGTGTGGTTTCATGCTTGTACTTTCATGTTGAGAGGGTTGTATTCAGATGTAAAATCCCCTTTCACTCTGTTCCAGTTTCTTTTGTTAGAGATGTTCACACCATATTCATGTTTAAACCACCACAGAATTTTTATGATGCCTCGTTTGTCCTTCCGCTCACTTTTCACAACGTCTACTCCCACACTCAATGCAATGGAGAAGAACTGACTGACAGAACAAGTATGCAAGGCTTGGCCAAAAGAAACAAGGTGTGGCAGTTTACAGACAGTTTTTCTTTCCTGGAAAAAAACCCATTTCTCATAAAAATAAGCTGTGTGAAAGTTTATATATATATATATATATATATATATATATATACAGTGCTATTTGCATAAACTATTTTATTTGTTAAATAGTTTTTCTAATATTTGCAACCCGCTAGCAAAATTTGAGATGAGCCTAAAAATATTAATAAAATGTAGGCTATCACAAAAAAGAATGAAAAGATTAAATAATATTTAAAAAAAAATATATATATATAAGAAAAGGAAAAAAAAACTATGCCAGAAGGGGTAGATTTATCATTAAACTCTCCCCAGTAAAAGCTGGTTATTTTGGGAATAATTGAAAAAAAAAAAAAAAAGAAATGTTTTCATGTTAAATTATCTTACAATTAACTGAATATCAACAACAGATTATGTCAAAATTACATGATTTTAAGTATTGCATTCAGTAGGGATTAAATCCTCAGAGGTGAGCAAGGCCAATTACTTTGATCCCACTTTATTTTAAATGTCTTTAACTATTATGTACTAACATTTGAATTAATCATTTGATGCAATGCACTTATTGTGCACATGCATGTTTTTACTTAAATTTAGTAAAATACCTGCATGTCATTACATAATTACAACGATAACCCTTCCTTTACCATTTAACCCACCCTTTAACCTACCCATCCCACCAAACCTGTCCCGCGCCCATGCCCACATCCCACCTCAATATAGCAGGAACAGTGTTTTGCAAGTTAAAGACACCTTAAAGTGTGACCATTATTTTTAATAAATATAAGTGTTTTCAAAAAGTCTTCCCTGACAGGACTGAATATGTATAGTAAATATTTATAGTATACCTATATTTATAGTAAACATTATATATATATAATGTATATATATATATATACAGTATATATATATATATATATATATATACAAAGTATATAATGTTATATATATATATGTAATAAGGTGTCTAAGTCCACACTGACTGCATTATGAATATACTACACTCTCATTTTGGGTGTTAAAGGGTTAGTTCACCCAAAAACGAAAATTCTGTCAGTATTTACTCACCCTCATGTTGTTTCAACCCCGTAAGACCTTCGTTCTCTTCGGAACACAAATTAAGATATTTAAGATATTAAGATCACTCCTGCATACAGTCCATAGGCTTCTTGAGGGACTGGCTCTTGCTGTCCTCGAAAAGTCATTAAAGACATCGTTAAAATAGTCTACAGTGACTACAGGGGCTCAATCTTAAGTTTATCAAACGACGAGAACACTTTTGTGCGCAAAAAAACAACAAAAATAACGACTTTATTTCAACTATTCACTTCCTTCTCCATGAGCCTGTAAGTCAGTTAACGTAGTGTGATTGCGTAGAGCTACGTCACACGTAGGCTCACTATTGGCTGACGCTGGTCATGTGTGTGTGATGCTGTGTGACATACAATAACAGAAGCTTACGCTATTAAACTAGTAACCTGACTCGCGCAGAGGGAGAAATAAACGAATATTTGAAATAAAGTCGTTATTTTTGTTGTTTTTTTGCGCACAAAAGTGTTCTCGTCGTTTGATAAACTTAAGATTGAGCCACTGTAGTCACTTGGACTATTTTAACGATGTCTTTAATGACTTTTCGGGGACAGCAAGAGCCAGTACCTCAAGAAGCCTATGGACTGTATGCAGGAGCGATCTTAATATTAAATATCTTAATTTGTGTTCCGAAGATGAACGAAGGTCTTACGGGGTTGGAACAACATGAGGGTGAGTAAATACTGACAGAATTTTCATTTTTGGGTGAACTAACCCTTTAATATGTACATTTTAGGTGTTAATATGTACATTTTAGGTGTAAATATGTACATTTTAGGTACTAATACTAATATTTTAGGTGTTAATATTTACGTTTTAGGTGCTAATATGTACATTTTAAGTGTTAATATGTACATTTTAGGTACTAATATGTGAATTTTAGGTGTTAATATGTAAATTTTAGGTGTTAAAATGTACATTTTAGGTACTAATATGTACATTTTAGTTGTTTAGGTGTTAATATGTACATTTTAGGTACTAATATGTACATTTTAGGTGTTAATATGTACATTTAGGTACTAATATGTACATTTTAGGTGTAAATATGTACATTTTAGGTACTAATATGTACATTTTAGGTGCTAATATGTACATTTTAGGTGTTAATATGTACATTTTAGGTACTAATATGTGAATTTTAGGTGTTAATATGTACATTTTAGGTACTAATATGTGAATTTTAGGTGTTAATATGTAAATTTTAGGGACTAATATGTAGATTTTATGTGTTTCGGTGTTAATATGTACATTTTAGGTACTAATATGTACATATTAGGTGTTAATATGTACATTTTAGGTGTTAATATGTACATTTTAGGTACTAATATGTACATTTTACTTGTACATTTTAGGTGCTAATATGTACCACTAAGGTAAGAAAGTGTACCATTTGAAAAGGTACAGCTCCAGTGACAACTTTTGTATCTTTATTTCTGAGAGTGTATAATCACAATGAAGGGGTTAACAACATCCTTAATGCCAGTGAATATATATTATTGGAATTGCCACTAAACACCAGAGAGTGTTGAATGATTTAACTATTGTCAAAACCTGCTGGAGACATTAATGTTGTTTTGAAGTAATATTGATTTGATGTCTTTCATGCCTAATGGCAAAGGTTTCTCATTGAAATCAATGGAGTAACCTGCAGATCAAATAATGGCACTAAAGGGATACCTAAAAACTGATGCAGAGCAAGGGGTCCTGACCCAGCATCAATGTGATGAGTTGGGGGGCGAGAACATGTTGCTTTGTATTGCAATGGAAGACACATTGGTCATCAATATCTGATATTTTGCAGAGAAATTAATCATACCCAACCCAGAATTATAAAAACTCTTAGGGAAACTTTTCAAAATGAGTCACTCCTAAAAATAATGATCATGCCATCCAGGTGTGCTCCTCTGTTTCTAGCATAAGAAATGGAACCAATTCATTTCGATAACTCTGTAAAGCTATAATCCAGCAAAATTACTCATTTCTACATAGCATAACATTTCTATTTTCCCTATTCCTAGTCTCACTAACTTACAGCCCCTCCCAGCTGGATAATGCCTCACATTTTTTCTTCATTGTTCTTGACAGACACCCAATGTCCTGAATAACAGGAAGTCAAGAGCATGAGAAAGAGCACCTCAAGTGATGTGATTCATATTAGGAGGAAAACGTTTAGGTAAATCATACCTTTTCCCATAAATGATGCCTCAGAATTTGGTTTCACTTTAAGGTCTCATTTATTAACCCTTTAAGGGGCAAGCATAAATAATTTTGATGGAAAAATGATTCACTGCTATTTTTGTATGTATTTAGACTAAAATGACAGAGTTCATGCATTTTTTAAAAAATATGACCTATAGTTTCTAAGTTACACTCTGTATCTCCCGAGATACATTGCCCATTTAGGGTTACATTTTGCAATTTTTATTTTTATTTTTTAATGAACAATTAATTAGCTACAATTTTCATATTATCCATACAACATTAGAAAAATTGGAAAAAACTGAACTTTTTCTCCCAAGATGCATTGCCTATGTAGGATATACATTTAATATTTCATAACTTTTTAAACAGTTCATGTGCTGATTTTTAAAACACCTTTTTCCTGTTTTGTTTTTTTAACTCTACCATCTTCGCTGTGGTGCCCCACAACAGATATATTCTATGGGCAATGGAAGCTGACAAAACAGTTGCGAGCATTTTGTCCAGTGACCAGGCAAAGCCTCACTTTGCACTTCTGACACATGATGGATATCTGCCCATCCTGGCACATTCAAAACCTTTATCCCATTCAATATCTGTAGAGAACAGGCCTCAAAACATAAGAAGATCTGTGAGTGATCAGCCCTGGAAAATACCCTTATATGGGCAATGTATCCCCCGGGATACAAACATTCAATGCCTGATAATCAAAGTTGTGAGAAGATTATTTTGAAATTATCAACACGAACATGTAAAACTATCCTTAAAAAACTACTTTCTAAAACAAAATCACTCTAAAATATCATAATCGTGAAAAATATAAAAACACTTTGCTCATGGTCAGTGCCTTTGTCTACGTATGCTGCCATTTTGGAGTTTGATACAAATATTTGGAATGTTATAGCAAAAAGTCACATGACCTTATTACATGACCCATCACACCATCAGTGTTTCTCATCAACTGCAACCAAATAATGCCCCTCCCCCCATAGCCCCTCCCCCTACAGCCTGTTAAATGTCTGTATCCCCCAAGATACAGAAACTCTTTAAGGGTTAACATGAATTAGTGCACTAACCAGGGTTCGACTTGAGGGAGGGATGGCATCCCCCTGGTTGGAAAAAAGGTTCTATTTGCAGCTCGTTTTATGTATTTATTTACATTGTGAGTATTTGCAGCACATTTTTGTCAAATTGATGAGGTTTTCTTAATTTTCTGGGGGTTTTTTTTCTATTTGGGTGTTTTCATCAGTTGCAGAGCTATCCAGAATAGAAAAAAAATCCTGGTGTAATGTAACTGTGAGGGATGAGTCTGGTGCTCAGTCATACAATACTACAATTATTTTATGAATAGTGCCTATATTTTTATTCTACACTTTAATGCAATGGTTGTTTTTTTCTTTTTGATCTTGTTCCACTGTAAAAGAGACATTAGTGCAATGGAAACATTTCAAAGATGGTAAAGGATCTTGGAACGTCAATTCCAAAGAACTTTGTGACAAAAAAAAAACAGAAGTTCTGAAACAGAAGTGTGACAAACGCATGATCATTTCCAATGAAATGCTTGAGCACATGGGTGGACACATGCTTTAGGTCATTAACGTGTAACATTCAAGAAAGTTTTGTACTCTGCAACTAAAACGGTGTCATTCAGTTTCAGTAAAGCTAAAGAAAAGAATGAAGTTGTTTTGGGTGTGCTTAATTTGTTCTGATTATGATGTGATGACATTGTATTTTTGTATGCATCCAAACCTGTAAAAAAAAAAAAAAAAAAAAAACACTTTAATCTTTTCGGTAACACTTTACAATACGTGTGCACTAATAAGCATTAATTCATGCTTAACTAATGCACAGATAATACTGAATTAATGTGTAACTAATGATTATTTAAGCTATTCATTAATGATTACCACATTAGGAACTAATTAAGAGCCTGTAAGGTTAATGTATTAGTTCATACATGAATTGTTATTAATTAAATATGTAATTGTGGATTAATTCCATAATAACTCATTTTTTTTAACTAATAGTATTAATTAATATGTTAATTACCAGAATGAGCCAAAGCCTTGTATTTCAACTTCCAGATAATATGACAGGTACACTAATATGCATTAATACATGATTAATTACTTCATTGTTAGTGGAAATTCATGTGCAAATTACTACAATTACTAAATGAATAGTTAATAATGACGTGCCCCATCAAGTAAAGTCATAGCATAGTGATACCTTTGCAAATCATTAGCTAATAATTAATTAAAGCAGACAACTGAAAGTTGAAGTGCATAGCTTTGACTAATTGTGGTAATTAACACATTAATTTACACTATTAGTTAAGAAAATATGTTATTAAGGAATTAATACACAATGCCACATTGAATTAATAGCAATTCATGTATTACTTTATTTATTAATCATATTGACTCTTTATTAGTTGCTGATGCAGTAATCATCAATTAATGGTTTAGTTCTTCATGAGTTACACATTAACTCATGAGTATCTGCGCATTAGCTAAGGATGAATTAATGCACATTAGTGCACCCTTATTGTAAAGTGTTATGATCTTTTCTTTGGAAACAAAACTTGGACCGTTAGAAGGGTTTCGGTAAGTTTAGGTGGAGATACGAGGAGGGTACAGCTGCGGCTTGGGCGTTCCCGTATTGGGAGATACAGCTAGTTGCCTATACTTAATCAATTTGCAACGCTCAGTGATGTTTCATAACAATACACACCCATGTGTAAAAAAGTATTAATGCCACAATTTAATCATGTTTTGATGACAAGTTAATTATGAAGTTAACCTTAATTTACCGGATTCTTTTGGCACAGTTGCCTATGTTGGTTTCTTGATTATATGCAAATTTTTTTTTTGTTTTTTTTGTCAATCATAATGTGAAACACCTCAATGCTACTGTCTTGCACATTTACAGTGATAAAAATGGTAAATTTCTTTCTTCTAAATATTCTGTTTAGATTTATTTAGATTTTCACCAATTAGTTGAGTATTTGATTTGTTAATAAACTCACAACAAAAAACATCTGATTTCAAAGAATTTAAAATTCTGCTCATTAGAAAAATGAGGATGGTGGAATGCATTAAATGTAGTTTGTAAACCTCTTTGGCTGAAAGCCCCAAACTTTTGCAACCGTTTAATCATTTTCTTGTAATTATGCAAATTGTGTGTGAATAGCTTGAGGGAGTTTCTAACACATTACAAAACCTGTCACATAGCATGACATAACCTCTTGTAACCTATAAGGCAAATGTCTCAATTAAAGTTGATGGATTTAAAAGATTACATGATGCATAAACCCTTAAGTAGGTAAGATATAACCAACTTTTTAATTTGGTTTGAATGCTGAAAGAGTTGACACATGGGTAAACTGACATTGTACAGCAGATATTTAATGTTTATTTACAATAGAATATTAACATTTCATACTCATATCATGCATTTAATATCAGAACAGTTTCAAATATACCTTTTAGTGCCTCAAAAAGCTTCCTTTAAAAGGGTTTTGCCGAGAATAACTGATCATATTGCATCATTTTAATGTTATTAGTAGAACATAAAAAGCAAAAGATATAATGTAGGAAAATATAACTAAAACTGAAGTATTATGATTTACAGTTCAGTGAACCAAACATCTAAAAAACACTAAACAAAACATTGCATTGGAGAGACTGAAACAGATTTTCTTTGAGCCTTTGAAATTCAGTCTTTCTTAGTTTCCGATATGTCATAATTTGTTAACCTACAGAGTCCTTGTTTTTGTACACATCTACAATCAGGTCAGAGATCAATATTAAATTATTTGTAATGCTTGTCAATAGGCCTACATCATTGTACCAACACACAAGATATTATTATGCCGAAACTGATTAGCATTTCAACGTTTCTACACTAAAAACAGATTTAGTGTTAATAGTTGACAATACGGGTGAATATCAGCTGACTAGACCGTTAGCGTTTTAATTCTACTCAACCAAACAAATCTAATAATTCTTATACGGAGCATAAACAAAGGTAGTGGAACATGTATGTTGGTTGAAAGATCACGATGTGATTCTTTTGAAAGGAGCGATCCTCTAAACACACAAGTGGAGCTTAAGTGGCAGTGCAAGATATGGAGCTTTTCGATGATTCAAAACAAAGCTAGTTTCTATAACAAATGGGGACATGAATTTAAAGAAGAGGTAGACTGGGCATATTCAAGGTTCCAGGTTTTTTTCTCTAATAATTGCTTTATTATATTCTAAAAATCTTAAGTATTTGATGGCATTTGACAAAAATCATTAACCAGTCTTCAAGTTAAACATGAATACCTCGGTTTCTGTAAAGTCTGTTGTCAGGTGTCAGTATAACTATGCAATTCTGTAGACATAGTGCCCTCTCAGAAAGACACATCTACTTATAAGAAAAAGGAGACCATCATTTATATCATTATCGTATATAATATTAAGAATATTTAATTTGTTAATTACACAGTGCATGAGCTTTTCTGCAAAAAACTAGAACAAAAGCAGGTCTTTGAATTGACATTATTGGCCAGGTTAGTTAATATTTTAACTGACATTGTACAGAAGGGAGTGTCCCAAGACAATATAACAATTGTATGCTACAATAAACATTACAGATGTATAATAATATAATCTCCATTGAATCATTATCGTATTTAGTCTTTTTTTCAAGCCTATTGAGGGTGCACATTACATTTACAAGAAAGTTAATGCAGACGTCACAAGGTTAAGGCGAAAGTGAGGTCCCCATTAAATGAGACGATTGTGGGGAGTTGGGATGTGAGTTACTTATGCTTTTAAAGAATTTTCTCTGTCATCGTTAGTGATTTGTGGTAAATGTAATGATGCCCTGTTTTTAAGATGACTGTAGGTTGGGTAAATCCATTTCACTTTATCTAATAAGTTTATTGTTTTCTAGTTTTCAATAATGAGAAGAGAATGAGTTTCTACAGAACAATGTCCATGGCAGTGCTGCCAATATGTTTTGTTTATTGACATGCTCCCAATCACGAGTGTCCAAATGGACTTTATTCCACTCTGCAGATAGTCAACAGTCCCCATCCCCCCACTCCCATTCCCTCCTCTCCAATCCTTTTTTTTTTAACCATGCTGGCTTCAAATATTCAGTGGTGTACAGATACCATTGGGATCTTTACACAAAAATATATAACAACTAACTTTTACATCTCATATGCAGCATTACCATATCCTCTCCGAGAAATCTATACATTCTTGAAACTTCTCAGTATAATTCATGTGCCAATGTACAAGGTACATGAAAAAAAAAACAATACAAAAAGAGAGGCTCTAAGTATTTAACACTGCTAAAAATTGAAAGGATTGAATATAAAAAAATGTGATTATGATTCTGCCATGAATGTTGTGCAGAAAAAAACTGTATATGATGTGAAAATTAAGAGAGAGAAAAAAAACAAGTGACAAACATATGTATATATGAAATAAAATATTAAAGCCAGTATTGTATAGCAATATTACTCCCATATTACCAGTAAAAAAAGCCCATTAGCAATATCATGCAGAGCAGGATAAATGTCCTTTTTGTGTACATAAATTAAGCAACTAAAGAGGATTGAGTTTGTGATGATGTGAATATTCTCTTTTCATCATAGCAACAGTTCCTGCCTGATGCTAAAGCTGTAAGGGCTTGCTTTAGCTCATCCATCTGCAGTCCACCATGTGCCCCTGAATCATAACGGCGGCCATAGCTAGTGGGGCTGTAGGATGAAGAAAAACCCATGGAGAAACCTGAGCCTGTGGCATCAAAACTTCCCCTTCTAGAGCCTGATCTTGAACCAGTTCTGGATCCAGACCTAGACCCTGAAGTTGATCCAGAGCCACTGATGCTGTATGGGCTGTAAAGACCTTTACTGGACTGTGAGGATGCTTCAAGCAACCTCAGGCCAGATCCTTCCTCTATCATACTTCTGTCCATGGCGTCCTTGTATGAGATCTTGAGTTTTGTTTTGGGGCAGGTGAGGTATTTGGAATATCCACTGACATCTCTTAGTTTCTGTGCAGTGCGCGCATCTAGATTGCCCTTCTTAACAGCATCATCCAGTGATACTCTTCCTGTAACATCTGGTTCAATCAAACCGCCGGTTAGGTACTGGACTTCAAGGAAACGTTGGCCAGCTTCGTAGTAGAGCCAACCCTTCTTTAAGGCTTGAGAGGCTGACATTTTGGTTTTGGTTCTTGGATCTTCAAATCCCTGAAAAGCTTTCTGTGCTAGGTTGATACGATCAACCATGATCTTGTCCACCAGCCCTTTGTTCATAGCATCAGCAACAGAAAATTTCTCTCCAGTGTTTGGGTCAATAATTCCCCCTGTGCACGCTTGTGCTTCTAGTAGTCTTTGACCAGTGATGTTGTCAACTAGATTCCGATGCATAGCCTCCGTAACTGACACCTTTTCTAAAGTATCTGTATCTAAGATTCCAGCCACTGGTCCAGTTTCCTCAGATGGATCAGTCCAGGTTGTAGCTGGTGTCTTTATGGAGGGAATTGGACTCATGGGATAGGATGAGTTGGACCCAAAGGAAGATGAACGCGATCTAAAGCCACTCATATTGCCAGAGAGCATGTCAGCAAATTCAGTGATAGAAAGGGTACCAGCACGGTACTGGTCCAAAGCAGACTGGTCAATGAGGCCCTTGGAGATTGCATCATCAATGTCATACTGCCGCCCAGACCTTCTGTCAATGATCATAGACTTGACAACACCATCTGATGATGAGGTGGTAATTTCTTCCCATTCACACTCTTGCTCTGCAAGTTCAATATATGTTTGATGGTCGATGAGTCCTTTGCGGTATGCCTCATACACAGACATCTCTTTTCCTGTTTCTGGATCTACAATAACAACTCTACGTTTGCGGACTGAGGACTTAGAGGACGTCTTTCTTTCCCGTTTCTTTTCTTTCATCAGCAATAGAGAAAGTCCAGTTTCAGGGTCTGTTATACAGCGTTCCATCAGCTGGAGGTAAGTTAAATTCTCCTCTGTGTTTGGATCAAAGAACCCCTTAGTGTCATCAGAGGGATCGGTGAGAATTTCATTCATCTCCTCATCAAATAGACCCCGCTTGTATGCCATTTCAACAGGAAGTCGATGACTCTCTTCAGGATCAATGATTCCACCGGTGGCTATTTGAGCCTCGAGCAGACGAATACCATGGTCTTTCAGAATAAGACCTTTCTTCATAGCCTGGAACAGGGAGATCACCTTGCCAGAGTATGGATCTTTGTAGCCAGTCACAGCTCGTTCAGCCGAGATAAGCTTGTCTTTAAATTCTGGTCCTACGACTCCCATTTTCACAGCTTCAAGGACATTCATTTTGAGATTTTTAATTGGATCAATCACATACCCAGTAGCTGCTTGAGCCTCCAGAAGTTCAAAGGCAGTGCCTGGTCTGATCATGTTCTTCTTCATGGCTTGGTAGACTGAAAGTCGATCTTTTGTAGCCTCAACAAACACGCCTGCAATAGAGCTGATGCCTTCAAGATATTTCTTTAGGTCTTTACTGAGGTCCTCAACAGAAATGGTACCCTCCATGAGGCCTGTGTAGGTCTTTTGATCAATAATTTGAGAGCGCAACAACTCCTCTGGAGTGATTTGTTTTCTAAGGCCCTTAAATAGAAGTCTCTTGTCCGCCAGAGACAATAATCGTAAGCCACTCTCTTTATCAATCTTGCATCTTTTGAGAAGTAGGGCATAAGACAGCTTTTCATCTGTTGTTGGATCTATAAACTCTTTGACATCTCCACTTGGATCAGATATCCTCTCACTGGTTTCTTTGTTCATGTAACCACGTTGCATGGCGACATCAATTGGGAGGTGGAAGTAGTACTCTGGATCCATGAGGCCACCTGTTGCTACCTGGGCCTCCAAAAGCTTCATGGCATAATCCTCAGTAACAAGGTCCTTTTTCATGGCTTGGAATAGAGAAATAACCTTCCCGCTGTAGGGATCCTTATAACCTGTGACTGCTCTCTCAGCAGACAAGAGTTTGTCATGGATCTCTGGGCCAACAAGACCCTTCCGGACGGCCTCATCAACGGTTAACAATTCATCCTTCACAGGGTCAATGATGAATCCTGTCGCTGCTTGTGCCTCTAACAGATCAATGGCAATGCCAGGTTTAATGAGACCTCTCTTCATGGCTTGGTAGATGCTAACCTTAGCGTAGTTATCTGAGAGTACTCCAGCAATGCTGCCTGTTCCAAATAGATAGTGTTTCACGCTTTCCATCTCCATAACTTCCCGGATTGTTTTCTTGCCTTGTTTGAGCAGATTGTACGTTTCAAGGTCTATAATACGAGCTCTGTAAAGTTCATCAATAGTAACCCGGCGTCTGATTACATCACATGACATACTCTGCTCAGTCTTGATGATCTCTTTTTGTTCAATGATTTCAATTATAATAATGATCATTCTCTCTTTTGTGATTTTGCCTGAGCGATACTGTTCAAGGAGCCTTTGTTTTTCCTCTTCTGGGAGCAAATCTGATTTCATGACTTCCCATAAGTTCACTTGTTTTCCAGCAAAACTTTCATGTGGTATGTCTATTTGGGTATTAGCTAAGTCTGTCTGTGCTTGTTCCTCAGTGTAAACATATGATTGTTCAGCTTGCTCTGGAGTCTGTGCTTTAGAAAGCGGTAACAAGGCAATTCCAAATTCTGGATCGGCCATGCATCTCTCTTTCAGTTGTTTGTATGTGATATTCTCATTTTTGTTTGGGTCAGTGAAACCTTTGATATCATCTGTGGGGTCTTTAAAAGATTTGGCCAATTGCTTGCTGAAGTAGCCACGCTGAATGGCTATATCACTAGGAAGTCGATGGTTATTTACTGGATCAATTATACCTCCAGTGGCCTCCTGAGCATCTAGAAGAGGTATAGCATGTTCTCTTAGAACAAGCTGTTTTTGCATTGCTTGAAAAAGAGAGATCTTATTACCAGTGTATGGATCTTTGTAACCAGTAACAGCTTTCTCTGCTGAAAGCAGTTTTTCATGAAGCTCTGGACCAACAATGCCAGTCTTAACAGCATCATCCACTGTAAACTTCTCATTCCTGATAGGATCAACTATGTAGCCAGTAGCTGCCTGAGCTTCCAGCAGGGAAGCACCTGTGTTTGATGTCAGAAGTTTCTGCTTCATTGCTTGGTAAATGCTCAGTTTTTCCTTAGTTTTTTCCAAAAATACCCCAGTAATGCAATCAGAACCTTGCAAGTAGCGTTTGATGGAGTCACTAACTTCTGCAGGTTTCTTTTTTCCTTGTTGGATTTTGTCATAGGTGTCTTTGTCAATGATTTTAGATTCAAGCAAGGAACTGGCCGTGACAGGTCCTCTAAAACCATCAAATTCGCCCTGTCTCTTCATTTCTTTTTCATCCACTGTAGTGATCACAATCTTGATCAGTTTTTCAATTGTGATAATTCCTGATCTATATTGCCGGATAAATTCAATCCTTTGTTCCTCTGTGAAATATTCAGAGTTGATAATCTCCCAAATGGTGACTATTCTTCCTTTAAAAACTCCACTGTGCAACTCAACTGTAGCATGGCTCAAGGTCTCTTTAGTTTGCGCATCAGAAACGGGTTCTATTTCTTTTGACTTGACTGACTTTTCAGATAGTGGAAGCAATGGGAAACCAGTCTGTTTATCAATGATGCATCTTTTCAGCAGTTCAGCATAAGTGACATTTTCTTGTGTGTTTGGGTCAATGAATACTGTACTGGAGACTGATGGGCTGTTTAAGTCTTCATTTATCTTCTCATTTAGGTATCCACGTTTATATGCAATATCTGGAGTGATGCGGTAACTTTTCTCAGGATCAACAATTCCTCCAGTTGCAAGTTGAGCTTCCAGCAGACGGACACCTTGGTCTTTCTTAATGAGATCTTTTTGCATTGCTTCAAACAGGGATACATTTTTTCCAGTATATGGATCTTTGTAACCACAAACAGCCCTTTCTGCAGACAACAATTTCTCATGCAGCTCTGGACCAACAACGCCACTTTTGACTGCTTCATCAACAGTGAGCTTTTGATTTTTCACAGGATCGATTATGAAGCCTGTTCCAGCCTGGGCTTCTAGAAGGTTTAGCGCAGGCTCTGTTCCGAGCAAGCCCTTCTTCATGGCTTCGTAGAAAGACATCTTTTCAGAAGTTGAGTCAATCTGCACTCCAGCAATAGAGTGTGCCCCCTTTAGGGCTTTCTTGACAGGTTCAAGCTCAGAGACCTCTTTAAGAGTAGCTTTTCCATTGTGCAATTTGTTGAACAAATCTTTATTAATAACCTTTGCTTCCAGAAGTTCAGAAGCTGGCACTGGTGATCTCAAACCATCAAATGCAGGTTCCTTCTTGCTTTCCTTGTCCTCTACAACAGTTATTACAATTCTAATAATTTTTTCAACTGTAATTTTGCCTGTCTTGTATTGACGGATAAGATCCTTTCTTTGATCTTCAGTGAAGTACTCAGAGTTTATGATCTCCCAGATGGTGACAGTCTTTCCTTTGAATCTTCCAAATGGAACAGTTAGGTTTGCCTTACTAAATACATCTTTAGTTTCCTCATCAGTATAAGTTTTTTCAATTTGGGCTGCATGTTCTGTGATTGGCAGTAATGGGATGCCTGTCTCAGGATCTGGTTTGCATCGTTCCAGTAACTCACAATAAGTGAGGCAATCCTGAGTGTTGGGATCAATAAATGTTTTTTTGTCAGCAGGACGGCTGGACAGGATTTTGCTTAGATCATCATCAAGTTGACCTTGTGTGCAAGCCAATTGGACCGTTACACGGTGGCTATTGACAGGATCAACTATCCCACCAGTTGCATATTGACAATCAAGAAGTTTTGTGGCCTGGTCCTCTGCAATCAAACCTTTTTTCATTGCTTCAAACAGTGAGATTGTATCTCCAGTGAATGGATCTTTGAATCCTGTGGCGGCCCTTTCGGCCGATAACAACTTGGTGTGCAACTCGGGTCCAATCAGGGTATCCTTCACAGCTTCGCTTACAGATAATCTTTTGTTCTTAATGGGGTCGATTATGTATCCAGATGAAGCTTGGGCTTCAAGAAGCATCAAAGCCATGCTTTGTGTAATCTTCTTGTCCTTCAAAGCTTGATAGATGCTCATTTTCTGGTTGGGATCAACTATTACTCCACCTATGCAATCTCTACCTTTTAGGCACATCTTGACCTTGTCATTCTTTGAAAGATCTTCCACAGTTGTTTTGCCTTTCTTAAGCTTGTCAAATTCTTTTTTGCTGAGCACACCAATCTCATAAAGTCTGTTTGCAGGCACCTTCTCTCTGATTCCATCAAAAGCCAAGGCTACATCTTTTTTCACACCATCCACTTCTGTAGAGCCATTTACGACCTTCTTGGATGTTTCTACCATTGTCATTGCGACTAACTCTTTTTCAGGGACTTTGTCAGTTTGAATCTCCTTGGTGTGGGATGGCTTTTGTGAACTCTGAAGCAGCTGGAGTTTTTCTCGCAAGTTCTTGTTTTCCTCTGCCAGAAGCTTCTCTTGTTCAATTCTTTTCTTTTCAAGCTCTTTCATTTCTTTTTGCTTGGCATTCATCTCTTCCTCAGCGTCCTTTTGCTTTTTGATGGCAGCATCCATGGCAGACTGAAGTTTCTTCCTCTCCTCCTCCAATTGCCTTTTCTGACGCTCCTGTTCATCTTTAAGTGCTTCAGCCTTCTTTACTTCATCTTCAAATTGCTTCTCCAGCTTCTTTTTCTCTGCTTCAATGGCTTTCTCCTTCTTCAGCAGTGTCTCTTTTTCTGCAAAGAAAGTCTGCTGGAGGATAGTCTTTTCCTGCTGTAACTGTTCTTGCTGTACATTGGCCATCTGTGATAAAACAGCATAAAACAATCATTAATTAAATGCATGGCATGGAAATCACGGTATAAGGAAAAATATAACTCAAAAACTCAATACAATATATTTATAGAATTTAGCATTTTAAGATGCAATTATATTCTTTCTTATATAATTTGTTCTCATATAATTACACCATAACTTACACCTGTCAGTGTACTTTTTAATTGATATCTGTTGTATGCTGTGATGTCACATTTATATAGTGTATTGTGTCTATTCGATTCTGTGGTTATAAAGATAATCGAAATGACAATTAAGTACTCTTTTAAAGTTATATTTTACCCACAAATAAAAACTCTGTCATCATTTACTAGGACTCATGTCATCACAAACCTAACCTAACCTAGAATGTTTTAACTGTTTATTTCCATAGAATGAATGTCAAAGGGGGTGAAAATAATATTGGAGCCCATTGACTTTTGTTGCATATATATATATATATATATATAAAAAAAACATATTCTTCATATTATCTTTGTTTGAGTTCCACAGAAGAAGCGAGTAAGTGATAGCAAATTTCACTGTAATCACAGAATCAAAAGAATACAATACATTATGTAAATATTACAACTTCACAGCATGGTAAAAGTGATATTAATTAAATGTACACTAAAATCTAACAGATGAATATATATTTAGTTCATTGTTGAATTAAATATGGACAATTTAGGTTACATAAGTTACAGACATTAGAAACTATTTTAAAGGGATACTCCACTTTTTTTGGAAATAGGCTCATTTTACAACTCCCCCAGTGTTAAACAGTTGGGTTTTACCATTTTCGAATCCATTCAGCCGATTTTCTGATATTTTGAAGAATATCAGTAACCAGACAGTTTCTGGTCTCATTGTCTTCCATAGTAGGAAAAAATATATACTATGGAAGTCAATGAGACCAGAAACTGTCTGGTTACTGATATTCTTCTAAAAATCAGAAAATCGGCTGAATGGATTCGAAAACGGTAAAACTCGACTGTTTAACTCCGAGGGAGTTGTAAAATGTGCCTATTTCCAAAATAAGTGGAGTATCCCTTTAAAATAAATAGTGATATCAACAATGTGCAAATAGGCTGCACAACCTAATTGCAAACTAAATAAATACATCATGGACACTAGTGTTAAAGGGGACCAGAACAACTTTGTTCATGACAATTGCAGGCTTTGTTATCACTGAGACTGGTAACATGCAATGTACATGAACAAAGGTTCAGAAATTGAATAAAACTGTTAATTGTTGATTAAGGGGTTTAAGGCTAATATATGAAACACTAGACTGCAGTACTACAACATATAACACAATACCTCTTTTGATTGTTTTTGTAAGTCAGCAGCCTCTTTTTTCAATTTCTCCTTTTCTTTCTCAAGCTCTGCAATTGCTTTGTGCAGATCATCGGCCTCTTTTTTGCTCTGCAGTCTCTGTGCTTCCAGTTTCTCAACAACAGTGTATTTCTCGGAAGTCTGTTTTTCAGTGTCAAGTAGACGGCTTTTGATATCATCAGCTTGTTTCTTGAATTGTTTGGCTTCCTCCTCTGCTTTTGACTGAGCATCACTTAGCTGCATCACCTTGATCTTTAGTTTCTCAGCCTCTGCGGTAATCTCTAATTGCCGCTTGCGTTCAGCCTCTAAAGATTTCTGGAAACCTTCCGTCTCCTGCTCCAGACGCTGCTGCATCTCCTTTTTGGCTTCTAACAGCTTTTGAGCCTCAACCTGTGCCTGATCTTTTTGTTTCTGGAGCTTTTCGGCTTCAGCCTTCAGTTTTGTCGCCTCAAGAAGGGCCTGCTTTTTCTCTTCCAACATCTTATCAGCCAGTTCCCTCTGTTTGGCAAGATCTGACTCTGCAATTTGTCGTAATCTTGCAGCTTCTTGAGCCTCAATGTTAAGCCGTGCCGCATCCTCGGCCAGTTTTTTCATGTTCTCAGCCTCTTCCTCAAGGAGTTTCTTTGTGTTGTCCTTATCTTTTTTCATAAGCTTTTGGTTTTCCTTTTCAATTTTAAGTTTCATTTTTAGTAAGTCCTCCATCTGAATCTTAACTTTAGAGAGCTCATCCTCAACTTGAGCCTTCTGATTGATGGCATCACTGACCTCTTGTTTGAGTCGCTTGAGTTCATCATCAAGGATAGATTTCTGTTTGTCTGTCTCATCAAGTTGCAATTTAACCTTCACCAACTCCTCCTCAACCGAAGACTTCTGCTTCAGGGTCTTTTCCGCAAGCTTTTTGTACTTGGCCATTTCAGCATCAGCCTCTTGTTTTTGTTTTAAAGCAGCAGCCTCTGCCTCAGCCCGCCGGGAAGCTTCCTTTTCAGCTTCCTTCCTCAGTTTTTCAGCATCTTCCTGGGCTTTGGCCTGTTTGGCAGCTTCAGCCTCAGCTGCCTGCTTTTGACGTTCAGCTTCCTCTGCTTTCTTCTGCAACAAGGCAGCCTCTTTCTCAACCTTGTCTTTAGCCTTTTCTGCATCTTGTGCCAGTTTCTTTGCTTTTTCGAACTCTTCCTTGAGATTATCTTGCGCCATGCTGTCTTTGTTTTGCTGGAGAAGAACATTTTGGGCTTTCTGTTCAGCAGCAGAGCACTTCTGTGCAGCCTCTTTGACTAAAATGATCTGTCTCTCGGCTTCTTTCTCCGCAATCTCTTTCTGCTTTTTGGCATCTTCTGCTTTCTTTATGAGACGCTCAACCTCCTCTTGAGCAGCTTTGTGTTGTCTTGCTGCCTCTTCTTCTGCAGCTTGGATTTTTTTCACCTTGGCCTCTGCCTCTTTCCTTTTTTTCTCCTCTTCCAAAGCAAGTTTTCGGAATTTCTCTGCTTCTTCCTCAGCCTTCGCTTTGCTCTTCTGTGTCTCCTCTGAGATGCCCTTGAGTTTGTTGAGCTCAAGTTCAAGGTCCTGTTTGCCAGTTGAAGCCTTTTCGAAATTGAGCTTGAGAATGTGGATTTCCTCCTCCACCACTTTCCTCTGCTTCAAGGTTTCTTCTACGATTTTCTTTTGCCTGTCGAGCTCGGTGTCTGAAGACTTCTTGAGCTGATCGATCTTTTCTGCAATTGCTTGCTTGTGCTGAGCCGCTTGATCTTCAAGAACTTTCCTCTGGTAGGCCTCGTCTTCGGCTTTTCTCTTCAAGCGGTCATTTTCAGCCTCCTTCTCTTTCAAAGCGATCTCAGCCTCAGTTTTTAGACGGGTTGCCTCGTTGATAGCAGCTAACTTTTCTTTGAGGATCTTCTCAGCCTCAGCTCTCTGACGAGCAGCTTCTTCTTCTGCAATTTGCCTCTGTTTCTTTGCTTCTTCTGCAACTGACCTCAGTTTAGTTGCCTCCTCAGCCAGTTCCCTCATCTTGGCAGCCTCAGATTCAAGTAGTTGTTTGCTCTTTTCAGTGTTTGACAAAGACTCTTTCTCAGCTTTGGACTTTACCTGTAGTAGAACTTCCATCTCCTTCCTAACTTTGACCAGCTCCTCCTCAAGCTCCTTCTTCTGTTCAACAGCGGCATTGACATCATTTTTGAGACGCTGGAGCTCATCATCCAAGACAATTCTCTGTTGTTCAGCATGCTCAAAATCTGCTCTCAATCGAATAAGCTCTTGCTCTGCTGCAAGCTTCTGTTTAGCTGTTTCTTCAGCCATCTTCATTTGGTTCTCCAGTTCCTTTTCGGCAATCTCTTTCTGTTTAAGGGCAGCCTCCTCAGCTTTTCCTCTCTTCTTTGCCTCCCGTTTGGCTTCCTCCTTCTGTTTCTCCGCTTCCTCCTGAGCTGCAGTTTTCTTATTGGCCTCTTCTTCAGCCTGGAGCCGGAGTCGGAGAGCTTCATTAGCCTTCTGTCTCCATGTTTCTAGCTCCTTCTCTGCCCGCTCTCTTGCCTTATCTGCTTCAGCTTGCTGCTTTTTGAGATGTTCTGCCTCCTCCTGCAGTTGAATGACCATCACCTGCTCATGTTTGAGTGATTCTTCCAGTTTTGCTGTCAATGATATTTGTTTACTCTCAAGCTGCGTGGCTGCAGTCTTCTTTGCCACTTCCTCTACCACTTGAATCTGCCTTTGCTTTTCCAGCTCTGCTTGCTTCATGTGCCTCTCAGCTTCCTCAGCCTGAAGCTTGAACTTCTCTAGATCCTCAAGGGCCCTCTTCTTCTCTTTGGCAGCCTCCTTTTCTGCCTCTGATTTCAGTTTGAGCTCTTCTTCTGCCTGCCGTTTCTTCTGAGTCTCTTCGGCAACTTGCTTCCGAAGCTTCTCTGCCTCATCCTGCGCTGCCTTTCGAAGTTTTTCGGCATCTGCAGCTTTTTCCCTGAGCTGTTGAAGCTCTGTTTGAGCAGTGTTTTTTTGTTTCATCGTCGTCTCTAGTTGGAGTCGGATTATATGGATTTCTTCTTCAATTCTGGTCCGGCTCTGGAGGGCTTCATCTACCTGTTGAGTCTTAGCTTTGATTTCCTGCTCGGAAAGGCTTTTGAGCTCCTGGAGCTCTCGTTGGATATTGTGCTTCTGTTTCTCAGCATCGACCGCAACGTCCTGTCGTTTGCTGACTTCATCTTTCATCTTCGTTTTCAGCTCATTTGCCTCTTGTTCTGCTTTAGCAATAGCCTTTGAGTGAGATTCAGCTAACTGCCTTTGCTTTTCTAGCTCGGCCTGCATCTCGGCCAACCTTTTTCTATCTTCTTCTTTAAGTTTTTCGGCAGCTTTCTGTATTAGTGAGGGTAAATAGTAGGGGAAATAGAAACAAAGTTAAATATTTAAGTGTTAGATATTATAAGTGCATGTACGTACATGCAAATGCAAGTACATGGACAAAGTGTTATACTAAACAGAAAAACAACATATGTAGTTACTTTATTAAGGATTATATAAAGGCACAATGTATGGTACACAAAATGAGACACAATCACTTCACAAAACACCACTACAGCTGGAATATCGAATGGTTTCATGCTAATGAGGTGTTATCACTGGATACATTTTTTAAATGAATAAAAACTTTAAAACTCTGCCCTGTCATTTTGAAGACTGAAGATTTTAGGTTTTTAATATATTTTACATTGGAGTAAAAAATGTGTTTTGGATTCCATTTTGAACAAAATATGGAAATGTAACCTTTTTAATAAATGACAAATTATTATTATAAAGGGTCAATGAAGAAAGAATATTTGAAAATGTATATTCATAGAATTATCATGCCTACAAAAGAACAGCGTAGTGATGCAGCAAAGAAAGAATAAGACTTATTAAATAAAGTTTAAACAATGCTAGACCATAAGGGGGAAAAAGAAGAAAAACAGGTCTGATGAATGCCAAAGTGTAGATTTTGACAAATACAACAATAATATATATTAATGCATATATTTGTTTATATTTCTTGATCATGGCAAAAATGCTAATGTAATTAACAAGGGACTGGAAAAGGATGAACATGCATTTTTGTGGACAATTTACCTCTTTAGCGCCCAAACATGACAAACATTCATCATGATAAAGCACTGGCAAGCAGTTTAGAGAAGCAGACAAGAAAATAAAGGTTAGAAAGGAAAATGGAAACCAAAATTGAGCAGAAAACAGCTACAGAAGAAGGTCTGACAGTCAGGCTGAAGCAAACTCAGAGGGAAAATCAACAAATAGGGCACAAAGGAATGATGGGTAAGAATGCGGCTAAGCAGCAGACAGAATCCAACCAGGAAATTAAAATAGCGAAACCATGTGGCATCACTGGTACATTGGACCATGCACTAACTTTTATTTTTAGGATAAGAGCATATTTTAAGTTTGCTTCAGGCTGAAGGGTCCCTATACTAACTGAGAGCTCACTATAATGGAAGAGATATCAAAACACCTCCATAGTAGTAAACACATAATGAAAGACATACATTGTGAAGAAATGGAATGTGCTGCACCACTAGCATTTATATTACTGAAGGCCTAGGTGAGCTGCTCAATCTGTTACATTTTTGATTTCCAGAACTTTATCCTCTAGCACACGGCCAACAATAGCATGTTTTCCAACTTAAAGGGATACTCCACTTTTTTTGGAAATAGGCTCATTTTACAACTCCCACAGAGTTAAACATTAAGTTTTACCGTTTACGAATCCATTCAGCTGATTTTCTGATATTTAGAAAATTATCAGTAACCAAGTGGTTTCTGGTCTCATTGACTTCCATAGTAGGAAAAAAATATACTATGGAAGTCAATGAGACCAGAAACTGTCTGGTTACTGATATTTTTCTAAATATCAGAAAATCGTCTGAATGGATTCGAAAACGGTAAGACCCAACTGTTTAACTCTGTGGCAGTTGTAAAATGAGCCTATTTCCAAAAAAAGTGGACTATCCCTTTAACTTAAGATAAAAATGTAACTGTGTCTCATATGGTTTGTGAAATACATATATATTTCATGTGTCCATACATTCACAAATGAAACTACAAAAAGGATCAAGTTAATGTGTTAAAGTTAGTGCTAGAATATTAAGACTTTAGGTTTTAATACTTACCACCTCATCCTCTAGGCGGCGCTGTGTCTCAATGATGAATTTAATATACTGGGTCGAAAGAGTCATCAGCTCACTGTAGCGTGTTCTCAGAGTCACATACTGAAAGATATTTTGAAGTTACTTGGCATGTCAAAGAAGCATGTCCCAAGTAGAAGTTATACATACAGTATGTAAATGAATGCATATAGCAGATTAAGAGCCAAATATAAGTGGATATCAGATATCTAGAGTACCTCTTGAATGATGTCATCAGATGCAGACTCCATTTTGGTCTTCTTCAGAGGGGAAGCTATGGGCTCCACATGAGCTTTATAAGTCACCAGCTGGAGCTCATAATCCTGGATGAGAACATTCAGTCAGAGTGCTACTCATAAATCATTTAGATTTGAGTAAAATATATATGCGGCAGAACTCATACACACCTTTATGGCATCAATGTATGCTTTAGCATATTTCTGGCAGTCATCCACCTTGTCCTTGTTCTTCTCAATCTCCTCAAGCAGTTTCTGTACAAATAATGGACATGACGTAAATAAAAAAGATTATTAACATGATTTTCAAGCAAAATATGATGAGAACAGAGAATTAACAAAAACCCTGCATTTCAGAGTGACCGATGGATGGATAGATACCTTCTCCTGGGTCAGCTGCTCTTGAAGGGCTTTGCTGTCGATGGGCAAAGCATGGAGCTTGTCTTGCCTCTGCTTGGCATCTGCTATCCAGCGGATGAGCCAGTCCCAGCTCTGTCTGTACGCCTGCATCTGCCTGCTCAGAAGGTCAAGTTCTCGCTGCCTCAGCTCAATCTGAGCAAACACGGCCTGCCAGCGGTCCTTCAGGTTGCCCACCAGCTGCCTGTAGTACTCCAGCTCTATGTCACGTTCACTGTGCAGCTGAGACATTCGGTCGGTCACCGCGGTAGCCCTCTGAAGCTCCTCTTCCAGGCGGTCAAACGTAGCTTGCTTTCCCTCCGCATCTGAGTGCAGTTTCTAGGGTCAAAAAAGAAGGAAAGAACATGAACATGTTTGTGAGGTCATGTATGATTTGAGCTTATACTGGTAACAATTTCACGATTTCATAATTGGGTTATTGTGCGAGAGATAATGCACCTGGAGCTGTGTTTGAGTGGCCTCAATCTCTTTCTCATTAACAGGAACTTTGTTCACATCCCGCAACTGGTTCTCATATTTGTTGAGAATGTCTTCTGCTCCTTGTGTGCTGCGGATTACCATGTCAATGGTCTTCAGCCTTTATGGAGAAAAATTATTTGATTCAGCATAATTTTATATGGGGAAGGACAAAAAGATAATTTAGTGTGGAAAAGCAAAAAAAAAAAAAAAATTTATTGGATACTTCAACCTAAATAAGTTAAAGCAGAACTCCAGCGCAAAATGAACCTTTGGTCTAATTACACATTGGTACCTACTCGACCGTTCTCTGAGATTTGTTTTCACGATAATCGAATGTAAAGAGTTTTATCTCTAAAAACTGTTTAGCATATACACTAGTATATGGGGGCATATAATAAGTAAAGAGAAATCGCTAGTTAATACCACTAACAAGGCTCAAAATAGCCCCACGGACGTGGTTCGACTAGTCAAGACTGTTTTCCAAGATGGCTCCTGTCTGTATAAAGTATCTTCTTATTAAACGGTCTGTACACTTACAAAGTTCTCAATGCTTCGTTTTGTATGTAGGGACCCTCATTATGTTACCGTGCTAGTGTTGGGCTATTTTGAGCCTTGTTAGTGGTATTAACTAGCGATTTCTCTTTACTTATTATATGCCCCCATATAACTAGCGTATATGCTAAACAGTTTTTTGAGATAAAACTCTTTACATTCGATTATCATGAAAACAAATCTCAGAGAACGGTCGACTAGGTATTAGACAAAAGGTTCATTTTGCACTAGAGTTCTCCTTTAAACAGTTTCGGGTTTTACTCTACAAAGATGCATTAAATTGAAAGTGACTGAAAAATAATTAAGTTACAAAAATTGCTATTTCTATTTATTTTCTATTGAACTTCTAATCAGCAATCCTGTAAAAAGTATCAGTTTCCACCCAAAAATTAAACAGCACAACTGTTTTCAACATTGATGATAAGCATATTAGAATGATTTTAGAAGGATCATGTGACACTGAAGACTGGAATAATTTAGCTTTGCCTTCACAGGAATAAATTACATTTTAAAATACATCAAAATAGAAAACTGCCATTTTAACCCTTATGTGCTGTTGTGGCTTTTTTCAGCCACTATGGGGTATTTTTTAGTCTTAATTTGGCCATAACTTTTTCCTTGTTTCAGCAAATGGAATGATTTTTGGTGACAAATCTTATTTTGACACATATTTTGGGAAAATGCTTTGAAATTTTTCAAAAACTCAACAGTACACTCTGGGCAAATTCACTACCCTTTCGTTATGTTCGTGGCTGAAAAAAGCCACTACTTTAAACTGCTGTAAAAATTTATCAGATAAATATTTTTTTTAATTTTTTTTTTGCGTAAATCTATTAACCAACCTCAGTCCTGATAAAAAAAGCCAGAAACTAAGCTTTTTTTTTTGCACAGGCCTGTCTAAAGGGTTAATGGTTCCACCTGGTTATCAACAGTAAAAATTACAAATTTTACCTCTTTCCAACAGGGAAAACCATCAACAATCAAAAATGCATGATTTTATGGTGTCATGGTTTTGCAATAAAAAAATGTGGTTATAATGGAAGTCAATGGGGCAAAAACAGCCACAAACAGTAAATGAGGGAGAAATTTTTACCTTTGATAAAAGGTAAAACAAAATCCAGTCCACAATATTTTATATTGAAAATACGTCATTTTGTGTTTTCCCCCCCCCAAATCTGTGACATCATTTATGAATTTGGTAATTAAAGAGTTAAAATCCTGAAATTTTTAAACATTTAGTAGTTTTGATCAGGACTGAGGTCGGTTAATAGATTTATACAAAAAAATTTGAAAAAAAATATTTATCTGATACATTTTTACAGCAGTTTAAAGTAGTGGCTTTTTTCAGCCACGAACATAACGAAAGGGTAGTGAATTTGAACAATGCACAAGGGTTAAATATATGATGTAAAAATATTTCACATCATTACAGCTTTTGCTATATCGTTGATCAAATAAAGGTAGACTTAGTAAGCATAAAAGACTTTCAAAAACATTAAAACAGCTTACCTAAGCCACACTTAAGAACGGTAGTGTATATATGTATAAAAAAATGGACTTGAAACTCACTTGTCGAGATACACAGAAGAAAGACTGTAGGCGTGCTCCATCTTTTTCTGGGTGATGTCTATTTCTGAGCGCAGGACAGGGGCTGAACTGGACTGCTGAGATGTGGCCAGCACTGCTTCGCTCTTCTCCACCATCTTATCCAGGTCTTTCTTTATACCCTCCAACTCAGTCTGCACTTTCTGTAGGACGACATGAGAATACACAAGGATTTAGTCATTAAATAATTTATACTGCATTAAGATTTTAATTAATACAGGCTCTTCATGTGATATACATACACTCACCTAAAGGATTATTAGGAACACGATACTAATACTGTGTTTGACCCCCTTTCGCCTTCAGAACTGCCTTAATTCTACGTGGCATTGATTCAACAAGTTTCTGAAAGTATTCTTTAGAAATGTTGGCCCATATGATAGGATAGCATCTTGCAGTTGATGGAGATTTGTGGGATGCACATCCAGGGCACGAAGCTCCTGTTCCACCACATTGCAAAGATGCTCAATTGGGTTCAGATCTAGTGACTGTGGGCCATTTTAGTACAGTGAACACATTGTCATGTTCAAGAAACCAATTTGAAATGATTCGAGCTTTGTGACATGGTGCATTATCCTGCTGGAAGTAGCCATCAGAGGATAGGTACATGGTGGCCATAAAGGGATGGACATGGTCAGAAACAATGCTCAGGTAGGCCGTGGCATTTAAACGATGCCCCATTGGCACTAAGGGGCCTAAAGTGTGACAAGAAACCCCCCCCCCCCCCCCCCCCCATTACACCACCACCACCAGCCTGCACAGTGGTAACAAGGCATGATGGATCCATGTTCTCATTCTGTTTACGCCAAATTCTGACTCTACCATCTGAATGTCTCTTGAATTTTGGTGAGAACTTGGAAATTGTAGCCTCTTTTTCCTATTTGTAGAGGAGATGAGATTAGATAATTGCGTTAATTAGAAATTGAACAGGTGTTCCTAATAATCCTTTAGGTGAGTGTGCAGTTGAAGGCATTTCTTGATGGATTCAATGTGTTAATGCAGACCTTCTGTTCAGTGGCTCTCTGTAAACAGGCTTTGAGAGGCTCCTTGTCTACCATCTGTCTGAGACGGTTCACTGTGCGGTTCTCACAGCCTTCCAGTCTCAATCTCAGGTCCTTTATCTGGGTGATGTAACTCTTGCACACTGACTCATCCTGTTCCCCTAAACAATTGACATACTTTGTGTTAAAAAAAGCTCAAGAAATGATCTTAAATATTGTAAAAATGCAGACAAAAAGCAAAAGCTCACACATCTAAGAATGTTTCTTCATTAATAACATTAAATTATGCAGCATCCATACAATATATAGGCACATGAAATTGAGCTTGCATAGCTATAAAAGCATTTGCATTCAAGTACTTTGAGAATGTTTCAGGCCTTAAAGATCAAGTAAATCAGTTACTTTGCACACTTTTAGTGAGTAAACTGCATTTCAAACTTTCAAATGGTGAGAAAATCAGTGAAAAACATGTCAATGTGGATTAGGACGAAATGCACATGAACAAATCATTCAGTTTGTTAAAAAAAAACAAAAAAAACTCTCGGATCTTTACCCAGTGGGCTGTCCTTTTGGATAAGAACAGGTTCTGAAAAATAAGACTCAGTCACAATGGGAGTTGGATGGAATGCCCTATATAGCCCCATCTTGAAATTCCTACAAGTCATAATGCCTTTGTGTTGCTTCAAGCACGCTGAAAAACCTTCAGCCGTGCTCAGGGGCAAGTCTTAAAACAAGGGTGTTGCTGCCTGGGGCCAAGATGGCTTTGTATGTGTGCAATTTCATTGAACCGTGAAAGTGATGAATGGTTGCTACCCATCTGAACAAACCAGCTGACGTTATTGTCACACACACCTTGTTCAACGGAGCGTAGCAGGTTATCATAGTGTTGAGTGGCTTTGGTGTAACTGTTCTCAGCTTGCAAGCGATCATCGGCACCGAAGAGCTCAGAGTCCTGACTGTCACGTATGAAGGCCTGATAGTGCTGCTCCAGGTTCTTCAGGGTCAGTCGATATTCCTCGACTCTCAAAGTCTTGAACTACACAAAATTAGAAAACAATGTCACCTAATTACTATTCATTAGTAAATGTATAAGGTTTATAATGCAACTTTTCAGTTTGCATGCCTCTGCATACAATTAAATAATACATAATAATGAGTTCTTTCAATTGATATCACTCATAAGCCAATATTAGATATTATATTTTTCGTAGCAATTGATATTAGACATATATTGGCTGATACTAAATATTTAATTGTGCATGTTAAAATGTTTTTACATTTCGACTTTTGTAGCAAATAATGCTTGCTAAAGAAAAACACTGATAATGATTTAAAGGATTAGTTCACTTTTGAAAAAACTTTTGCTGATAATTTACTCACCCCCATGTCATCCAAGATGTCCATGTCTTTCTTTCCACAGTCGAAAAGAAATTAAGGTTTTTGATGAACACATTCCAGGATTTTTCTCCATATAATGGACTTACATGGGGACCAGGCGGTCCAAGGTCCAAAAGACAGTTAATAACAGTTTCAGATGCAGCTTCAAATGTCTTTAAACGACACCAGACGATGAATAAGGGTCTTATCATGCGAAACGATCGGTTATTTCAAAACTTATTCCAAAAATGTAACTTTTCTAAGGACAAATGCTAGCCTTGCTCTATTCTGTGAGGCGCGTTTGTAACGTCACGTAATACGTAATTACGTTCAAAAGGTCACGGGCGACGTAGCCGGAAGTACAGAATCAAAATCGTCCGACATCGTTGTTTTACCTTTTAATTCCTGTTTTTGTAAACGGCGTTTGAGTTAGTTTGCACGTTCATCCTATCCGTTCAACTTGTAAACACTGACTCTGTATTTATGGCTACGTCGCCCGTGACCTTTTTTTAACGTAATTACGTATTACGTGACGTTACAAACGCGCCTCACAGAATAGAGCAAGGCTAGCATTTGTCCTTAGAAAAGTTACATTTTTGGAATAAGTTTCGTTTCGCATGATAAGACCCTTATTCATCGTCTGGTGTCGTTTAAAGACATTTGAAGCTGCATCTGAAACTGTTATAAACTGTCTTTTGGACCTTGGACCGTCTGGTTCCCACGTAAGTCCATTATATGGAGAAAAATCCTGGAATGTTTTCATCAAAAACCTTAATTTCTTTTCGACTGAGGAAAGAAAGACATGGACATCTTGGATGACATGGGGGTGAGTAAATTATCAGCAAAAGTTTTTTTCAAAAGTGAACTAATCCTTTAATAACACTGTTAAATGTAAGCTTCAACAAAACTCAAAATGAATGCACTACCTTTTATGTTTTTGACAGAAGACTCTTATGCTCAACAAGGCTGCAGTTATTACATCAAACACACAGCAAAAACATTAATATTGTGAAATATCATTACAATTCAAAATTTCAGCAGCCATTACCCTGATCTACCTAGTGTCACATTATCCTTCATAAATTATTCTAATATGCTGATTTGGTGCCTAAGAAATGTTTCTCTTTATTATCAACGCTAAAAACTGTTGTGCATTGTAATATTGTTGTTGAAATATGACACTTTTTTCCTCTCTCTGATGATTATTAAGTTAAAAAATTACAGCATGTAGGCTATTTGAAATAGAACGTTTTTATAACAATGTAAAACTCTTGTAATTTTTTACTTTTGAATGGTAGTGTATTCCTTTTTCATACTGCATTTTTAAAAGGACTGATTTTTGTATAGGCCATTCATTTATTATTAATTATTTGCACCAGCCTTTTAATATACTGTATTGTGCATCCTGGGTTCTACTATTTTTTATTAAGTCTTTGAACGTATCTAAAAAGGGGTGTGAGTGCTAGTTACCATGATGAAATTCCAGGAGTTGATAAGCAGGATATCCCGCATGTAGTACTGCCAGGACAGCAGGCTCTTCATATCAACATGCAGCCTTTGCCAAAGAACCATCAGCCTCTGCAGACTCGCATCCATACTGAGGTTAAAAAACAAATCACAAGATAAGACGTAAAGCCAAAGACTAATCAGAAAGATCTGGTTTATATTGCAACATCACAAGAAAACCACACATCTCGCCTCCCAGAAGTCAAAGACAGAGATAAAAGTTTGTGGAAAAAGTTTCTGGAAGGGAAGTCAAGTGAGGTTAGTCTTGTGCACGAGTATTAGGCTGTACTGTGTTACCCAGAGCTGACATCCATAGCTTCTTTATTGGTGGGAGGGACGATGAAACAGATGGATGGTACTGTGGCTTCATTTCCACTGGAGTTTCGCACTGTCCAATTGTACGGCTGGGAGTTATTCAGCAGGGTACACTCGTCTCCTTTGTGTACCGTGATCTGGGCCAAAAAAAATGAAGGATGTTAATTAAGTTTAAAGTGTTTACGGTAATAATGGATTGCATTGTGTATTTGATTATATAATTGCGGTGATGGGTGAGGCTAATTGCTGAGCCTAAAGTGTAATAGCAAGATAGTCATGCTTCACACAAATTACACCCATGTTGAGCAAGAGCATGATCACACATGTGACTTCTTCAACCATTTTTTGAAAGAGGGACTAGAATATCCAGTAGGAAAGCAAATAAACACACGGTTCAACGAGTTGTTTGTGTGTTCTTAATTGAGCCCCAAAGAAATAATTCAGTTTATTTTATTACCCATGTACACATATACACACACGCAAAAACTCAGTGTCTCTGCTTTACCTCCATTTGTTTGAAGTCACACACAGCCTGAATGGGTAATTTGCCCTTGACGGGGTGAGCGGTGTTCCTCGGCTTGAGCTGGATAATGGTCTTAGCTCTCCGGTTGAGACCCTCCAGGTGTGTCTTGAATTCATTTAGCTGTTCTTTTTCGTCCTGATGGCCAGAGAGACACATTTGCATATGTATGTATATATCTATCTACGTATATACAGTCATGATCAAAAGTTTACATACACCATGCAGAATCTGCAAAATATTTATTGTTCTAATAAAATAAAAAGGATCATACAAAACGCATTTAAATTTTTGATTTAGTACAGTCTTGAATAAGATATAATACATCTTACGTCTTTATATACATCTTTATATCTTACATAAAAACATGTTTATATAGTCCACAAGACAAAAACGCATAATGCATCGTGTTTTCTTCTGGAGAATCCGTGTATGTTTCACTTTCGTAATTGTTCCATTTTAGTCTAGCAATTGTTTATCAAATTTGAATCTAATTAAATACATGATCAAATTTAAAAATTACCCACAAAAGATCATTTTAAGTCATTATGGTGTTAAATGAGAGAAGCATCAAATAGACATTACAATTTTTTTTTTTTTTATTTGATTCAACATAGAATTTATTACATATACTTTTAGGCTTTAACGCCCATTAGGTTGAGTAAACAATGACAACATTTTCATTTTTGGGTGAACTGTAATGTTTTTTTTTATAATATGAAAATATGAAATCATTTTTTAATGAGATGATACTCTAAATAAGAGGCAGTAAATGTCTAAATGAGCAAGTCATTGAGACATTCATACATTCGATTGGTTCAAATGACGGATTCAAGTAAATGGCTCTCTTTGGCTATGTCGAAATCGCCCCCCTGTACCCTCATTCACTATTCCCTAGATTACTACACTAATATAATCTACTTGAGGGAGTGAATGAAAATAAGTTTGTGAATTCGGACATGTATAAACCTTAAATAAAAAAAGTAATAATCAAGTAAAAAGGAATACTTGAAAATGGATAGATAACTGTTTTAGCTGCTGGCACCATCTTCTGGCGAAACGCGGGAATTCATTCGGCGTAAACAGTTGTAAACTTGCTATTGCTGTGCATTGTGGGATTGAATTGCACTTAATAACGTCCACTATGGTTTTGGACAGCACTACAAATGTCTGTCACCTCAAATAGTGCCCTATTTAAGGGTATTTCAAACTGTTTTTTTTTTTTTTTTACAAATGTGCCATTGAATCATTGGTTCACCTGAATGATTCGCTTAAAACGGAGATTCATTCAGAAATGATGCACCATTGTGTGTGTTGCTCAGATATGCACAACAGTTCTGCTCTGAATTTATAGGTAATATTTTCATTGTAAAAATTGAGAAAAAGCAGACAATACTGTGTCTAAAATATAATACAATATTAACATCTTATTTATTGAACTGTTGTATAAAATCATATCACATTTGCACTCATGCTATTCAGGACAAAAACAGCAATTGTGTGATATTGCTTAAATTTATCATGACATAAATATGCGACAAAAATCCATATAGGGGCCTTTTTGCCTTAATATTTTGAATTTTAGGGTCATTATAATCGCATTCTATAGGCAACATCATGCAGTGAGTTCATGTTTGTAACCAATCAACTTGATGAAATGTAAGATGAACTACGTAGATCTGGGGCGAGGCGGGTGGGTCAAATGCGTTAATAAATTTACGACTCAAACGAAGCACTGAATTGAGTTAATCAACTAATTGAAATAGAGAGTATGAACTGATTCAAGTAAACGTCACTTGGATGTGAACTACAAACCCTGTGATGACGTACTGATATCATGTGACCTAAAGCATCAATTCACTACTTCTCTCCCGGAGCCCTAATGGGATAGTAAAGTGTCCATCAAATGTGCAATTCCGTTTCTCACCAGAAGTAGTAGGTCGTCTGTGTAATTTTCAACTACTATGTATTCTAACATAACACTCTTTTGGCATATTGTTTTACACATACTATACAGTAGGGAATATCTCAATGCAAATGAATGGTCAAATAAAAAGTTCATGTACATTTTGGTATATACAGGGTTGTAAAATTCCACACGTATTAACACCCACCACTGCATCTTGTAGCAGATCCTCTAGCCGTGTAACCGTGATTGAGCGGTCACACACATATTTCTTCTTCATCGTGTCCTCCATCTTCTTCATCCTTTCTTCAGCCTCTTTGACATCTGAGAAGAACTGTAGAACAGAAGTTTTGGGGATCAAAATCATTCTGATGAAGTAAATCTACTTGGATGTGAACTGCAAACCCACTGTTTACAAGCATAAGTGTTTGTTGTATGTACCTGGAAGTAGGCTGTGTTTTCTTTCAGATGAGTCTCAATGCAACAGCACAGCTGAAGGATCCAGCTCCACTGAGTCTGAAGAGCTGCAGTGAAAGCCTACAAAGAAATAGAATAAAAACAGCTCAAGTTTCAAACAATTCTCTCCTAATATATCAATATGTGATGATTTACTTTAGTTCAACAGCTGTGTAAAATTCATACATTATGAAGCAAGTGTCATTATTCAGTTGTAGTTTTGTTTTCTGAAAGTGTCAGTGCAGTTAAATCAGTAATATTGCTGGATATTACGTGTTCCCGAATAAGCAAGCTGGAGGTAAACACATACACAAATTATTAAATGTAAAATTGTGCACCTCCACAGTCTTCCTGGCAGGATGGCCATCTTTCAACAGTTTGTCTCCGGTCATCTGGACATTGTTCACTCTCTTCTCTCTGTGTTCAAGATCTCGCATCAAACCCTACAAGACAGCACAGCCGCATTCACTGTCATTGCAATTAAATGATTTCAGAGGATTCTCTACAATTAAAACATGAACATGATTCCACAACAGGGACGTGCACAGACATTTTGAGGGGCAGAGGCTCAAGTGAAAAAAGGGGCACTTATAATTATATATATTTTTTTTTTTGTTTACATAGTTTTTTTTAAATTCAATAATTTTATCTTCCTCAAACTCTGGGCATAAATGTCTACAAAATAATCAGTTCACATAGAAACCATGGTCTCCTTAGTATTCATAGGTTTATAGCAGCAAAAGAAACCATGCCACAATGTTCTATGCTACAAGTTTAAATCAAGTATATACTTGATACACCTGATGGTGACATGAACTTAGTTTCCCATTTGATGGAGGACTGTGTCATCATCATGAAATAAAACCTTCAAAATACACATTTCGATGGAGTTTGTTTTAAACCTATATCCTCCATCTGTTTGCAACTGTAGATTTCTTCTAAATTCACCAATTTAGATTTCAAAATTTCAGGGGGAAAGACTCTTGATGTATGCAAGTCATTAACTTTAATAATAAGAATTTCAGGCCATAAAAATTGATTGATATCACGTCTTAAATTGATATGCTCATTCATTCATTGTCGCAATACAATTTTTCTCGATAAAACGATATCAAGTTAGAGTCAATATCGTCAATACTTGATATCAAAATCGAGTTCGATGAGTTTGGTTCCAAAACGCGATAAACGCCATTGAAAAAAAAAAAAAAAAGAGTTACTACAAAAATCTGACTTTTCAATACCGACCAGATACAAAACAATGTTTAATGTTACGTAAAATGGGATATCCGCCGAGTTATTATGTAATGTTTTCTCCCTTTCTTTCCAAACCGCGACAAACGCCAGTCTCCCTTTTCTGCAAAATGCCACATATCCGCTAAACCAATCACAACGCACCATTCCACGCAATGTAAACAGTAACGGCACCGCTTTAACTAACCCGGCTTCCTAGGTTTTCTCTATTTTGTCCTTTCGATCAACAAACAAACAAAAAAATGAATAATTTTGACAGCATTGGTGAACCTGCGGAGGGTAAGGCATCCTGCATGGGTAAACGTGACATCGAAATCGAATCATTTACGTGAGGAAGAAGATGGACTCGGGAGGAGGAAATGCCGGCTGTTGCTTGTTCTCACACGACAGCATCAAACTTCTGTCACGCTGACACACTGACCCCAGAGGATCTTTTGGAAAACTTTCAGTTGTTTTATTCAAAGTCAACGAAAACCGAGCAGGACCAAGCCAGTTTACAGCTGATCGCCGTCAAAAAAGTTCAGCGGCGACGTCCCAAGGTTGACAACAGCGATATGCATAACGTTAGATCATGCTTAATAAATCATAATTCATGATGATGTGCTCATCTTAGTTAATGTTTTAATTAAGGTTTTGTTCATCCATGAAGTCATGAATGAAAAACGTTGAACTGTTAAAAAAAACTTTGTTAGTTCCTGATGATATTAATATGAATTAATGCATAATTCACTTATCCATGAATTCATGATAATTCATGACATGAACCCTTAAAGTGTTACCGAATATTGTTATATTAAAGCAATGGATTTATAGTATGCACAAGAAATTCAATGTGTATAAAATGTTATTTTGATTAATTGCATTTTGAAAAAAAAAAAAATTATTGGATTTATTGCATTTTGGGGGAAAAAACGATCTGTTTTTATAATAAATCTTTGGAAATCAAAACCTGGATTTAATTTTTTATTGTTATTGTAACCTACAAATGCTACAGTATGTGAAAATTTGAAACCGAAAATAGTGGTTTTCATCTTCCCATTTTCTTGCTAAAGAAAACACAGTTTTACTCAAATTCATCAAAATGGATTTATAGCGTTTTGGAACCAAACTCTTTATTGTTCGATAATGTTTATGTACCAAAAGCGTAACGAAACTCATTTGAACCGCACGCGCCTCACAAATTGTTTATCCGCTTGGCTCAAAGTCCAAACGACAGCGCAGCGCGAGCTCACTAGAGCAGACGCTTTACTCTGTTTGGCTTCAGAGAGGGAGCGCTTTCGAACTCCTGACCTGATATTTAGATACACTATTCAATAAATATATTTGTTTGACAGGGAAGCTGTGCACAAAGAGTAATATACGTATTTTATTTTTCAAAAATAAAAAAAGGGCACTTTCTCTGCAGGAATAAAAAGGGCAGGTGCTCAAGCCCCCTTTGATGTCTATGTGTGCACGTGCCTGTTCCACAATAAATTTAGTGCTGGTGGAATCATGTTCAAAAGTGTTGGTGGCCTTACAGAATAGTTGTCCTTTTTGGCAGTCATGTTGGAGTTTCGGTCACTCCAATCATAGTTCACTTCCTCCTCTTCTTTTTCGTTCAGCCACATCAGCTCTTTTGTGGCGGCCACGACAAAAGCGTGCAGCTGATCTAGATTCCGCAGCCGTGACTTGGACGAGTTCTGAGGAGGAACAACCAATTCATAAATTCTATTTCATCAGGCTTTGTTGTATTGGGTTTGCAACAAATGTATTTTACAATCCATAATTAAGATTCAACAAAGTGATCAGTGTGTATTAGTTCTAGATTTAAGAGCATACCAGCAGTTTGGCATATTGAAGGTCCAGTTTGCCCAAGTATTCTCGATAAGCTCCCTTACTGACTGGAGTCAACTGATTCTGAAAGGAAAGAAAATAATTTTGGTTGTTCATATAACTTTCATTGTAGTCTTAGTTATTCTAAACTCATATTCAGAGTTATAAATAAACACTTTGAATTATTAATACTGTTTAATAAAGCATGTATGATATTATTCCTCATTTCACAAGATGACCCAATCAGAACAGAGGTTTTACATTTAAAAATCCTAAAGATTCTGAGGCAAAAACATCCCAACCATAAAATTACGGTGCAAGACATCTAGTTGACCTCAGGGAACACAATAAATGCTACAAAAGTGTACAATGGACAATTTTAAGACAATTTATTACCTCATCAGCCCGTGCACGGTCAATCTTGTATTTGAATTCCTCGATCGACTGATGAAGGCCACGATGGCTACCGAGTTGAGACTCCACAGTGGGAAGATCTTCGCCCCACTCTGCCCCATCAATGCGTCTCTGGTTCTCCTCCACCCAGGACAAGAGGTCCTGAATGTACTTGAGAGTGACTTCGTCGAGCTCAGGTCTTACGCGCTGCGGAGACTGCTGTATAGTTTGGACGGGGGAGGACTGGGACATGGAGATCTGGGACATGGACATCTGGGTCATGGGCACCTGCGACACCGTCACGCCAGACTTCAGACGCAGATTAAACTCACTGCGCAGGTTTACCAGACGCTCATGGAGACGGTACACCCTGAAAAAACCAAGGGAAGACAGTTATAAAGCTGCTATGAGAATCAATAAGATTTTAATTATTATAAATCTTATTACAGTATATATATAGATATTATAATTAATGAACCATTACAAATATTTTTTAAAACATTATTACAGAAAACAGTTTCTTATAAATTAAAGCAAGAATTTTGTAAAGGAGTTCACTTTCTTGAAAAAAAATAAAATTTCAAAGTATGTTTATCCTATGTAAATGAATATATTATTTTTTCATATTTTTGGTTGATGAGCATTGCATTCAAACCTAAAGACTAGTACTGAGCAAGCTGTCACTGTATTTCTTTAGGTTATGACAGTAGAATATCATACTAACCGCCTGTACATCTGTTCTGCCTGTAGGTGGCGCCCATCTTTAAGTAATTGGACATCATTAAAAAGGTATCGGATCATGTTTTCAGCCTTGTTCAGATCTAGCTCTATCTCATCCGAGTGCTGGATAGGCTTTCCCGCACCCAGCAGACGCATGTCCTGCAATAAAAGTTAAATTAAAGCAAGTTTGCTTATAAATAATGCAGGTTTACCTGCTCAAAAGGTATTGGGTCTTTGGATTCTAATAAAGGAATAAAAATGGCTTTCAATCTCACCGATTGTAACACTGTTTCCACCTGGTTGAGCTGTTCCTCACACAAACCTGACTCCATTTGCACCTTACTGACTATTCTCTGCAGACGCTCCAGCCTGTACATGTAACAGACACACAAATACTCTTTACATCATTTACTAAAAGGTTAATATTAAGAATAAAATGACAGGGCAAAAACAATATTCAGACTTTACAGGCATTTAACGTTTAAATAATCAAAAAAAAAAAAATCACTCACACCCTCCTCTCACGGAGCAGGTACTCCAGTCCATAGCTGTCATTCATAAAGGCCATGGCTAATAATTCTAATAATGCTAAATCCCAATCCAGAGAGGATTTTTCAGAGCGAAGTCGCACAGAATCAGCTATTGATGTTAAGAAGTGCTACTGTAACTGATAAGGCTCATAAACATTCTGCAGAGCAGCAGCGAGTCTGTCTTGTGACAAATCTTTTTAAAAGTGACGCCCTGTTTCTTGAGCTAAATGCTATTAAATAGCAATAAAAATGCATTTATTTTGATGGGGAAAAAAAATCATCTTAAAGGGATAGTTCCACATTTTTTTTTATTTATTCACCCTCAAATTGTTTCAAACCTGTATGAATTTCGTCTTAAGATGAACACAAAATAAGATATTTTGAAGAATGTCAGTTCACATATTTATGTCCATACTATGGACCCCCATCAACTGTTTGCTTACCCATATTCTTCAAAATGTCTTTTTTTTGTGTTAAGTTGAAGAAAGAAATTCATACAGGTTTGGAACAACTTGAGGGTGAATACATGATCTAAATGATCTAAAATAAATGAATTTTCATTTTTGGGTGAATTATACCTTTAACTGCAATGAAAGGTTAATGCTTTTAGAACTAAAAATAATTGAATAAAAAGAAAACGAATGATTTTAAAAGTAAAGCTGAGTTCTTCCACATTTTTATAATTATAATTGTTCAAAATCTGACAATTATCAATTAGTATAGTGGAAGTTTCTTGTTAGGGCAAGTCAATTTTTTTTTTTCTTGCAAGGTACAGTAGCTTGAATGAGAACTAAAACTGCTTAGATTCTCTTCGAAACATCTGTAAAATCTAATCACAATATCATCATACATTTTTAACCACAGTTCTATAGCAAAATACACCTGTAAATAGTCTGGATTATTCGAATGAATAACTGCACATATTGTCCAAACAAAGAATAACCATGATAAGTTATTATACAGATTTCTCACCGTTCAAACTCTGAACGCAATAGTTTCTCTCGTTCCAAAATGGCCACATGCAGACGGCCCCATTCCTTCTCCACATCAATTGGATGGTAACTGGGGGGAACCTTGACCTGACCCGCCTGCACAGCACCCTGGTGCCAAACAAACCCCATGCATAAAGTCAAATCTTGGTAAAAACATGTTAAGAAAACTCATGTAAAAGCCCAAAAGGACTGTTCTACATGCTTGTTTAACAGTTCAATTACTGTGGCAGATTTCATTTACCTCAAAAGACTTGTAAATGTGCTTGGTGCGATTTTTGTCAGTCTCCTTGGCTGGTAGTTCAGACTCCTTGAACTTCAGAAACTGACGCCAAAGAACCTACAACAAAAGAGAAAATGCTCATACCATAATTTACAATCTTTAAAAATGGTTTCAGATGCTTTTTTGTAGTACAAACATGCATTTACGGTCACAAAATAACACGTGATTAAGGTTATTTATATATATATATATATATATATATATATGCACATATATGATCATTAAACCTAAGGAGCATGGTACTAACCTCAATCTCCTCGTAGCTGGAAGGGAACTTGCGTTCTTCAAACACAATAATGTGATGCCTGATCCACTGGAGTAACATGGTCACCAGCTCGTAATACTCCTGCCAGCGCAACTCCAACTCCTGTACGTCAATAAAAAATATTAAAGATCAAAGACAACAATATCAATGGCCCATATTATTATATTAAATTATAATTCTATATACAAAATGATATTTTCAAAACCCACGTTGGCCTGGACTCCATCACGAGCGTCAGGAACCCTTGGCATGACATCATACAAAGACGACACATACGTGATGATGGACTTTTCGTCTGGGTGTGGCACGTCCACATCTGCAAAAAACGGAAAATAAACTAGCATCATGTACACTATCGTTTGAAAGTTTGGGGTCTGTAACTTTTTAAAATGTTTTTGAAAGAAGCTTCTTATGCACACCATGGCTGCATTTATTTGATCATACCGTATTATTGTGAAATATTTCAACAATTTTAAATAACTGTTTTTCATATTATTATAATTTAAAATGAAATTTATTCCAGAATTTTTAGCAGCCATAAATCATTTCAGACAATTCAGAAATCATTCTAATATGCTGATTTGCTGCTCAAGAAACATTTCTTACTTTTATCAATGTTGTAGACTGTTGCGCTGCTCAATAGTTTTGTGGAAACCATTTTTTTTCAGAGTTCTTTGATAAATAGAAAGTTTAAAAGAACAGCATTTATTTGGGACATAAATCCTGCAGAACATTATAAATGTCTTTTATAACGGCATTGGGGGTTGGCTTTTATCGGATAGGACAGTAGTTAGACGGGAAGCGAGGTGGGATAGAGAGAGGAGGGATGGGATCGGTAAAAGTCCATGAGGATAAGACTCGAACTCGGATCGCCCGAAGCGCAACGTCGCTACATGTCGGCGCACTTGCCCATGAGGCTATCGGCTCCAACTTTACTGTCACTTTTGATCATTTTACAGCATGATTTCTGAATAAAAGTATTAAATTCTTGGTCCCACTTTATATTAAGTGGCTTTTAGTACTATGTACTTACATGGAAATTAATAATTTGATACAATGGACTTATTGTGTACATACATGCTTTTACATTGTACTTATATTTTAAAATTCCAGCATGTAATTACAGCTATAATTAATTTATGTAATTACATTTGTAATTACACAGTTGACCCTCCCCTCACACCTTAACCTACCCTTAAACCGACCCATACCACCACACCTGTCCCTAACCTTACCCGTATCACACCTCAATAGCAGCAAAAGTGTTTTACAATACAACAGGAACACAATAATACATTGTACTTATTGTTTAATGTAAGTACATAGTACTTAAAGCCACTAATATAAAGTGGGACCAAATTCTTTATAAAAAAAAAAAAACAATCATTTTGAACAGTAGTGAACTCAACATCAGCAAAAATGTAATGAAAAATCACTTAACGACTCCAACTGTTACACAGGCTAAAAGAAAATAATTTACGAGTCCATTAAAACCCACTAAGATTCCCAAAGATCTATTCCACTTATCAATGAAAGAGAAGAATGAAAGAAAATTCTTCGAATGAGAATCTAGAGGGATCTTCTCCCTTTGTTTACCTTCAGGATCCAGCAGGCGTGTGACGCCCATGTCTCTCTCTGCTATGCTGAAGGCCTGCTCCAAATTCTCCAAGTTGGTCTGTCTGAACACCTTATTCATGTCGATCAAATTCGGCCTAGAACGAAAAACAGAATTCACAAAATACTTAAAGGGGGACAATGAAAAAAATAAAACTTTCTTATATTATCTTATTATACCATCTTTTATTTTAGGCAGTATTGACAATGGCAATTGTTACATAGGAGGAATAATGGAAATAAAAATAAAAATTGACTAATAAGATATTGGCAAAATGGAGGTAGTGGGGAGTGGAAGTGGTGATGGTAATGTCGATGGTAATAAATAATAAATGGTTACTTTGTTTACGCATATACACACACACACATGCCCACACTCACACCCAAAGTAAATTTTAAGTTTTCTAAATTTTATTTCTTGAGTAAATTTTACTCAAGTACAAGTAAAAGTACTACAGTCTGATGTCTACTTGAGTAAAATTACAGAAGTACTTGTTTTTAAAAGTACTTGGGTATCAAGAGTACATTTTGTAAATATTGCATTACTACTGACACCGTGCTTACATTTATGTACAGAAACGTCCTACATGGAATTATGAAAAATGTCAATGTCAATATCTTGGAGAATGTAAAAGGAATTGAAAGTAAAATCAAGTCATATTCATATTTTTATCTTGTTGCTTTATTTAACATTTAAGAAAATTTCAGAATATTCAGAAAATTGAAATAGTCTGGCGGGATGGGGCCATGAGTTGGCACATTCACGGGATGGACCTGCTGCGTCTTTATCCATGGTTTCGTCTCTTATCTAAATCTGACCATTGAGTTGACTTTGGCGGAAAGCTGAAAGTGATTGCTGATAGGCTGTCCAAATCAGTGGCGCTTGCACAATCCAATCACGTTTGAGAGGGAAACAACAAATTGAGGGTTTCTGAGATTTTTCTTATTTCCATTTTTTTTTTTTTTTGAAGTAGTTACTCGTACTCACGGTTATGGATAGAAATGTGGTGGAGTAAAGAGTACAATATTTTCCTCTCAAATGATACTCGAGTAAAGTACAGATCCCTCAAAATTGTACTTAAGTACTGTACTCAAGTAAATGTACTCCAATACTGTCCGGCTCTGAAAGCAACACTTTTATTTCACTTCTGGAATTATGTAATTACAAGATGGTTCACTACTGCACTACGTTGGCTTGTATGTCTGACTGTTAAATAAAAAATAAATAAATAAAATATGACTCTAGAAAGGAATAAAAAACACGATTGGATATCGAAAGACTACACACTTGAATTATAAAAATTTTAACAAAGATTCTCCTTATTTGTCTATTATTTTGCATTTTAATGTCTGCTTTGTTTAAAGAATTACTTTCCATTTTAGCAAACAGAAATCCAACCCGTAGGAATTGTGAGCATTTAAAATGAAAATTTCATCCGGATCTCATCTGGACGCATACTACTTGCAGATCATTATTTAACTGCACACTGCTTGGCCAAACCTGGAGGCTATGTAAACATTTGTGCCAGTGCCCGGGCAGGTGAAGGCAAGATAGATGTCTCTTCACGAGAGATTTGAAGAAAAAAAAAAAGCGTATGTCTTATGTGACTAAGTACTCACTCAACAGCAATCACTGCAAGGTGCCAAAAAACAATTACTGTAAAAATACATGCACACACATGCTCTGCAGCCTCTTAGGAACATGAAAACCTGAAAAGTCTAGCAAAACAAAATCATTTTATAGTGTGCCCTCGCTAACTTTCTGAAATTATGCACACACACAATTACTAGGAATTACTTAGAGTATCAGTTAAATTGCTAAAGCTACAAAGTCAATGGCAGAATTGCTTTGCTCTCTCGTTTTAATACAACAAATAAAACCAAAGCATTCATACGGCTGTTTGACTGTCTGGGAGAGCAGGTAGCATGGCTGGCCCCAGGGAATCTCAGCATCTGAGACGAACACCTTCCTGCAAGAAAACCCGTCTCTAGAGAGCCTTTGCTCCATGACATGTTCAAGATCTCCGCTTTGGGATCCACCACTTGAGCAGGCACCAGGGCTGATGGACCCCTGGCCCGAATCGAAAGAAGCCTCTGACGGCACATCTTCACACAGCATGACCACTCGGTCCTCCAGGTCACTGACGGATCCGTGGCTGGACGAGCTGCTGCGACTCTTCTTGGAGCGGAACTTCTTCTTGAGATTGAACATTGCGTTGGATTCAATTTCCCATTCTTTGATTCACACAGGGTGCAGATGAGTATTCTTTCCCAATGCGATTTACTATCCAGTCAACGGTTAGCAAAGTCGTTCCTCGGTGAAAACACCCTCCATCAAGCTTTGAGAGCTTCAACTGCACTCCACGTGTTTTGTTTACTTTCCCAGTGCCGTTCAAATTGTAGTCTGTACAGTATCATAATGTTTAAATTGCAAGCGAGAGGGAAGACAAACCGCTCCTTATTTGCTCAAATCTCAAGTGTCATCTGTGCCTGGTAGTGTAGGGTGAACCTGAGCTTTGCAGCTGAATGTGAAAAACACACCCTCTGGGGATCCTATTAGATTCAACACGCCCTAATTACGTGATTCTAGTTTTGAACTCCATTCATCAGCGCCAATTGGAACATACCTGAACTTAATCCTGTAAAATGTTACTTAAACTCAACCAAGTTTGATGTGGTTAAAGGAGTAGTTCACTTTTTAAAAAAAACTTTTGCTGATAATTTACTCACCCCCATGTCATCCAAGATGTCCACGTCTTTCTTTCGTCAGTCGAAAAGAAATCAAGGTTTTTGATGAAAACATCCCAGGTTTTTCTCCATATAATGGACTTCAATGGGAACCAAACGGTTTAAGGTCCAAATGAGAGTTTCAGTGCAGTTTCAAAGGGCTTTAAACGACATTAGACGATGAATAAGGGTCTTATCTAGCGAAACGATCAGTCATTTAAAAAATAAATAAAAAAGTTGAAGTTTTATAAGCACAAATGCTCGCCTCGCTCTGTTCTGTGATGAGCGTTCGTGACTCTCCTGTTCGAACTCGTTCATCAAAATGAACAAATCTTTTTTCGGGTCCAAGATAAGACCCTTATTCATCGTCTAATGTCGTTTAAAGCCCTTTGAAGCTGCACTGAAACTCTAATTTGGACCTTGAACCGTTTGGTTCCCAATGAAGTCCATTATATGGAGAAAATCCTGGAATGTTTTCATCAAAAACCTTAATTTCTTTTCGACTGAAGAAAGAAAGACGTGGACATCTTGGATGACATGGGGCTGAGTAAATGATCAGCAAAAGTTTTTTTTAAAAAGTGAACTACTCCTTTATGAGGTATTTGTATGAAGGCTGCAGTAGGTCAGCAATTCTAAAGATGTTGCATGAAATTTTTTGAATCCCATGTGTGCACATGAAAGTGCAAACAGGTGAATACCTTTAAGTATAACATGACTAATCTTGCTTCTTGTCAAACATCACTTGGTAAAAGGCAGGAATTAGGGCATAAATTATAGACCCGGCAAGGAGCAGAAGTGGTTTGTGATTGACATGGCAAATACAGCAAGCAAGTCTGGAGATGAAAATGCATAAACGGCCCTGAGATACAAGCGTATTTGTCATTTCTCGAGAACTAAGATCACTTTATAAAGAGTTTTGCCTCATAAATCTGCCTCTTTCATATGAGCATCGTGGTTTAAATGCTAAATGCATGTGTTCTAAATGCTAAGCCTCAGTTCCAAGAACATTTTCTCTATTTACAAGGAGGTTCTACCTGTGTTTATGGATGATGGCGTTGAAGAGCCTGCCATCTTTCCAGCTGGTGGTGAAGTTGTCACACCGCAGGCCATGGTAGCCCTCCACCATCCGCTGAGACCACAAGAGCAGCTTCTCCTTGGCGGTCATATCATCTGACTGACCGTTCACCTGGATATCGGAGATCTGATGGAGCAAAGGAAAACAATATAGTTTCAATAAAACAAATGATGTATAATCATATAAAAATACTAGACAATGAACCAGCGGATGATATCGTTCTGTTTATTCTAAATGCATGCTGCAGTTTTTTATCTGCTGATTTAAATGCTATACTGTGCTAATGCTATGCCCAACTATATCGTTTCTCTATGCCGTTATCATTATAGTTGTGATGTGGACTCTGCTATTGTTTTATATTTAGAACAATTAGAACTATATCTTTATTGTTATTGTTATAATTATAGTCCTTGGTGTGAAAGGCCCTAAAAATATTAAGAAATTACTGTCATATTAGTGCTGGACAAAGATTAATCGCATCCAAAGCAAAAGTTGAGTTTACATAATATATGTGTGCGGTGTATAATTATTTTGCATATATAAATAAATACACATGCATGTATCAATATATATATATATATATATATATATATATATATATATATATATTAGGGCTGTGCAAAAATTAATTGCGATTAATCGCATCCAAAATAAAAGTCTGTTTACATAATATATTTGTGTGTGCTGTATATAATTATTTTGTATATATAAATACACACACATGCATGTATATATTTAAGAAAATGTGTTATTCATATATAAAATATTTATATTTATATACTATAGATTATGTATTTATAAATATATACAGAATTTAAGCGCAAATAATTCTTAAATATATACATGCATGCATAGGTATTTATTTGTAGAAAATAATTATATACAGCACACACAAATATATTATGTAAACACAGACTTTTATTTTGGATGCGATTAATCACAATTTTATTTTGGATGCGTTTAATTGCAATTAATTATTATAGAAAACAGACTGAACATATTTGGAAACTAAACAACTTTTTATATTTCGTATGAATAAAATCAGAATCAACGTAAAAATGGTTTGAAAAAAACAGATTATGTATCATGAAATTATTATATAATATTTTTGACTAAATGCAGTTAACAATTTACGTTACTATATTCAAACAAAGTTTACACTGTTTTCAGTAAATGTCTGTTTCATAGTTAAAAATGTGCAGTTTATTGCTTTTCCAATAATAAAAAACTACCCTATAATGCTCTGGGAAAATATGCCATTTCATAATTTAAGGTTGAGAAAAAAAAAAAAAGAAGTATACTTTAAATATCCTCACTGTTGCCAAGATACTATGGACATTGGACAAACATTGTGGTTAGCAGTGATCATAAGTTTCGTTTATAATAAGAGGCTTGTTCAACTTTTAGTCTGTGATTTTGCATGTGTTCGCTCCTCTGGTGACTCATCATCAGGATTCCCCTTTGGGCAATTACTGTGCAACGGCTAAAATTTAAGTTTCCTCCAATTATAAGAGTTTTGTTGGGAAGTCTGGTTGGCCTAAACCTCTGGATCCTTATACTGAGGATGTACACAATGACTCAGACACGGAAACACGTCCTCCTCCCTCGCAGCCTATCTTTACGAGAGCCAAGAGGGTCATATAAGGTTTCTTTCAATGCAGGATTCCTTGCCTCTCACAGTTTGTAAAAAGAATAAGCTCAACAATTAAAAGGAACTACCAAAGATTTGGTCCCAGACTCAATAGTAGATAATGCATCATTTAAGCTATATTCTGCATTGCTTTTACCAATTCTGCAGTGTGTTTATTGTATTATATATAACCTTTACTCTAAGGTATGTCCGACCAGATAAACAACTCAACTTAAACTTGCTGAAAATAACCAAAAATGCGACTCGTTCAAAAAGTTCTACACAATGAGCTTTTGTGAAATGACAAATGCATTTAAAAAATGGAAGGAAAAGAACACAATTAAGATTCAATCCCACAACCAAAAACAGAACGGTTGGTCTCATGAGTCACCAAACCACCATGCCAGCGTGCCTGCTTCCCCTTCCTTAAGGGAACATGTGAGTCACCAACCGAAATGGACACCGTCCCTGCCCATAATCCCAAGAAGATGGACGCTTGAGTTTTATTGATTTTTTTTTTTTTTTACAAATGTGCTCCAGTCTCCTCGTGATGAGAGAAAACTTTGAACAGCAATGCAAAGACAACAGTGCATTGGCCTAGAAAACCAACCATATGTACCTGGTACAAAACTCGGGTTGGTTCTCTTTATTGTTTTGTTTGTTTGTTGTTTTTTAAATAAAAAAAATCACTTAACTTGAGATCACATCTGAAAATACAACCAACACTTTGCTGTGTTTTGTGAGATTTATATTTGGTACATTGATGAAAAGTGATCTCTATTTCACTATTGCCAGATGATTCATTAAACCCTTTCACAAGTCTGCACAGATGTCTGTTGTTACAGCAATAGTAACAGTAAGTTGAGAGTCTAAAACATTTTGAAACAGTTAAAGGGGAAACGGAAATCTGTGAAGCAAACCTAAAGACAGCATATAAAGACGAATAAGAGTGTGTCTGATATGTGTAGGTAAAGCACAACCGGTGCTACACCAAACCTGGAAGTGAAGAATGATGGTCCATATTAGCCCGAGGGTCAGTTTTGGATTTCCATCTGCGATGTCGTCATTTCTTATGTTTACCAGTTTCACCTGTCAAACAATGAGATCTGCGTTAAAAAGTGAAATTGTATAAGGCCAGGTCATAGGAGTCCATAGCCCTCTGTGGGTCTGTAAAGGTACTGCAGGAGGGAATTAAAAAAATAAACACATGATCTGTATTGAGAATGTTAGTGAATGTTTTTAATAAAAAGCTATCATAACTTCTCACCAATAAAATCTAGCTTTATATGTATTACATCTCTGATTTATAAATGTATAAAATAATGGCTTGTAAAGTGTTTGGTTCACTGTACCTGTCTATGTTTGAGGAAGTCCAGTGCGATCTGTACATTCTGTAGTTTGTGAAAGCGCATGCGACCCTTCTCTCTGGGCTGGAAAACAAATATAAGCAGAGATTAAAAAAAAGGAAGATGAGTTCTCAAAGATTTAGATGCGGTTATGTGAAGGCCTAGATTATAGATGTACTGAAATGAATGATAAAACAAATATTTTAAATAAACAAACGTAACAATAACTAGGGTAGGGATGCACCAGCAAAGATATAGGACTATTATAAATAATGTCTTGCCTGTTTCAAACACAAAAATATGGTTCTTCAAACATTTTATTGAACAGTAACACTGATAACTGCTTTGCACTTTTAAATTGCACAGAAAAAGACTATTTAAAAAGTAAAAAACAATACAAAATTAATGTCTAATTATGTTCGATTAATTTTTGTGCATCCCTAAGATAAAGTAAACCATAACTTGACAAATTCACGATTTCTTTCTAACATCTTAGACATTTCATGAAATAAACAATGCGTTATATATATATATATTTTTTAAAAACGCAGAAACGACACTCTAATATTTTAAAGACAACTGCATTGTACTAGATCATAGCCTTATTATTCTGTAAGCCAAGGACCAGAGATATTCCAGCTTCATTATCTATGAATCTATGAACCGGAATGTAAATACACCCACTATATGCCAAAATGTGGACAAAATGCACCAGCATACAATAAGAACATGCAATGACACTTGTCAATCAGTCATCACAAGAAATAGCCAATCAAAAGCTAAGCTGTCCCACGAGCCAAGCTCTTATTGGCTTGCAGTGCATGATGTCACTAAGGTTTTCTGCAAACATGAGAAGACATGAATCGATGCATAACTAAAACGATTTTATATTCCTAAAACCCTGTAGTTAATGGTTCCCTGAAAGTGAATGCAATGCATTCCAGAACATTCCATCACAAAAACAAGAACCGAAAAACACTGAATAACCACCCTGACTTTTTAAGTCCTATAGAGTGCAACAGTTGGGTTCCGGAAGTAAAAAAAAAAATTAAAAATTAAACGATAACCTATAAACCTTTAAAGACAGACCTACTGTGAGCTATGCGATTTTTAATCCCGCATTATTTCAGATTATTTTTTTTTAAATGATTGTGTTTAACAGTTGTATATTCCTGGTGAAAAACGATATTACCCATGACGGCGTTCAGAAAATTACAGAAGCGTACTTCATTCACTTGAGGAAACAAAGTCTACCCTGTTTTTCTGAATTAATGAGTTAATTATCTCAGATTTACAAGATAATTTTTCATGGAAAAAAAAAGTTTTTGGTCTGTTTTTCTGAATTTTTGACATAATCATGTCACTAATTCAGAAAAACAGAGCAAAAACTTTTTTCCATGAAAAACTATCTCGTAAATCTGAGATAATGAATTCGTTAATTCAGAAAAACAGAGCAAAAACTTTTTTCCATGAAAAATTATCTCGTAAATCTGAGATAATTAGTTTGTTAATTCAGAAAAACAGAGCAAAAACTTTCTCCATGACAAATTATCTTGTAATTCTGAGATAATTAACTCGTTAATTCAGAAAAACAGAGCAAAAACTTTTTTCCGTGAAAAATTATCTTGTAATTCTAAGATAATTAACTCATTAATTCAGAAAAACAGAGCAAAAACTTTTTTTCATGAAAAATTACCTTGTAATTCTGAGATAATTAACTCGTTAATTCAGAAAAACAGAGCAAAAACTTTTTTCCATGAAAAATTATCTCGTAAATCTGAGATAATTAGTTTGTTAATTCAGAAAAACAGAGCAAAAACTTTTTCCATGACAAATTATCTTGTAATTCTGAGAACTCTTGGGAGTGCTTGCACAAAGGTTAGGAACATCTCATCTTGTGTTCTTGGAATCTGAGATAATTAACTCGTTAATTCAGAAAAACAGAGCAAAAACTTTTTTCCGTGAAAAATTATCTTGTAATTCTAAGATAATTAACTCATTAATTCAGAAAAACAGAGCAAAAACTTTTTTTCCAAGAAAAATTATCTCATAATTCTGAGATAATTAACTCATTAATTCAGAAAAACAGAGCAAAAACTTTTTTTCCAAGAAAAATTATCTCGTAATTCTGATATAATTAACTCGTTAATGAAAAATTATTTCGTAATTTTGAGTCACTAATTCAGAAAAACAGAGTAGATTTTTTTCTTCAAGTGAATGCAAAACGCTTTCGTAGAAAATTACAATCAGGTGAAAAAAAAAAAAAAGCTCCAAAATAGCTTTTTAGTTCCGCCCACTCCCATGAAGCACTGCAAATGACATAATTGAGTAGTTTTATATTTCTCGAACATTTTTCATTTGATTGCTGCTCGCAATGGTTCATGGGATTGTAGTTCTTTCCCACACTAAAACTGTTAAGTACACAGTCTCTTCTTTTTGTCTGATTTTGGTTCATGGCATATAACTCTTTAAAAACTTCCGGAACCAGCACCGCTGACAAAGGGAGCGGGCACTGTTACACTCTATACGAATAGTAGCGTGATTTATTTGACTTTTTAACTGAATACTTTCTCGAACATGGGGGGAGGACAGCACTGTCAACAGGCGACATGATAAAGGAAGTGACATCATGCACAACACATTTCCCCTGGCAGTGACACATGCCACACCCCTTTCCGGGGAGGCGAGCCGGAAATTTTCAGACCCAACTCACCAACCGCGAATTCCTGACAACGTCTCGCTCCCTCGGCTACCACAGCAAGAGCATCGCAAGAGAGGAGGCAAAGGCAAAGGGGTCAAGGTCAGGGCAGAGGTGAGCAAACAGGAAGTTGAAAAAGGAATGGTCAAGGGGGTCAAACCGGTGCAGAGTTGAAACTGAGGCAGAAAATGTCAGATTGTTAATGTGTTAAAGGAGTGAGACGCAATGCAAAAAAGACACAGTCACAGTAGAAGTGCTCATCAGGAAGGGGAGATGTGAGGAGGCATTCATTCCTACCAACACATTTCTGTATGCATGGTTACGCCCACTGGTCATACAGATTTGAATGCCAGATGTCAAACATTGATGCATGCAAAACAAATCTGAGGGTGTTAAAACTATAGGACTATCCAATCAGATGCAGATTTGAAGGGTAACTTCACTTAATCACAAAGGGTCTATAAAGCAAGAGGACACAGGTAGACGAGGGGCTTATGTTAGGGGAAGAGATCCAGGTAGGGAGAGTTAGCCTTGCCAGACTGATGTTTGGAACTAGGTTTTGAATAGGGTTGTGGAGGGACAATGTGATCCCACATCAGCATTAACTTACCAGTGTCTCTCCAGACAGCACCTCCAGCAGTGAGATGAGGTTGTGTCCATCTCTGAGATCCTCGTACAGGTCTGTGATGTGTCGCTGGGCCTGACAAAAAACAAACAGGAAATCATTACAAATTATGGAAATTGTGAGAAGTGTGAGACTGTATGGTTAAGACAATATTATGCTAATAACTCAGGAATGCTTGATTATTATAACTGATTGACTGTATAGCATCAGGAAGTCAAATATGGGGCCAGTAAGCTTTTTTTTTTTTTTTTACTTAAAAAAAAGTAAGATTTAAACTGATCAGAAGTGACAGTAAAGAAATTAATAATGTCACAAAATGTTTCTATTTTAAACAAAAGCTGTTGTTCTGAACTTTCTATTGATCTAAAAATACTGAAAAAAATATTAAGCAGCACTAAAATATTATTTTTAAAAATATTGATCACAAAAAACATTAAAAATTCTTACCAACATAAAACTTTTGAATGGTATTGTATTTAAAATAATTGTACAGTATGTGTCAACTGCTAAATGACTTGATAGGTAAGTATATTTTTTGATAATGATGACCATCTAACTATACATACCTATTGTTTTATTATCATCCCATATTTTTTTCCAAAAGAAAGTTTTAAGTTAATTTAAAAAAGAACCCATACAAATCTATTTTCTAAGTATTAAAGGGATAGTTCGCCCAAAAATGAAAATTCTGTCAGTATTTACTCACCCTCATGTCGTTCCAACCCCGTAAGACCTTCGTTCATCTTCGGAACACGAATCAATATATTTTTGATGAAATCTGAGAGCTGGATCTCTCCTGCATACTAGTCCATAGGCTTCTTGAGGGATTGAAACTTGCCGGTCTCGAAAAGTTATTAAAGGCATCGTTTAAATAGTCCAAGTGACCACAGTGGCTCGATCTTAAGTTTATCAAACGACGAGAACACTTTTTGTGCGCAAAAAAACACAAAAATTATGACTTTATTTAAACTATTCATGTCTTTCTCTCTGAGCCCAGAGTCAGGTTACTAGTGTAACCATAGATATCTATATAAAGGCTAGATGTCTCACGGCGGAGTATTTATCGTCATCACCGACGGCCATCTTGTCACAGACAGGCTTTCTGGCGGGCTCTGTGGTATCTGATGTAAAAAATACTCTTTTCTCGTTGAAATCTTGACGGATATACAAACGGTTTGGTTTCTTACAAACGTTATCAACGTGGCTATAATTCTGGATGATTATTTATTTATACACTTATTATTCATAAGTATGCAGTGTCATAACTACATCTCTGCCGTTTATAACAAATCAGACCGTTTGAAAATCGGTAGAAAATTGAGCAAGTTATGGTGATTTAAAGAGTACATGCACCATTAAAACAATGTTACCAGTGAGCGAGCTGCCTGTGACAAGATGGCCGCCAGGTGCTGACGTTGACCTCCATTGGCCAGCAGCGCGGACGAGATATCTAGCCTTTATACAGATATCTATGAGTGTAACAGCGTAAGCTTCTGTTGTTATACGTCACACGCATCACACACATGACCAGCGTCGGCCAATAGTGAGCCTACGTGTGACGTAGCTCTACGCTATCACACTACATTAACTGACTAGAGGTCCATAGAGAAGGAAGTGAATAGTTGAAATATAGTCGTTATTTATGTTTGTTTTTGCGCACAAAAGTATTCTCGTCGTTTGATAAACTTAAGATTGAGCCACTGTAGTCACTTGGACTATTTTAACAATGTCTTTAATAACTTTTCGAGGCCGGCAAGTTTCAATCCATCAAAAAGCCTATGGACTAGTATGGAGGAGTGATCCAGCTCTCAGATTTCATAAAAAATATCTTAATTTGTGTTCCGAAGATGAACGAAGGTCTTACGGGGCTGGGACAACTTGAGGGTGAGTAAATACTGACTAAATATTCATTTTTGGGTGAACTATGCCTTGCCTTTAAGACTACACACAAAACACACACACACCGCAAATATCATGACGCTCCCAATCTCTGTGGAAAATATGGGTCAAGGACAAGGTCATTTAAATTGACCTTTCTCACAAAATAAATAAATAAATAACAGACAGACAGAGCTTTCCATATGTGACTCAGTTTACAATGTGGGAACTAACACCAGACATCCATTAAAAATAACCTTGGGATTTTATTTACAAAAATGGTTCAGGAAAGTCATGTTAGATGGTTCTGTACAACAAAATTCATACATTTGTGGGCCACTGTCTCTAATGAAACTGGATGTACTCTTTGACAAAAGGACAATATCTGGAGGCTGAAGCAGTAAACACAGAAAGTACTAAAGGAGACAGAATACACAAGAGGTGGGGGGGCATCTTAAGTGTTAGAACACTGCATTTCATGCAAGGAAGGCAGGGAGCGTGTGTGTTAGCTCTAGGTTCAGAAACTACGGTGCATGTGTAACCCATGCAAGTCACTCTGCAAAGGTGTGATCACAGACACCACCTACCTCTGCCTTCCAGTGCTGACATAGACACATGGAGGAAAGGATGGGAAATGGAAAGATAAAAAAGAGAAAGGTTGGACCAGATGGGAAATACAATGAGAACTGTAAGATAGACAGTGAGAGACAAACAGATATAACAGTGAAATGAATAGAGTATTGTATGATGAGGTGAATTTAACATTTAAATTGATTTGAATCATTAAATGTGCATTTAAATGTATACAATGATGACTGAAACAATATATTTGTTTAGATTTAATATCAATTATGAATCAACAAATTAAATATGATAGAGCACTGCACATACAGTAATGTACTGTATGCGACATAACATCTATATTTAATTGTCTTTTAAATGTAATTCCAAGCATATTATTAAGCCTGAACGAGCAATGAAACATCACTAACACATCTGCGGAAACCATCATTTTGGCAATTCATTCTTAATAAACCTTTTTAATCTTAAAGGTTGGCGTTCTCTGTGTCCAGATTGAAATGAGAGACAGAAAGGCTATGCTGCTGTCCCAGGTTTCCATCCCAAACGGCGCACAAACAACCCACAGTAAAGCCTGTGAGTCACTCGATCTGAACTGCAGACCACCAAATAAACCCTACTCATCCTCGGAGGAAGAGGGAGAAACATCAGTCTAGCAGAATTAAAAAAATAACACAGCTTCAGTCAAAATGAAAAGTGCTTAACTATTTTATTTTAATAATTAAATGTAATAATTTAATGATTTTTTACTAAACAACTTGTTGGTGTTTAAATCAAATTACAGATATAAGGTATCTGATGTTTCACTTCATAGAGATCAATCCATTGACCAGCGCAGTCAGGCATGGGAAATCCCATGAACCATTGAAAGGATATGACAAAGATATCGCCTTCCTTCATTCAAACTGTTTTTTTTTTTCATTAATATATGATTGACCAGAAGAATGAAAGTTCTTTAAATGAAAGCATCATATACTTAATAATATCCTGCGAAATAGCTCTATATCTCGGTCAGGCTGCAGCATTCATTTTGATTGAAAATATTGATTTAGTGGAAACACTAATCAATAATCCAAGCACTTTTTAAGTACCTGTTCAAAAATATGGCTGTTTTTAAGGGTTTTCCAAGACTTAAACTTCAAAAAGTCAAATTCAAGTACTTCAAGCACCTTGTACGAACCCTTTATGTATTTTTTGTCCTGGAAAAAAAATCCTCTGATGACACAAAAATCATCATTTTGCGTCATCTGAGGATTTTTTTGGCCAGAGGCTAAAGACTACAAGTCTACAGTCAGTCTCAACCCACCCAATGGAGTGCCGAAGTTACGACGTCACTCTGTAGGCCAAAACGCGGAAGTGAGTTAGCATTTTAGCACTACGGTTCCCTCGCTCTAAAGCCTATGGGATTTTTGAATGGGTTTTTGCTAAATCGCCCGAAATAAGGTCTGTGGTGAACAAAGCCTCTGAAAATTTTCACGTTTTGATCTATGACATAAACACACAGTTATAACCTGCTTGTGGTTTTTTAAACTTTATTGTGTCTGATTGTGTTTTTTAAAATCTTTATATAAGCTTCAAAATGTATAAATATGGGATTAACTTGTAAAGATTATCTTGCTAGACAAAACGTGTAAGGGTCACAAGTCTTTGTTGAACACAGATCTTATTTTTTGCGATTTCCCAAAAGTCTATGGGGAAAATGCATTGCTTTTCGAATGAGGGAACCCATGCGCCGCTAGATTCCGAGTTGTCCTACAAAGTGACGTCATCACTTCGGCACTCTATAGAGGGTGGGATCTCACTCACAGAATAAACACATAGTGTCAGCCATCTTTTTTTGGAAGCTAAGCTAGCAGGGTCTTGTTCTGTGGAGAAAGCTGAATACCATCCTCTTTTCCACCGACATGCCTGGCCGTTGATGTCCAGGATTCAGCTTTTGCTTTCTGCAGTCGCCATTCATGTTTACATGTACAGCTTTCGTTTCAATCTAACTGAATTCATTCCGATTGGTGAATCTGAATGTAGTGTTTACATGAACGCTAAACAAGTGATCGGTTGATGTGCGTTTTAACATTGCTAAGAAAATTCCTCCGTGAGAAACATGAGACCGGTGCGTCTCTCAGGTGTCGCTCATCAGGAATCACGCCACCAGCCTCACGTCTTGTCCTGCTCATCACAGTAAACATAATGAATGGCGACTGTAGAATGCAAAAGCCGAATCCTGGACATTTTGGGCGATCTCGAAACACATTTTCGGGCAGACTCATCATGGAGACTCACAAGTAGCCTATCCTTGTTGTTTAACTACGGTGCTCTGTTACCAGTAGGTGTGGCCTCCTAGGGCAGCGAAGCAAGTGCATTCTGGGACTTGTTGTCTTTCATCCACATAAGCAAAAATACATTTTCTGGCTTTTCTCAGTACAGAATTTCACATTTCTTCCACATAAATGACCCATTTTAAATACACATTCATCTTTCCAGAGGTGATGAAGTAGAAAAACTAAGGGAAAAGGAAGTCTGCCTTTCTTTAATTTATATATATACAGTATATACAAATATGCAATGTCTAATATGAGGTCATAAGAGCTGAAGAATATATAATAATTAAATCTAGATAAAAAAGTTTTGTTTGACAATTGTTGATCTAATTGTCACTACAGTACAATAAATCATCACTCGTTTTGCTTTCTCTGTTTGTTTTAGGGTAAAACAGTTGTTTCAAATTGGCACAACTGCTCGTGGCAGCAGCTAGGGCAGGGGGCGCCAGTGGGCCAGATAGCCGGAAGAAAAACAAGTGGTACCAAGAAAACGATCTGTTTCTTAGGGGATATAAAATGAGACCAGATGTTGATGACTCATCCTCAAACACTCATAAATAAATAAACAGCACCTTTCAGCAGTGCAGTGTACTGGGTGTATACAGGATGATTATTTAACCACCATGATCTCCGCAGCGGTGGCACAAAAGTACAGTACATTCGCCATATGTTTTCACATACAGACAAACAAAAACTGTATTTCCCACTGAACTGATGGCTTTTCTCTCAATTCCCTCTCCTATCATTTCCACTCTTGCACTTCGGTATACCCTGTTATTTTCCATGTAATGACAGACAAATAACAATGTTTTCTGTGTCATTTTAGTATGTGCTAATTGTTCCCAATTAAGCAGCTGTAACTAATGAATTGATAAAGTTGGTCAAACTAGACTAAGAGTATATTAATTTTATTTTCTCTCTTTTTTTATCTACACTCTCAAACAATATGTTCATGACCTGAAATCCAATTAATAAATCAACAAGCAAAATGTAAAAAATGGCTTTTTTTTCTTAGTGTGAAGAAAGAACATCTAAAGAAACATTGTTCCACTATAAAGAACCTTTTGTTCCATGGATGTTAAAGTTTCTTCATGGAACAGGAAATGCTAATATATAACCTTTATTTTTAAGAGTATAGAATAACCATTGAGCAAAAGGAAAATGCACATCGCATATGATTCACAATACGATTCAATTGAATCTCTGTGACCGTATGATTCTCAAGCACCTCGAGTAATTGTATACGGCTGTTAACTTAGAATCGTTTTCGATTGTTTGAATTTTTTATCTGGATGGTAATACCTTCATCAGATGCTTGTTCACCCATTTTGTGAAGGTCTTTTTCTGTACTCGATCTCGTTCATCTGCAAGACACAAAAAGTACAAAATTTCAGTCAAATCAGAGAGGAACACTGGAAACCACAAATGAAATAGCATACCAAAGGAAACTTCTGAATTGATGAGTAGTTCTCTTTATTCTCAGATAATAGTGCTTTATGTGGTTTCACATTGAGAGGATTTTAGAGAAGCACATGTTTTTCATAATATTTGCACGCGATATATCGTTATAGTTTTACATTCTATAAAATTTCACTACAATAAGTTTGGGGTCCGTGTTATTTTTTTTTGCTAGAAATTAAATATTTAATTCAGCAAAGGGACTGAATTTAAATTTACACTTTAAATTGAATCAAAAGTGTCAGAAAAGACATTTATAATGTTAGAAAAGATTTCTATTTCAAATATATTCATCAAAGAATCCTGAAAAGATCAGTTTGAACATCTAATCAGCATATTAGAATGATTTATGAAGGATCATGTGACACTGAAGACTGAAAATTCAGCATTGCCATCACATAAATTAGCCTTTAAAATAATAAAAGTAGAAAAAAGTTATTTTGAATTGTAATCACACCTCAAGCTTTTGAATAGCAGTGTATGTTATGAAGCAGAATCGCAGTGTTCTCAGTGGTAGCCTATTTAATTACCCAAAATTGTGCACTGTGATTGGGTGGGCCCCCGTTGTGAACATGCATATCTTAGAGATACCAGCGAGTAAATTAGCGGTCTATATTTGCTAGTTTGAGGATTTCAAAAATTGCACTGGTGAAAGTGAACAGAGTGAATGATTTTAGCTCTTTAAATTGCAGATGACTGACTTAACTTTTTTCAGTTCTTTGTTTTATTTTCTTTACTTGAGTTCAGACATTTGCAGATCTTAGTGACTAGTGATTCACTAGTAGCAAAATAAATAATTAACAAAAATAATATAATAGTCTGTAACGTAACCCTGCTACAGTCTGTCCTATTCTGGCAATCATCAAGATCATTACCAATCACATTGTATTACATGCAGTGGTGGAGGAAGTACTGAATCTCAGTACTTAAGTAAAAGTACAAATAACCAGATAAATATTTACTTTAGTAAAAGTAGAAGTAACACAATGACAACCATACTTAAGTAAAAAGTAAAAAGTACCTTATTTTAAATGTACTTTAAGTATTAAAAGTAAAAGTACTTGCATAACAATTTATCCTCTTAATGACTATTTTCTAATGATTAATAAAACATTTAATTCTAACTCATTCAGCCTAATACTCCTATAATGACGTTCAATAATCATGGAAAAAAAAATGTTGCCACCATTTCTGAAACAAGCTTGCAATTAGGCAATATACACACATCATGCTTATCCTTACTATATTAATAACTATGTCTGGCAATAAACGAGATTAATTTATGGTGTAATTCTGAACCTCTTGGCTTGCCATAATCCTAACCAAGCTTACACACGGTGCGTTTCCTATGCACGTAAAAACAAATTTTCGCGTATTAGTTGTACGATAAACACACTGCATGTGACCGGGTTGATATACTGTATCTATGGCAACCAAACGTCACTGACGAGACAAACGCGCAACGAATGGACGGTCAGATTACGGTTTGGCAGGGGAAAAACTGATCAGAAAATGTAACAGAAGTTGTAGAAATGTAGCGGAGTAGAAAGTATAATAATTGCTGCAAAATGTAACGAAGTAAAAGTAAAAAGTATGCACTATTTATTCTACTTAAGTAAAGTAAAGATACGTGAAAAATGTACTTAAGTAAAGTAACGAAGTATTTGTACTTCGTTACATTCCACCACTGATTACATGGATCTAATAAACTTGGATACAACATGCATCGTAGGCTATGATGTAAGTTAGTATAGAAAAAAAGTTGTGTTTTATGTGCACTGAAAAAGAAGAGCAGTTGAAAGAGGAGAATATAGACTAAAGCGACCAACTTGGCATGGAGCTTGAGGTAGTTTTAAGTTTTAGTGCCATGTCGCGTTGATCAATACGCCATTTAATGTTGCAATTTTAGTCAGTAGACATCTTTATATCTTCCAAATATCTTCGGTCACAAGACCATGACAATGGCCGTCTTTGAATGTCTGACGTAGGACCACGGCCACCGTTTAGGAGCCACGACCACAGGAATTGCCACGATTGGCCATCTTTTGTTTGGGACAGCCTAAAATCTTCCAATATGTGATGGGAACAAGATGCTTCTGAGAAACCCATGACTGACCTCAAATAAGGTTTTACCAGCACTGTTTTATTTCATTTTCTCCTCAATTTGTTTAGAAGCTTCAAATGTTCTATGTTTACCTTCATCTTGAATTACCATCATTAATGTCATTAAACATTTATTTGGAAACTTGCTGTGCTAAAGGAATGAGATGTTCCACAAGTAATCTAATGGGTTTAACAATACAAAACAATCCAAAATGCATTATGACATTATATAAGAGAACCATTCGATAAAACCAGTATAAATGCCACTTTCAGGTTCCTTTCTGACTATCTGATGTTACACTTGAGCTAGCATGAAAGCAATAAGAGAAAACATTTGGAGATGAACACAGATAAATCACTAAGACTGATGATGTTTCTGATGACCAGCAAGCGTGACTGCAATTCTTGTGATACGACCTCCAAAGTTCTGTTTATCATCAAAACACAACACGATAACATTATGCAGGACAACTAGCTATATCAAAACAGCTGCAGGGCACAGGATGCATGTTGTTGTTCTGTCATTCTGTTGCCATGGTGACAACGCCAGTTGGCATCACCATATCACTTCCTGTTTCTCAAAACCCGTGCTATCACGAAAACCAATTCCTTTGAAAGCACAATGACTCATTGTTTTAAGTCCTTTATGAAACATTAAACATTCTAGTCAACCACAACTGAGTAACATTGTTACATTTTAACATATTAAAAAAACCACAAAACATTCAGAAGCATGTGGAGACATGAAAAGACGACACAGGTGGTGCGTTTTACTGCAGTTTTGAGTAATGATAGTTTCCATCAGTGACCTGGTCTGAGAACAGCTCTGAGACATGTTTGAAAGGTCAAAGGCCAGATCAGGGTGGCACTTTAAATTCCAAGCAAAACTTCAACAGCCATGTGGAGCCTCATTGAAAGGTAACTTATTGAAAGGTAACGCCTTACATGCATATTTGACATAAAAGCCTAGTTTAGTTTAGGTTTTCAAGCTTTCATGGTCAGACAAGGAGAAACAAGATCTGAGGGAAAACGCATTCCTCTGCACACAGCAGCTTGAATTTGACACTCGTAAAACTGAAAGCATGGCTTGAGGGAATGGAGTTTTACCGTATGAAGTAATAAGTCAGTGTAATTTATAGTCAGAAATAAATCAATGACATATACAGCGTTTGAGCTGTGCTGAACCAAAACTGAGACCTTATTTTTAACATGCCAATCGTGTGCACACAGGACCACAACCCAGATTTGGGATACGCCTTTGCAATGGCCCCTCCTTTTGGAGCCCCAAAACATCCATTTGACATATTTCCCATCTTATCATTAGTTGGAAAGATAACAAGTACTTTTCACCAGTCCACGGAGAGCCAATTATGATGCAGAATTGTTGAATTATACCTCAAGTGTGTGTAAATTATAAAAACAGTCCTTTTAGCCCAAATTTACATATCACGACTGGAGATGATAATATTATACTGCAGAACTTATCAAGTAAAGATTAAATAGGATATCAAAAATAAATAGATTTAGTCTCTGATAGCTAGCATGGAAGAATGACGAATCTGTACCTTTTCTTTCATCCATGGCCCTGAGCATCCCCTGGTAAGGGCTTTCATCTGAGAAGACCACATCACTGCCGACGCTGTCAGTGGAGTACGTTCTGTACCCTTGATATACAGCCATTCCTGCACTTCAGTTCTTTCAGTAAAGCCACAGTTTCACACTTTCTACCGATCTGTTTAAACCACCTGAACTGTTTCTTTTCACCCAGTCTGGCGTTTCAAAAAAGCAAAAGAGAAGACCCATGCAGTCGAGTGGGTGTGTTCCAAGCCTGCTCGATTCGCCCTCCCTTTTGTAACTTTTCTTCCCCTCCAGTTCTGCTTCTCTCTCTCCCTTGGCGTTCTTTTTCCACACTTCGTGCTAAATACCTGTCTTTAGGCTATAAATACAAAAGCCGTTCTTTTTTTTGGATGGGGGTATCTAATTTTGTGGTTGAAAAAAGTGTGAACACGCACACACAAAAAAACATTGTGGCTGACCATGCACATGTTGATGGTGTACAGCTGAGGAAATGACATGACAAACAGCAAAAAGTGAAAAAAGAAAACCACAGCAGAGAATATGATTCATCGTTCTTTTTTAAATACTATACGTACTTCAGCTCAGAAGCACAAAAGCCGCACATTTCTTGCATACTTCGAAAATAGTTAACAGTTACCGCAGCTCACATCTGCAAACACAAGAGAAGCAGCTGCCCTGGGGATGTGACCAATGAAAAGTCTGAACACAGTATATTGTCTGTAAACTAAAAGCCAATCAGAACTAGGGTTGGGTATCGTTTGAATTTGAATGATTCTGATTCCGATTGCGATTCCTTGTTTCGATTCCGGTTCCTAACGATTCTCGATTCCGATTCTTTTAAGAGGCAGGGTCAAAAAAGTTTAGCTAACCTTGCTAACCAACGGCCTTTCTGAACGAAATAATCCTTTCTGAAGGAAATACTCCTTCTGTAAAAATACTCCTTTTGTCACAAATTTTGCATTTTGCCGAGATTTCGTTATTTTTAGAAAAGTGAAGCCACACTTTGGATCGCCAACGTAAGGTACTCATGTTCGACTCGCGTGGTTATGCCAACACTTCCGGTAGACGCTTCTTCGTTGGTGTTGTTCAGCTGTTTCTTCTTCCGCTCGGCGGACTGTGAATATCGAAACTAGGAATCGAAATTTTAACTTTTGAACGATTCCGGGAAAAACGAAAAGTTAGTCTCGGTTCCAATCGATACTCGATTCTCGATACCCAACCCTAATCAGAACACATTTCATGTTTAATATAGAGAATTTTGGACCAATCAGATGTCACTGTAGGCAGAGTGGTATCCAAGCTACTTTTTGACTTTGACATGGTCGTGACACTCTAAAAAAAGGTTCTTCAGGGGTTCTTCAGGGGTTCTTTGTGGTGGTCATGGTGCTATATAGCACCACTACCATTTAAAGTAGAGCCAGACCGATATATCGGCCGGCCGATATTAAGCATTATCCAAAATATCGGTATCGGCAGTTATAATGGCCGATAAATGAATATTTAAAAAATAAAAACGGACAAAACACGCTTCAATCATCTCTCCTTGGCCTGTTATATTGAAAATGTATGTTTTATAATTTGCAGTATGATGTTTTCTATTGCTAAATTATGGCTCATCATAGACTAGCTAACCACAAAGCTAGCTAATGGCACTATCATCAAGACTGCTAACGTTAACATTAATGAGCTTGGAAACAACAATTAACTTTTTCTGCTTAAATGAAGTAATGATTACTGTATTTATAACTAGCATATCTCTAGTTACAGTCAAGTTATACTTGCGAGGAGTGAATATTTAGACATAGAGAAAAAGTATCAAACGTATCTTGTGCAGAAAAGTTAGCTTTTCTTTTACACGTGTGTGAAATCCAACAATATTTGATAAAAAAAAATATCGGCCGATATATCGGAATATCGGATTTTAAAACCCAAAAATATTTGTATCGGTATCGGCCTTCAAAATCCTTTATCGGTCGGTCTCTAATTTAAAGAACTTGTTTAGCCCAGTTTGGTTCTTCAAAGGTTCTTCAGTGGTACTATGGGGTGGTTAAGGTGCTCTATTGCACCTCTTATGGTTCTACATAGCACCATTTGATAAAGATAAGTGGTTCCCCCATGATTACAAGCCAATGAACCACTTTTAGTGCTATATAGCACCATAGTTAGGACAAAAACTTGGTATAAGAAAGTTATTTTACTGTACAAGCTACTTCAGTAGCAAGCAATGGAAATAAGTCGCCATGTAATGTACCAAGGGAAAAAATCAAGGCGAGGGTCTGTTTCCATCTGGGTATTCCATCTGTTTGGGATGGGGAGGAGTGGGTTGGTGTTCCACCAACCGGGAAATCCCACTCATAAGGGAAAATGTGACTAATTTCAGGAGTCGCACAGAAAGGCTCTTGTAGTCTCAAGTAGGAGGTTCAGATTTTCAGTGTCAGGAGTTGCTGGTGCTCTTTGATTGATGTAGATAGTCACAACAAAGACATTATTTCATGCGGTCCTGCCAAAGTCATCCTAGACAGGCAAAAATGCGGCTGAACACAAGAGAACCCCTGTGCATGTGAGGTTGCAATCAAAGGCATCTCCTAAAGGCAGCATTTGAAATGAGCATGTGTGAATACAAACAGACGATGCAAAGATGCAAAGAGTATCTCTGTCTATCTTTCCCCGAACAATGGACCCTTACTATCAGCAGGAGTCCATTGGTGATTTTAAGTAAAAGACTGTAAAAATGCTACAGTGAAAAACTGTTAATTGGTTAACAGAACCTTTCCTTACTATATACGGTAAATAACTGTGATAGATCTTATGGCAAATTTCATGTAATTGTACTGTAAAATACTGTTAAATTTACAGTTTTTAAAGTGAAAATGAACAAATCATCGTATAATTTACAGTGAAAAACGTAAATTGGCATTCCCACAATTCCCTGCGTGACACTCCACACTTGATGTATTTTTGTTGAAATAACTTGTTTCTTGATAGTTTGCTTAGTCTTTTTCTAATCAGTTATGTACATTAGGGTTTTATGTGACATTTAATGCTGTTAAATTAATGTTTATTTGGCTTTTTAAAATTTCATGTGTGTTACCATGATGGTGTTCAAAGTTTTTAGTGAATGACACTGTGCCGCTTCTATATGTTAATATTAAGTTTCTTGTGAAAGAGCTACATGTGATGAGTTTCCATATATCATGTGACTATCATTACTGCTGTGATTGATGGATGTCAGTATATTACAATGGTTTAAAACAGATATTAACACTTCAAATGGTCGATAATTTAACAGTATATCAGATAATTAAATACGGTTTATTTCCGTCAATTATAAGTTAAGCCTGTAAAACCTTATTATCGTAAATTCTTGCTACTGTATTTTATACGGTAAATTTCTGGCAACCACAGCTGCCGGTATTTTACCGTAAATTGAACACTTTTTTTTTTTACAGTGTGTCCCCTTGTTCTTTCAAGAGTGTGCATGTGCGTATGTACTGGAAGGAGTGAGAGGAGTCATATTCCTGAGTGCACAGGTGTGACTGGAACCCTAACCTCACAGACAAGGATGACAAGTAGGAATGGAGGATTCTTTGCATTGCAGCTCAGGGCCACGGCCTGTTTAGGCTTGAGCAGGAAGACTTGCAGCTATTACACATCTGCGTTGACTGAAGACAACGCTAACAAGAGCCGCCAGCAGTGTTGTCTATGTTTACAGCAACACAACAAATGTAATGAGATTAGCTAAAATATGAAATGCAAATTAATGCAAAGACTATAAACAGCAAATCTGCATACAAATATCAATGATGTGATCAGAGTAGTCCGATGCAAATCTTGAGGGAAAAAGCTTCAAAGTTATCGGTCTGATGAATCCGAGTCAGAGCTTTTTATCCAATTACAGAAATCTGTGGAATCCAATGGAAATCCAATGGAAATTAACCAAAATTATTACTGTATATTTAAGGCTTGTGAGAATTATCTCCAAGTTATGAGAGTAATTAATTAATTAATAATTATAGAATTATTATTAATTAATTAAAATTGTATTTTAGTTAATTATAAAATATTGCCTGGAGTTATAAATCAGTTAGTTTCAGAATCACTTGTAAACATCCAAGAAACTGTTGTGCATAAACAGTAAAAAAAAAAAAAAAAAAAAAAAAACTATGTGTGTAATATAACTATCCATTGTGAACTGATTTAAAGAATAATCAAACAATCTTGAAGATGCTCAGACTAAATTTTATAAAAGAATTTTAGCACCATTTGAAAGTAATTTGTCCTCGGGCTAAGTCCTTATGTAAGTCACATAATACCTCAAGACAGATAAAACGTGTATGAACAAGTACCTGGCACCACAAGTTCATCACTATTTGAGAGCACCATAATAAAACACACAGACCAGACACACACTTAATACTTTATAAAAACATACCGATAACACAAGGTAACCCCATCAGCTTATGTGTGTGATGAGATGTAAAAAGAAAAGTGTATAAAAATTTGACAGTTTTACGAAGGGTGCCAGATTCTGTAGACATTGGAATTTGATTATCTCTGAAGTGTCCTTAGGGCAGACAGGACAATAATGTTTACTTATGCTGTTCATCTCTATCCTAAGAAACAAAACAAAACAAAAAGATGCGTTTTCAACTGATAAAAATGTGGTAAAGTACTTCTTAAAGCTACACTGTGTAACTCTTTTAGTTTATTCTTAGCTAAAAACACTTATACAACAAAATATATGTGCTCATTAATGTATATTTACTTCGTTCAAGTAATAAAGTATTCTCGTGAGTGTATAATATGCCATTGAAAATACATACGGGTAAGGGGTTTTAATGTCGGTCGCCATGTTGCCCCTCCATCTTGAAAGTACATTAACCAAAGAGGGACATACCCGTTAATTAAAGCTTCGCCTTTCGCGTTTACGTTTGAGTTAACACTCATGGACGAGGTCGAACTGGAAGCCATGTTAATCTTGGACTACATTGGCCACCGTAGGAGTTAAAACGAAATCGGAATTGAGAGGAACAGAAACTAATATTTACTGGATGGTAAATATTACCTTTTCATACCTTTACATAAGGTAAATACATACCTTTTCACCACTAGATGGGGGTAAAAATCACACAATGTAGTTTTAAATATTTGATCACAACTTTGTCAAATTTACAAAATATAAGTTAAATAATAATAAATTAATAATTACAAATTAGCCATAATTATTGACCAGGTATTAAATAAATATAAAATAAATAAATGATCTTATCATCTAATTGAAGTTTAAAATTGCATATGCTGTTTTTCTTTGCACAGCCGTTCATATGTTAAATTAGATCACTCTGTTAGTTCTTAAATAGTTTAAATACTGTCAATTGTTTATAAAATAATTTTAGAAAAAAACAAATCTAAAACAAAAACTCAGCTCACTGCCATTTTTTGTTGTTGTTGAAGAAGAATGCGGAGATGTAATGTGACTGATGGGGCAGAGGGAGTTTCATAACTTTTAAACACACACCCAAGCAGTAACTCATCCTATATCAGATCCATAATACAACTACTTCTTACGTTGACTAATAATTACTCTTAAAAGACAGGTACACACCAACGGCCCCTCCTCCAGCAGGGAGTCAGACATGTGTAAACGTGCTTGTTCATTCATAAACAATGCAGAATGCTAGCAAAAGATGTTCTGGTCAGTCTTTTACATAATCACATTCTCTCAAGCATTCAGACATAAAATGCCCTGATTTATGATGCAAAAATAGAGTCTGGAAATCATACTGAAACAAGCTTATATTTAAATGGAAATTGAATAGTTGGTCCAAGTATTTTACAAACCATTTTATTGGACGAACTTTGAAGAATGAGAAGAAAATAAAAATAAAACTGAGGGGGAAAAAAGCACAAATGGCTTTGCTTTGGTTGCTAGAGCAGCATGAAAACAAATGCTTTAGGAAAGGATTGGGACGCCTAATAAAATGTCTCCCTCTAGTGGCCACTGTTCCACTTTATTTGGCAAAGACAAATAAACCACTTTATCTCTTAATTAATGAGGTACGGTCAAGCACCATAAGGCATGTATCATTTTAGCATATGTCTCTTTGTACACTGGTGTTCCTCACAGCTGGTAGCCATGTCTAAACTTTTTTTCAGGCAGTCACTTAGTTTCAGTGGAAAATGAAAGCTGACCGGTTACCGAGGCAACAGACCCAAACATACAGAAGCTGTGAGTTTTTAGGAACAACCCGCCAATATATTTGAGTCATTGCGGTTTTGGTCCAGTGAGGCACACTTTTCCAAAGGAAAGAGATGCTGAGATGAAATTTTTCCTCTTACAATACACATATGTTTATAGTTAGTGAAACAAGGCCATTAAGATAAAGAAATACTACCAGTCAAAGGTTTAGACAATTTTGAAATGTTATTTTTTTATGGAAGACTCTCATGCTCACCAAGGCTGTCACATGACCCCTCTTAAATCATTCTGATATGCTGATTTGCTGCACAGTTATTATCATAAGATATTATCATATCATAATTTAAGGCATCCGAATAAAAGTACACTGTAATATATATATATATATATATATATATATATATATATATATATACATATTTCATTTGTTATCACAAAATGTTTTCTTTATAAATATTTAGTTTTTTGTTTTTTTTTTACTTACACCATAGCTTTTAATGATGTATCACGGATACAAAAAAGGCAGTAAAAACTGATTTCAACATTGATAATAATAAGATATCTTGAGCATTAAATCAGCATATTATAATGATTTATGAAAGATAATGTGACACTGGAGACTGTAACGATGCTGAAAATTCAGTTGCCATCAGAAATATATTACATTTTAAATTATTAAAATAGAACCAGTTTTTTTTTAATTGTAATAATATTAACGTTTACATTATATTACTGCATAATATTACTAGGCATATACTACACAATTTTTTTACACAATACTACACAATTTTTTTTTTCCTGAATTTTTTATCAAGTAAATCCAGCCTTGGTGAGCATATAAGACTTCTTTCAAAACAATTCAAATATCTTTATTAGCCAATAGGTATATACACACAGTTGTATTTTCTATATTTTGTCATTTTTAATTGTACAACTAAAAATAGTTATATACACAAAATTCTAACATTTATATATCTTATCATAATTTACAATATATCAATTAATTATACACTGCATTATAAATTAACATTTACTTTTTCCTGCACTAAGGTTTCAATTTAAAATGTTTGTGTGTGTGTGTGTGTGTGTGTGTGTGTGTGTGTGTATATATATATATATATATATATATATATATATAAACATGAAAATTTCAAACTATATATAGGCCTAGGCTACTGTATGTTATGTTTTAAATAGCTCGGTGGTGTGGAAAATTAACTTTACTTACACAATTATAGACTGCACACACATATGCACTAATAGGATGTATTCTGGTTCCATGTAGGCTATATTCTATACATAATTATTATGGCAGCCATAAAAGGAAATACTAGAAAGAAATGTTTAAAGTTGTTTTAAGAAGTGTTATAGACTGCAGTCTCCTGCATGTCATTACCAACCGTCACGTCAACTTAGTATATAGTGAAAATGTTTTCACAGTAAACTCATGGATGAGCACGTCATTGAACCCCCACCAAAAAAAAAACTACCCCCCCCCCCCCCCTTAACTAAACAACACATGTGCGCGCGCACCCACACACAGTCACAGACAGTTATCGCCCCCCTCGATCGAACTCCTCCTATTTGCCTGATGCATTCGGCAAAAACGGAGCCTCCGTACATCACATACCTGCGCAGCACATGCGGCTGTACAAATGCGGTCCGATTTCACCGCAGCTCATCTCGTGAATAAAGTTCCCGCGTCCGTAAATCACATCCAGGCTGAATATAGCGTGACACGGCGGAGCTGCCGTGGAAGTGTCACCCGCGCCAGCCATGTTCACGGAGGAAAAACTGTTGCGCTCCCTGACACTCTGTGGTTTAGTTTAGTTCCCCAAACTCTGTATCAGCGAGCGGCAGCACACGTTTGGATACATTTGTTTTGGGACTGAAAAACGAAGGGGCGTCTCACAAGGAAAGCAGTGAAAGCTTTACCTCAATACTAGCCCAACCCATCGCAATGTGTTTGAAGCTGCGCTCATTCTGCTCGAGCTCCGGGACAAACTCTTCTCCCGGACTGCCATTGAAATGTGATTCCTCCTCCCAAATGGGCTATTCGACGCTGTTACTGATTAAGGGAAAGGTTTTTTTTTTTATTCTAAAACATTTTACTTAAGAGTCTTTTCACAGATATTGCTTAAACCACGTGTGAAAGGAGAACCAGATTGTTTATCTAATTAGAAACACATTCAAACAGTGCTCACGAAATAAAGACAAGTCACGTTTATAGACGAGGTAACTATAGCAACACTACGCCTCTCGAGCGATTTCCATTAAGTGTCAGACTGAAAGCCACAAATTATCAATTTGTTACAGACTTCACTGTTTTGTTTAAAACTTTTTCAAATGTCTTTTTTAACAACTTCTTTAACATAGTCTTAGGCAAGCTTGAGGCGACAACATGTGGTAGCCTACCAACCTCAGTGCTGGAATAAAATAGTCTTCAAAAATATATAGCTTAGCTACATAAAGTCAACCCTCATGAAAGTCATTATTAAATTCCAACACTGGTGATATAGCCCAGGGTTGTTAGGCAACAGATGTCATGTCATAAATTCACCAGAAAAACGTCCTGATATCATGACCAACAGTTGCACAATTTAAGATTGAACGCAGAATAGTTAAAAATTAGTCTTAGTAAATTTGATTAAAAATCACTTTTAAAACGGCGATTTACAGCCGAGATAAAAACAGCAATAAAGATATAAGAAACAAGGCATATAATAGACAACATAAAAACAAATAGGAAAATATACAATATAGGGGAGGGGTATATTTAGAATAAACTTTGACAAACTAATTAAAAAAACAATGTATCGAGACAAAAGGGGAGCATTTAAACTGGATTTAAAAGCAGTAATGGAGAGCTTTTTAATGCTGCTATATTTTGTTTTGTTTTGTTTCCTGTTTCAACTGTGAGGTAGTGTGAGTGATATTCAAAGACTGCTGGAGTGCAGGTTATTCAATATTTGAATAGGGATGCAAACAAAGGCGGTGTCAGTACAGGTGGGACATGTTGAGCTGGCGATACGCTCATGCTCAATAGAAAGATGAATTCAAGTTTGAAACGTCCAATTCACAGCATTCACAATGCAATTTTTCTCATAAATGCTCACAAAAGAACAATCTCACCTTAGGGAATTTCTTCTTTCCTCTAGCATCCTCACTTTAGACATACAACATCATTTTATTTCAATCTGCATTGAAATGTGTTGTGAAGAGCTATATACACTACAGTGAGACTTGGTAAAAATGAATTATATGCTGCATTTAATGAAAACAGATGAGTGGGGTGGGTAACAAAACAGACTTTGACTCAAACCAAAAGACAATCCGTGATGTTTGTGAGTCATTCAACATAAGAACTTCATTTGAGGGAATTCTTCATAGTTGACGCATTCAGAAAATCTGACTCACTACACCACACTGCATCTGAAAGACTATGAGCATCTCTGGTCAAGTGTAAATAAAAGCACCACTTACCTCAATAATTCACACAGTACATTCTGGCAATTCACACAGTACGATCTTACTGAGAAAAATACACTATTAAAATACATCATGTTTCGTTTTCACATCCCAGACTTGTTAGTTCACCAAAACATTCCAAGCAAACACAGAATGTTCCCCTAACGTTCCCAAATGGTCCCATGAGGTTATTTTTTTTTTGGGAACCAAACAAGAACGTTATAGGAACATTCCATGTAGGTTATTTTAAGGTTCCATTTTTATAACGTAAGGAGCATGTTCCGGGAACGTTCCCTTAACCTTAAAGGAAAGTTCTAGGAACGTTCTGGGAACCAAAAACTAACGTTCCCAGAACCTACAGTAAATTTGTTTGCTGGGTTTGGACTACACAACTGCATATAGCCTACTAAATGTCCCAAATGGCCAATCTCCAATCTATCTCACACTGCAGATGAACAATGCAACAGAAGGTAAGCAGATGATGAGCCAGATGTGCCAGATGTTTCCACCAATACAAGACTTTTATCCTTTAGGCTACATTTTTCATCTATTTAAGCTAATGTTAATGTGTGGTCAATGGGAACAATACAATGGATCATGATAAGGTCAAGTCTCTCTTAAAGACTGCTTTGGTACAATAAAAAAAACAGAAAAACTGTGTGTATAAAATGATAAGCTTCAACAATCTCTTCCTTATGAGGTCTAATTAGTCTAATCTCTTCCTTATAAGGTACATTATGGAGCACTCTTGCCAACTTGAAATCACCTCTTCATGTGATGTTTCAGCCACATTATCCCAATTATCTCAACCCGAACACACAGGGAAACGGAACTATGCTACAAGCTGGCCATTTCATATGAATTTGAATGATGTAAATCAAACAAATACATATGACTATTAGAAAAAAAAGTAAGCATGAAGGTCCAGCCCTGACTCAAAAAAAAGGTTGTTTGAATTCATAAGAATTAGCCAACGATTCGCTGAATAAAAAAAGTTAAATAGTTACGAATTGGCATGAGATTGTTGTTGATGTCATGCCCTGGAATAAAAGTCAATTAAAGGGATAGTTCACCCAAAAATTAAATTTTGAATTGTGCGTCAAGGGTTATTCTCTTGGGGTAAATCGATATGTACGACTGTCTGCCAGAAGCAAGTTACTATTGTCGATACAATTTTAAATATGGATATTTTTCTAAAACGAATGCATCGCTTGACTTCAGAAGACCTTTATTAACCGAGCACTTTAATCATGAATAGATACACTTTAATGGACTTGCAAAGTCAAACTGCCATTCACTCTCATAATCAAGCTTGGAAGAGGCAGGACATTTTTTAATATAACTCCGATTGTATTCGTCTGAAAGAAGAATGTCATATGCATCTATAGGATTGAGCTTTAGGGTGAGTAAATCATGGGCTAATTTTCATTTTGGGGTGTACTATCCATTTAACTTAAACTTTAAATGTATAAATAAAAATAAATTTTTAAAAGTTTGAAAAAAAAAATCATGATTTTAGTACTCTTGAGTTTAAAGGGATACTCCACTTTTTTTGGAAATAGGCTAATTTTACCAATCCCCCAGAGTTAAACAGTTGGGTTTTTCCGTTTTCGAATGTATTCAGCTGATTTTTTGATATTTAGAAGAATATTAGTAACCAGACAGTTTCTGGTCTCATTGACTCCAGTCAATGAGACCAGAAACTGTCTGGTTACTGATATTCTTCTAAATATCAAAAAAAATCGTCTGAATACATTCGAAAACGGTAAAACTCAACTGTTTAACTCTGGGGGAGTGGTAAAATGAGCCTATTTCCAAAAAATGGGAGTATCCCTTTAAGTGAAAGGGGTAATTCATCGGTGACAAAATGGGCTTTCAATAAGGCTTGGCTGCCTATATGCAGTCGAAAGGTGAATAAAATCAGCCTGACAAGAAAAAAAAGCCAGTTGTCTTCCCTTTAGCCAAATAGGAAGTAAAAATTCGACATCCATAATGCACTAGGCATGTTGCCATCCAAGGCCACTCCCAGTCTCAAGGCCACTCCCAGAGTCAAATACCGCCTTTCTTTAGTATGAAATACTCCTTAGCAAACTTATAATGGTGTAGAATTGTTTTGTTGCTAGGTGAAAGAATTCGAAGAATAAACGTTTAGCGGGAGTGAGTTACTTTCGGTTCCCAGTGAACAATCCAGCACGTTGAGGTTACGTGCTGGACTGTTACACAGAGGTTATACCATCATGCTAAGGATATGCGGTGTGACATTTGCACACAGATTAAATGAGCACACATCTAATGACTGACGTGTATCAAAGCCCCAAGTCAAGAACTTCATGCAGCTCACGTGTGTTGGATGTGGTGGGTGTTTTGGTTGTATCCAGGATACACACATCACTAACAGCAAGTAAACTATCGAGACACCGAGTACTCTGCAGAGGAAGTGTGTTCTTAATTTAAACTAGCTATGGTGAATTCCTAACATAACCCTAAACTTGCCACAACCAGCTGACATTTAATCTCAACCTTACACAACTACCCTTTACTTTGACCAGTGCTACTCACCTCAACTGAATGACCTTCAGTGATCAAACAGACTGAAGCCGGCCCCGTTTCAACTGGCATGCAACAGATCGAGTCTCTTAAAACTGACATAACCTTTTGTGTAATCCTTATCACCTGCTTCTAATGAAGAGCACTGTCACCAAAATAAAACCCCAGTCAGTGTACCCAGAAAAGGGAAGGTAAATACTGGGGTTTGAACAATAGTTTCCATTCAAAAGTTTAGGGTCTATAAGAATATATTTTAAAGCTGTGCTTATATGATTAAAAATACAGTGAAAACAGTAATATTGTGCAATATAAATTCAAAAATCTATTTAATATGCAAGTATGGTGCTCAGGAAACATTTCTGATTATTATCAATTTTGAAAAAAGGGGAAACTGATAACATTTTTAGGATTTTTGGAATAGAACAGCCTTTATTTGAAATAGAAATCTTTAAAAAAAAATGTAAATGTCTTTACTGTCACTTTTTATCTGTTTAAATGCCCCCTTGCTGATTAAAAAAAGTCGTAATGACATCAAACTTTTGAACAGTAGGCTAGTATAAACTAAAATACTCAGAAAAAGCTATTGTAAAATATCTATTAGGAAATAAAACACATAAGTTCACTATAGTCACTAGTGTTTCGTGTTTATATAAGACGGGACCACAGGAACATGAAAAGCTATACGTTGCAGGTTTCTGAATGCAACATAACCTGTCCACCAGGTCAACAGCCCTCATTTACCAGTCAAACGAGCCCTGGGTACATATCTAACGCCCAAGGCCCACACCCAGTCCCGATAGACAGACTAACAGCAGAACAGTGAAGTATGCTGAAAATGCAATTAAAATAATTCCTTCAACGAACCAATGAAAACAACACGCCATCAGCAAAGTTGTCGGAGAAAAATGTTTTTTGTTCTTGATAACCGTTCGATTTATGCAAATTATACGCCATTCAAAAGCACAAATAAACACACGTTATGTAAATTACGGCTTTCAAGTCCTTTTTCGCTGTTGTTAGTATATGCTCCCAGTACTATTGTCTGAAGTGACAGTGACTGAGGACACACCTACTGTACAGACACTGGTCTCCTTTCCACACCTCTATCTATTTAAATAGACTGACAGATAAAAGCCAGGGTTGAAGGTCAGGATTAGGGTGTGGGTTTTGCCTTCAAACTACAGAAAAATGTCCCTGCGGCCCTCACAGGATGGCTAGATGATAACAGGCAAGCCCTGTCAGGACAACTGAAACCAGGTGGCTCCTTCTAGACACTAAGAATAACATTTTGCATTCTCAACATAGTAAGACACTTCTGAATACATGGGTAAAACACTGTCGGATATTGACATTCATAAAAACGATTGCATTACGTCAAGTAAAAAGCCCTTAAACCAAATAACTTAATACAGGTTATACTACAGGTACAAACGCCTGCCAGAGTTGTGAATCAAACCCAAACAAAGTGCTTCAAACGAATTAGCTTTTCACCACAGGCAACAGCACGCACATCTGCAACCCATCAAAAGCCAGAGTGTCATTCTGCACTGTCCAGAACTTAAAGGGTTAACCCCACAGTTTCAACACACCAGAGAGAAAAAAAAAAAGAGAAAGAGGGAGGTGTATATGGAAATTGAGGGTGTGTTGCACATGTGTACAGAGAGAGCAACAAGCATGCAGGACGAACGCTGTCCGATACTATCAGAACGCCGATTCGTGACTTTTTCCAGCCTAAAGCGTCAAATTATTGTCATCTTACCTTCGCTGGCTTGCTTTCTTCGCTGCATCCATCTCCACACGGCTATCAAAGTGGCCACATGCCCCAAAACCACCAGGGTTGGGAACACAGTTCCAGACGGGTTTGCCGGCATCGAGCCTGGGATCGAGTTTGTGAGCTCCGTGCACAGGAGCAAGGCTGGAGGTGAAAGGTGAGGGAGGCTGTAGGAGGAGGAGGAGGCAGGGGGGCTTTAAATGTACCCAGCAAAAAAGGCTTCTCCAAGTACGACAGCTGCCCCCCTCCTGTCCTTTTTTTTTTTTTTTCTCCCCGTCTCTCTCTCTCTCTTTCTCAGTCCGTGACTCTGGTAAAAGCGTATGAGTTTCCTCCACCTCCCTCCCTCCTTTCACAACCACTCTCGCCTTGACCAATAGCTCACAGCCTGCGTACTTTGTTTCTCTGCTCCGTTTTAAGCACACTCGCTCACTCACTCCAGTTTGTTCGTCTTCAGAAGAGATCCTGTTTCTCTACAGTTGTTCTGTTATAATCCATTGTAGGAGCTTTTTTTCCCCTCTCTGCTCAGGCTCGAGTCTCCGGCTCAAGTTAATAATACATAAGTGAGGTTTGTTTTTGGGAGTGCACACACTCATACATACACACACTCACTTGCCCTCAGCAGCCGATAAGAGCTTACTATTACATAACGTCTTGTACCAAAGTTTTCTGGTCTGCAATAAAAATTGTACTGGATCAACACACATAGACAATTTTGCCTTCTGTCCTTAGTTAAGTGAAAATGTATGATTTTTTGCAGTTTCTCTCATTTGTTATGTAACTGCACTGTACTTTCAGCTGAAAATCACTTCCATATGTTTTCCAGCTTCAGCGATGTGCTGTAACTTTCCATCCGCCCCGGCAATTAAAAGGTTCTCGTTTCTAAACAGCGGGAAGGCAACAAAATGCCAAGCAGACTGACAGATGTCTTAGACATCCTACCAGCAAAGAAATGTCCAAATATTATTTAATCCTCGGCGGGAGAGAGCTATTGCTCTTGCTGAACAAACAAATTAAGGACTGAGAACATGCAGAACCTACAACACAGTTAACAGTTAAGTGCTGTGGTGAAGGATATTATTAAGGATGATTGTTTCCAAACACATAGCACATGGCACACCCAAAGTCATAAAACACTAACTATCTATTATCACATACTGGAGCAATGTAGAAAAGCAATACGCCTTATTCACGGCAGCGCCATCTTTGATTTTTAATGAGAATGACAGCGAGGCTATGAGGGATAGGTATCCATCTCTTCAATGGGTTGTACTATTATTTAATTATTTTTTAAACTGGAAAAATATCTTTCCAAGAAAGTTTAGTTGACAAAAAAACTCCCGACAATATAAGCTGTGGAAAATTGTAAGTAATCTAGCCGCTTTATTCAGCTTTTTACAGCGGATGCCATTGGAAACATGGTAAGTCTATCCCTCACAGCCTCACTTTCATACCTGTCATGGCACTACTCTGAATAAGGTCTATGGCATTATGAAACTGCATGAGCAGCGCCATTTTGAAACAGTTACAATGACCATCTTGGTGATCTATGGCCATGTGACCACGCAACAGGGAGGGGCACAGATGTTACAGTTCTACACTACTGAATAAAGACACCGCAAATAGAGCTGGCGACACACTAAACGGGACTCATGCTATGCATAGACGAGACGACGGAAGAGTTTAAAAGTAGAAGAGAATCCAGGTCGGGCATGTAGCTATGCAACAACCCCGAGATACCCGTCACTCACTGCTGTGGTGTGGTTATAAAAACGTACACGCCAACACACACACACACACAATCTAACAGGAATAATCTTGCAGGTTATTGGGAATAAAACAGTGGCAGGTGAGAGAATGAGAGAGAGAGACGCAGATGGATTAAAAATAAAGATATTAACTTGATAAGTTTCAACTTGCAAAACCACACCCATGGGCAGTTTGCACACATCTAGTTGGCTGAACTGGAAACTGGGCTGATGGATAGAACCAAAATGGCGTCCTCTACTGGCCACACTCTGACCTCACTTCCTTTTAAGTGTGGTAGTGTTTCACCTGCCATCCATTCCTCAAACATGAGATGGATGGCAGGTGAGATACACAATAGAGATGGAGCAGAACACAAGTAGAACTGAATGAATTGTAAAATTAATCACTTCACGCTTAACTTAAGATTTTAAAAAGTCACATTAAATTGCTATGAACACAAAAACATTTGGAACAACAGTAATGCAATGCAAATGATAAATGACAAACGTCCCATTTGAGCAAGACCCCGTGAACAAGGGTCCAATTCAATGCCCAGCTTCAATTAATATGCACTTTTAATATCACAAGTAAAGTTCTTCAGTTTCAACCTACCATCTGGTCGAGATCGGCAGCAACAGCAGCAGAGGTTCATGTTGAACAAAATTGGCCCTTCTATCGTTCTCAAGCAAAATACTGACACCAACTGCTAATGTAGCACATCTGACCTCAAGACATTGTATGCTGATCAAATCCAGAGGGGCGTACAACAGTCAGAAGAGGGGAAAAAAAAGAGAAAAACATGGAAGGAAACAGGGAGGGAGACTGAGAGGGAGAGAGAGGGGTTTTATTCAATCCAAACGTTTTCCGTTGTGGAAACTGCATCCCTGCAATGGTGGTAAACTTCATTACACTTAACTATATAAACATAGCAAATGGATTTATTTCCGTACTTTTTTCAAGAAGCCCGTTCTGGAAAAAAAAGACTATGGTGCAAACCAGCCTATATTTAACAAAGAACTCATTGTGTAATGCCTCTGAAGTCAAAAAGCGGTGGGACGTCCCTAAATTAGCTAGAATTAGAAAATAAATGGGAACCTCAACTACTAGGTTTGCAAATCTGGACTGCCAAACAACTGCAACTCTAACCTGCAGGCGTTTTTTTTGGAGTAAAACCTCAGAGTTTCAATTTCTACATGGATCTGTAAAGTGGTCCTACCAAAATAAAGCCTTCCCAAGTCGTATGAATTCGACGAATGATTAAAAAGTGGCTAAATCGTAACAATTCATACGACCTCACTCGTACGAATTAGTACGATTTTGCTAAATCGTACATATTTTACGAATTGGCCAACTCGTATGAATTCATACGAATGACCTACCCCTAACCCCGCCCCTAAACCTAACCATCACGTGGGTTTAGACAAATCGTACAAATTAGTACGAGTGAGGTCGTACGAATTAGACACTTTTTATTCATTCGGCGAATTCGTACGAATTGGTCGTGAGATAGTGTTGGCCTTCCAGGAAAGAAATACAGATGCAAATGGTGCTAACAACATAGAATACAACTGAATTATAGCTTTTAATCATATAACCGATATATCAGGTCACAACCAATAAGGAAACTCGACATCGATTTCTTTTCAAGAATCGCCCATCAAGACGTTAGCATGCAGATGTGTGCCAATGTAAACAGCAATAAATCAAGTGATGTATGTTTAGCTTAGAAGATAAATGGTCATAAACAAATGTCAACATAAGAAATAAAATGACATTGGTGCAAGTTTAAGAATCAGCATCTTGTATTTAATTATAAAAAGGGGCTTTTATATTTGGATGATTTCCGAGTGTTCCTTTAAATATGCAAATCAAATGTTCCCTACCTTGGCCTTTCTGGATCAGATCCTCCATGAAAGATCTACCATCATCAATCTCCATTACAGCTTGTTTAAAGCAATTAGTCTGATTTACTAAACTAAAATGACTTGAAGGACGACAGCGTTTCCCTTTCGTCTCTCTGACCCCCGTTTGTCTTTATTTCACTCTGCAGTCTGCACTAAATCTGGAAATACGCTTTTTTTTTTGTTGTTGGTGATCATCAAGACTACAGAAGCAAGAATGTTTCTTGCCCATTTTCAAAAGAAGGAGAGAGAGGAGGGAAAAAATGAATGGACTTTAATTGGTCTCAGATCTTCTACTTCTCATTCATCTGCCTGGGAAAAGGAAACTTTGGAGCAAAAGCAGAATGGTTTGTATTAATATAGTGCACTGCCTCTGACTGTAAATATGTCCTGGTCCCATGATAATGAACGAATTAAAAAGTCTTCTGTAGAGATATGTGAACAGGAGGTGGCAGTATAGAGTTGAGCAGCTGTCCTTGTCCAGTGAGGGGGCGTAACTATGACCTATGACCTCTTTGTGCTGTTTAAAAAACTGAACCAAGATGCCAAGACCTTTAAAGTTATTAAAAAACCCTTCATATTTTAAAGCTCTTAAAAAATCCCTCCAAAGACATTTGTAAAGCGCATCACATAAAATATAATTCTATAATGGAATGAAGTCTAAAATGGGCCAAATATGAGTGATTAATTAATTAAAAATGAATAAATAATAACGGATAGTCAAGGTAGGTCAAATTGAATTTCGATTAATTCAATGTTTGAGTTTAAAGATTGTAGTACTATTTCTCTTAAAGGCAAATTTTTCCCTAACATACCCTTTAGACTTTATGAAACCCATAGGACGTATCACTTTCAGATTTCTCTGTGGGCGCCAGTCCTTCTGGACTCTTAAATTGCCTGTCTGTTTGGGAGCGGCATGAGGATTCTAGCACTCATTTTGCCTCGATTAAAGTGTTATTGATTTGCCACGGGCGCTTTTGTGTTTTTCAAAAAAAAAAAAAGGCAAAAAGCAGCTTCTGTCACTGATTCCTGGAAAAGAATTTGCTTTTACAAAAAGTTAAAGCCAAAACAGTTTCCCAAAACTGTTTTTCTCTTATCAAAAGCCTAAATCAATATGACACAAGAAAGCAGTCAAACTTTTACAACCTTCAGAGTGTGGAAACAGGAAACTTTCATGAGGAAAGAGAAACAAGACAGAGAGAAGAAAGACCGGACAAGTCTGTTACGCACCTCCACGTGGGGGGTCTTTGCTTTAAAAAGGGCATCACAAATCTCAGAAGGTCAAAGCTCAGGCATATGGACACAGCATTTCTGAGACACACTTTCCCCTCTGAGTCACTGCAGACATTCCAGCTGAACAAAGTCATGACCCTATCCATTTTAGGGCCATCTGATTTGTTTCATTGCTTACACTAAATAATGGTAATACAGCCCGTTCTCATCCCAAGGCGTCATATACTGACGCTTTTGCCAATGCGTATACTTCCAACACACACCTTTAGCGTCAATATAAGACGCAGATATATATGGGCCAGAAGGCGCCTCCTAGTGGTCTAACCCTAACCCTACTCCAGACCTAAACCTACCCATAGGCCCCTATCTTGCACCCGGTGCAAATGACTTTATACACTTACGCATTTATCATTCCTGTTTTGCACCCGTGCAAAGCGGGCTTTTTCCTACACAGACGCACGTCAGTAAACTAGGGAATGAACTTGCGCTCCCTGGGCGGGTAGGCACAAAAAAGGAGGCAACTACGTATTGTTTCGGCGCAAAAAATACCTAGTGCTATTTTGCAGAAAACAATTGCGCCAATGACCAAAAAAAAAAACGTAGTCTAAAGTCAGTGGCGCGTTGCGCGTAACCTGGCCCTAGCCAGATGAATTTCGCTCCGCCTAGCTCCACTCATCCATCTGGAACCGATCCATTGAAATGGCGTTTCAGAAGGCTGGGCCTTATCAAAAATCCTTGCATATGATTGGATAAGCCACTTGTCTGTCATCTTTATCGACGTGCTATTTCAACCACTCACACCGAAGCCAACCCCTGACGCTGATGAGAGCGACGCAGGAAAAAACAAAACAGAACAGCCGACATCTTGGATATAGCAGCAGTGCAATCAGCGCAATGTCGGTAAATGATCAATGCCGTCTGTGCCATGAACATGTGCGGATAAAAGGCAACATTGTGCACAGCAAACTTATTTTTAACAAAGAAGCCAACCAAAAAAATATAGACGAACGACTTACAGAATTCGGTTTAACATTGTTACAAGTTCAGGTAAGATCATGTCGGATATGGAGTCGGTGCGTTCAACTGGGAACAACTGGGAACAGAGCTCGACAAAGTGTCACTGAGGTATGTACAAATCGTGAAACATAAGACAGGCAATAGCGAATGAAGTAAACCAGTGTAATGCAAGCACAATATGAACAGTTCTTACGTTTATAGTCTAATGTAATGGAGTTTGTCGACTAAAGTTTGGGGGATGGGTTGTGTTAACTTTAGTCCCATGTAGCTAGCAATCGAAGTAGCCTATGGGACTAGTCTGAATCAAAACAGTCTCACGGTCGCTTCTTCACTACGTCACATCTATGAAACTCCCGCCCTGCGTCCTGATTGGCTAAGCCATAAAGTTGGTTGGAGAAATCACTCTCAATGGAAGAGGTTCCAGATGGATGTGAGTGAAGCTAGGCGGAGCTAAGCGGAACGACATTCATCTGGCTAGGGCCAGGTTACATTGCGTAAAATACAACTTATCGTCTTGCGTCTCCGGTTTTTGCTTGTATTGCAGAAATGAAATTAGAGTTGATTTATTGTTTACAGAGTTTGATAATATTGGTGTGATATATCTTGTCTGGACGATTGTTAAAATGAATTCATAAACAGGTAAGATTTAAAACATTAGCTAATCTCATTATCAATTCAATATGTCCCCGTAATTATGTGGTAAAAATAAAATCGGTTTAATACGTGATGTATCTATGCTTTACTATCCCTTAAAATATCACTCTTAATAATAGTCTTGTTTGAAGTTGTTCGTTCGTCTTTGGCTCAAATCCACTTGCTACGAACTTTTCTTCGCGGAAGCTTCACGTCTATTTCAAGTGAGTGACATAAAATGTTTCAACTCAAAACAACATTTCGTGCCCAATTGTTTCCCAGACGTAGTTTTGGTATTAAGGTCAAAGTTAACTTGCCTTGCGTTCGGGTGATGATCACACAAGACGACTCGGCAGATTTGAAGTGTTTCTATTTCAGTGACTTTTTGTTCGGCAGACAAGGTGACCATCCTCGATCAAGTTTCCCTCAGGACTTTTGTAAAACCCAAAATATGACCACACCTCAGATTTGGTCCTCTTAAAAGGCTGAAAAATCTCCTGAGCACGGTCACTGCCTTCCACCATTCCTTCTCGAATAGTAATTTAAAAAAATATTGCGTGCTGCTGAGCGCCTGCGTCAGACTGGCCGACAGGATTCAGTGAGTTATTAAAATCGCGATAATCAAACGCAGTTTTAATGATAAATATAGCTGCAAGCAGCCATTACCGGGGCCAAGCGCAAAAAGCGGCAACATATGCCAAAATGGCAAGGAGTGGCAGACCAACTGCAGCAAGGAGCAATTAAGGGCATTTTGAGAGAACTTTGGGCAAATGGCTAAGAAAATCACATAAACATGAACTTATAAGACGATTTAATGGATTATCACTTTCGAACAATAGGTGGCGCAGTTACGAAATAGATGTGTGGTCAGAGTGAGGTGACAATGACACATGCAAAGTTTGGTGTCAAAATGTGAAGGCATTGCAGAGATAAAGCCTAAATAGTCATTTTGGCAGCATGCCTCAAATTTGATGCTGTGGTATACGAAAACGGTTTTGTCTATCGTCACGCAATCCATAAATTTTATTCGGCACCGTCTGGAGATGATACGATTCAATTTTCGTGAAAATCGGACAAACGGTCTAGGAGGAGTTTGAAAAAGAAGGTTTTTAAAAAAATAAAGATGGCGGACAGGAAGTTTGGCTGATTATGCAAAACCTGATATCTATGTTTTCGGCATAACCCAAGGAATCTATTAAGATCAGTTTCATTGCAATAGGCAAATTTATTCAAAAGTTATTAGCGTTCTCAGAAATTAATTATAACTTTTGACCAACAGGTGGCGCTGTCTCAAAATCTTTTGAGTACCTTCAGGGCATGCTGCTTATGGCACACACTGAGTTTCGTAATGTTAGACCAAAGCATTTGTTTAGTATAGCATTTTATTTCACAAAACTCTATTGAAGTCAATGGGAATTTCACGTTTTGTTCTATTATAGCGCCACCAAGAGGCTCAGTCCCACAATTTTTTTTATGTGTCCTCAGAGTGACCCCATACATATGTGTGTCAATTTTGGTGCAAATATCTCAATTTACTTCCGAGTTATAAACATTTATATGAAAAAACACGTAAAAAATGACTGACACATGACTTTGTTTGAATTTTACTACCCCTTACTATCAATATTTACGCATTTGGGCATTAGTGTTTAGTTAACAAGCTATGATTCCGTGTTTCTGGCGGTGGTTTCGTCTCGATCGGAACAGCGGTTTTGAAGATATCGCCAAGTGTTTTTTTCGCGCTAAATCGCTACGCTACGCCATCCGTGAGACGAAACCCGACATATTTGGTATCGTTGGACTCGGCAACGATTCAGGACCTCAAAAATATGACTCCCGTGAAAATAAGTGTACCACACCCAAAGTTATAAGCGTTTGAATAAAACAATTCACCACTAGGTGGCGCTGTTTCGAAACTTCTCAGGCTCCTTCAGGGCATCGTACTGATGACCCATAACGAGTTTCGTAACAATTCGTTCATGCGTTCAAAAAATACAGCATTTTAGCACATAATTCAAAATGGCCGACAGCCAAAATGGCCGATCTGGGAAAATTTGATATCGGTGGACTCGGCATGATGCCCTGAATCTAACGAGACCAAGTTTTTGATTTTTGGAGAAACCGTTCAGAAGTTACGAGCAAAAATAGCCATTTTTCATATCTCCGGACCACTAGGTGGCGCTGCGCCGAAACGCAGCACGTAGCCTCAGGTCATGCTTGTGATAACACGTACCAAGTTTGGTGTGAAAACGAGTAAGTGTTGCGGAGATACAACCTCACGTCTGTTTTCGCAAGCGCTACGTAAATTTTGTTTACGCGTTTATCGAAAACGGTTATTCGAATCATCTTGAATTCCATAACTTTTTGTCAGCACTGCCTGGAGATGATCCGGTGCGATTTTGGTGAAAATCGGACAAACCGTCTAGGACGAGTTTGCAAAAGTAGGTTTTTTGGAAAATTCAAAATGGCGGCCGTTTTTTTATGACGGAAAATGACGTCATAGGGTGCGATCGAATCGGCATGAGCTCAGGAACAAGAGGAAAAAAGAATTTTGTTGATAGGCCTTACGGTTCAAAAGTTATTAGCATAATAAAAGTGAAATTTTGGACAGTTGGTGGCGCTAGAGGGAATGAGTTAGAGACACCAAAATTGGTGTATTTAAAGTTGGGACTGTCCTCTATCAGAATGTCAAACCAAAACAACTTTCCCGCAAACCGGTCTATGGGCTGCCATAGACGCCCAGTCGGAAGAAGAATAATAATAATAATAAATATAGCTGCAAGCAGCCATTACCGGGGCCAAGCGCAAGAAGCGGCAACATATGCCAAAATGGCTAGGAGTGGCAGACCAACTGCAGCAAGGAACAATTACGGGCATTTTGAGAGAACTTTTGGCAAATGGCTAAAAAAATCACATAAACATTACCTTATAAGATGATTTAATGGGTTATCACTTTCGAACAATAGGTGGCGCAGTTCCAAAATAGATGTGATGTGGTCAGAGTGAGGTGACAATGACACATGCAAAGTTTGGTGTCAAAATGTGAAGGCATTGCAGAGATAAAGCCTAAATAGTAATTTTGGCAGCATGCCTAAACTTTGATGCTGTGTTATACCAAAACGGTTTTGTCCATCATCGTGCAATTCATAACTTTTAGTCGGCACAGTCTGGAGATGATACGATTAAATTTTCGTGAAAATTGGACAAACGGTCTAGGAGGAGTTCGAAAAAGAAGGTTTTTCAAAGAAATAAAGATGACGGACAGGAAGTTTGTCTGATTATGGAAAACCTGATATCTATGTTTTCAGCATAACCCAAGGAATCTATTAAGATCAGTTTCATTGCAATAGGCACATTTATTCAAACGTTATTAGCGTTTTCAGAAATTAATTATGACTTTTGACCAACAGGTGGCGCTGTCTCAAAATCTTTTGAGTACCTTCAGGGCATGCTGCTTATGGCACACACTGAGTTTTGTAATATTACACCAATGCATTTGTTTAGTATAGCATTTTATTTCACAAAACTCTATTGAAGTCAATGGGAATTTCACGTTTTCTTCTTTTATAGCGCCACCAAGAGCCTCAGTCCCACAATTTTTTTCCTGTGTCTTCAGAGTGAGCCCATACATATGTGTGTCAATTTTGATGAAAATATCTCAATTAGCTTCCGAGTTATAAACATTTATATGAAAAAACACGTAAAAAATGACTGACACATGACTTTTTTTGAATTTTACTACCCCTTACTATCAATATTTTCGCATTTGGGCATTTGCATATAGTTAACAAGCTTTGATTCCGTGTTTCTGGCGGTGGTTTCGTCTCGATCGGAACAGCGGTTTTGAAGATATCGCCAAGTGTTTTTTTCGCGCTAAATTGCTACGCTACACCAACCGTAACACGAAACCCAGCATGTTTAGTATCGTTGGACTCGGCAACGATTCAGGAACTCAAAAAGATGGCTCCCGTGAAAATAAGTGTACCACACCCAAAGTTATAAGCGTTTGAAAAAAAAAATTCACCACTAGGTGGCGCTGTTTCGAAACTTCTCAGGCTTCTTCAGGGCATCGTACTGATGACCCATACCGAGTTCCGTAACAATTCGTTCATGCGTTCAAAAAATACAGCATTTTAGCACATAATTCAAAATGGCCGACAGCCAAAATGGCCGATCTGGGAAAATTGGATATCAGTCGACTCGGCATGATGCCCTGAATCTAACGAGATGAAGTTTATGATTTTTGGACAAACCGTTCAGAAGTTACGAGCAAAAATAGCCATTTTTCATATCTCCGGACCACTAGGTGGCGCTGTGCCGAAACGCAGCACGTAGCCTCAGGTCATGCTTGTGATGACACGTACAAAGTTTGGTCTGAAAACGAGTAAGCGTTGCGGAGATACAGCCTCACGTCTGTTTTCGCAAGTGCTACGTAAAATTAGTTTGCGCGCTTATCGAAAACGGTTATTCGAATCATCATGAATTCCATAACTTTTTGTCAGCACTGCCTGGAGATGATCCGGTGCGATTTTGGTGAAAATCGGACAAACCGTCTAGGACGAGTTCGCAAAAGTAGGTTTTTTGGAAAATTCAAAATGGCGGCCGTTTTTTTATGACGGAAAATGACGTCATAGGGTGCGATCGAATCGGCATGAGCTCAGGAACAAGAAGAAAAAAGAATTTTGTTGATAGGCCTTACGGTTCAAAAGTTATTAGCATAATAAAAGTGCAACTTTGGACAGTTGGTGGCGCTAGAGGGAATGAGTTAGAGACACCAAAATTGGTGTATTTAAAGTTGGGACTGTCCTCTATCAGAATGTCAAACCAAAACAACTTTCCCGCAAACCGGTCTATGGGCTGTCATAGACGCCCAGTCGGAAGAAGAATAATAATAATAAATATAGCTGCAAGCAGCCATTACCGGGGCCAAGCGCAAAAAGCGGCAACATATGCCAAAATGGCAAGGAGTGGCAGACCAACTGCAGCAAGGAGCAATTAAGGGCATTTTGAGAGAACTTTGGGCAAATGGCTAAGAAAATCACATAAACATTAACTTATAAGATGATTTAATGGGTTATCACTTTCGAACAATAGGTGGCGCAGTTACGAAATAGATGTGATGTGGTCAGAGTGAGGTGACAATGACACATGCAAAGTTTGGTGTCAAAATGTGAAGGCATTGCAGAGATAAAGCCTAAATAGTAATTTTGGCAGCATGCCTAAATTTTGATGCTGTGGTATACAAAAACGGTTTTGTCTATCATCGTGCAATTCATAACTTTTAGTCGGCACGGTCTGGAGATGATACGATTCAATTTTCGTGAAAATCGGACAAACGGTCTAGGAGGAGTTCGAAAAAGAAGGCTTTTCAAAGAAATAAAGATGGCGGACAGGAAGTTTGGCTGATTATGCAAAACCTGATATCTATGTTTTCGGCATAACCCAAGGAATCTATTAAGATCAGTTTCATTGCAATAGGCAAATTTATTCAAAAGTTATTAGCGTTCTCAGAAATTAATTATAACTTTTGACCAACAGGTGGCGCTGTCTCAAAATCTTTTGAGTACCTTCAGGGCATGCTGCTTATGGCACACACTGAGTTTTGTAATATTACACCAATGCATTTGTTAGTATAGCATTTTATTTCACAAAACTCTATTGAAGTCAATGGGAATTTCACGTTTTGTTCTATTATAGCGCCACCAAGAGGCTCAGTCCCACAATTTTTTTTATGTGTCCTCAGAGTGACCCCATACATATGTGTGTCAATTTTGGTGCAAATATCTCAATTCACTTCCGAGTTATAAACATTTATATGAAAAAACACGTAAAAAATGACTGACACATGACTTTGTTTGAATTTTACTACCCCTTACTATCAATATTTTCGCATTTGGGCATTAGCGTATAGTTAACAAGCTATGATTCCGTGTTTCTGGCGGTGGTTTCGTCTCGATCGGAACAGCGGTTTTGAAGATATCGCCAAGTGTTTTTTTCGCGCTAAATCGCTACGCTACACCAACCGTAACACGAAACCCAGCATGTTTAGTATCAATGGACTCGGCAACGATTCATGAACTCAAAAAAATGACTCCCGTGAAAATAAGTGTACCACACCCAAAGTTATAAGCGTTTGAAAAAAAAAATTCACCACTAGGTGGCGCTGTTTCGAAACTTCTCAGGCTTCTTCAGGGCATCGTACTGATGACCCATACCGAGTTTCGTAACAATTCGTTCATGCGTTCAAAAAATACAGCATTTTAGCACATAATTCAAAATGGCCGACAGCCAAAATGGCCGATCTGGGAAAATTGGATATCAGTCGACTCGGCATGATGCCCTGAATCTAACGAGATGAAGTTTATGATTTTTGGACAAACCGTTCAGAAGTTACGAGCAAAAATAGCCATTTTTCATATCTCCGGACCACTAGGTGGCGCTGCGCCGAAACGCTGCATGTAGCCTCAGGTCATGCTTGTGATGACATGTACCAAGTTTGGTCTGAATAGGATGAAGCGTTGCGGAGATACAACCTCACGTCTGTTTTTGCAAGCGCTACGTAAAATTAGTTTGCGCGCTTATCGAAAACGGTTATTCGAATCATCATGAATTCCATAACTTTTTGTCAGCACTGCCTGGAGATGATCCGGTGCGATTTTGGTGAAAATCGGACAAACCGTCTAGGACGAGTTCGCAAAAGTAGGTTTTTTGGAAAATTCAAAATGGCGGCCGTTTTTTTATGACGGAAAATGACGTCATAGGGTGCGATCGAATCGGCATGAGCTCAGGAACAAGAGGAAAAAAGAATTTTGTTGATAGGCCTTACGGTTCAAAAGTTATTAGCATAATAAAAGTGAAATTTTGGACAGTTGGTGGCGCTAGAGGGAATGCGTTAGAGACACCAAAATTGGTGTATTTAAAGTTGGGACTGTCCTCTATCAGAATGTCAAACCAAAACAACTTTCCCGCAAACCGGTCTATGGGCTGCCATAGACGCCAAGTCGGAAACGGAAGAAGAATAATAATAAATATAGCTGCAAGCAGCCATTACCGGGGCCAAGCGCAAGAAGCGGCAACATATGCCAAAATGGCAAGGAGTGGCAGACCAACTGCAGCAAGGAGCAATTAAGGGCATTTTGAGAGAACTTTGGGCAAATGGCTAAAAAAATCACATAAACATTAACTTATAAGATGATTTAATGGGTTATCACTTTCGAACAATAGGTGGCGCAGTTACGAAATAGATGTGATGTGGTCAGAGGGAGGTGACAATGACACATGCAAAGTTTGGTGTCAAAATGTGAAGGCATTGCAGAGATAAAGCCTAAATAGTAATTTTGGCAGCATGCCTAAACTTTGATGCTGTGGTATACGAAAACGGTTTTGTCTATCATCGTGCAATTCATAACTTTTAGTCGGCACGGTCTGGAGATGATGCGATTAAATTTTCGTGAAAATCGGACAAACGGTCTAGGAGGAGTTCGAAAAAGAAGGCTTTTCAAAGAAATAAAGATGGCGGACAGGAAGTTTGGCTGATTATGCAAAACCTGATATCTATGTTTTCGGCATAACCCAAGGAATCTATTAAGATCAGTTTCATTGCAATAGGCAAATTTATTCAAAAGTTATTAGCGTTCTCAGAAATTAATTATAACTTTTGACCAACAGGTGGCGCTGTCTCAAAATCTTTTGAGTACCTTCAGGGCATGCTGCTTATGGCACATACTGAGTTTCGTAATGTTAGACCAAAGCATTTGTTTAGTATAGCATTGTATTTCACAAAACTGTATTGAAGTCAATGGGAATTTCACGTTTTGTTCTATTATAGCGCCACCAAGAGGCTCAGTCCCACAATATTTTTTATGTGTCCTCAGAGTGACCCCATACATATGTGTGTCAATTTTGGTGCAAATATCTCAATTTACTTCCGAGTTATAAACATTTATATGAAAAAACACGTAAAAAATGACTGACACATGACTTTGTTTGAATTTTACTACCCCTTACTATCAATATTTACGCATTTGGGCATTAGCTTATAGTTAACAAGCTATGATTCCGTGTTTCTGGCGGTGGTTTCGTCTCGATCGGAACAGCGGTTTTGAAGATATCGCCAAGTGTTTTTTTCGCGCTAAATCGCTGCGCTACGCCATCCGTGAGACGAAACCCGACATATTTGGTATCGTTGGACTCGGCAACGATTCAGGACCTCAAAAATATGACTCCCGTGAAAATAAGTGTACCACACCCAAAGTTATAAGCGTTTGAATAAAACAATTCACCACTAGGTGGCGCTGTTTCGAAACTTCTCAGGCTCCTTCAGGGCATCGTACTGATGACCCATAACGAGTTTCGTAACAATTCGTTCATGCGTTCAAAAAATACAGCATTTTAGCACATAATTCAAAATGGCCGAAAGCCAAAATGGCCGATCTGGGAAAATTGGATATCGGTCGACTCGGCATGACGCCCTGAATCTAACGAGACCAAGTTTTTGATTTTTGGAGAAATCGTTCAGAAGTTACGAGCAAAAATAGCCATTTTTCATATCTCCGGACCACTAGGTGGCGCTGCGCCGAAACGCAGCACGTAGCCTCAGGTCATGCTTGTGATAACACGTACCAAGTTTGGTGTGAAAACGAGTAAGCGTTGCGGAGATACAACCTCACGTCTGTTTTCGCAAGCGCTACGTAAATTTTGTTTACGCGTTTATCGAAAACGGTTATTCGAATCATCTTGAATTCCATAACTTTTTGTCAGCACTGCCTGGAGATGATCCGGTGCGATTTTGGTGAAAATCGGACAAACCGTCTAGGACGAGTTCGCAAAAGTAGGTTTTTTGGAAAATTCAAAATGGCGGCCGTTTTTTTATGACGGAAAATGACGTCATAGGGTGCGATCGAATCGGCATGAGCTCAGGAACAAGAGGAAAAAAGAATTTTGTTGATAGGCCTTACGGTTCAAAAGTTATTAGCATAATAAAAGTGCAACTTTGGACAGTTGGTGGCGCTAGAGGGAATGAGTTAGAGACACCAAAATTGGTGTATTTAAAGTTGGGACTGTCCTCTATCAGAATGTCAAACCAAAACAACTTTCCCGCAAACCGGTCTATGGGCTGCCATAGACGCCCAGTCGGAAGAAGAATAATAATAATAAATATAGCTGCAAGCAGCCATTACCGGGGCCAAGCGCAAGAAGCGGCAACATATGCCAAAATGGCAAGGAGTGGCAGACCAACTGCAGCAAGGAGCAATTAAGGGCATTTTGAGAGAACTTTGGGCAAATGGCTAAAAAAATCACATAAACATTAACTTATAAGATGATTTAATGGGTTATCACTTTCGAACAATAGGTGGCGCAGTTACGAAATAGATGTGATGTGGTCAGAGGGAGGTGACAATGACACATGCAAAGTTTGGTGTCAAAATGTGAAGGCATTGCAGAGATAAAGCCTAAATAGTAATTTTGGCAGCATGCCTAAACTTTGATGCTGTGGTATACGAAAACGGTTTTGTCTATCATGGTGCAATTCATAACTTTTAGTCGGCACGGTCTGCGGATGATGCGATTAAATTTTCGTGAAAATCGGACAAACGGTCTAGGAGGAGTTCGAAAAAGAAGGCTTTTCAAAGAAATAAAGATGGCGGACAGGAAGTTTGGCTGATTATGCAAAACCTGATATCTATGTTTTCGGCATAACCCAAGGAATCTATTAAGATCAGTTTCATTGCAATAGGCAAATTTATTCAAAAGTTATTAGCGTTCTCAGAAATTAATTATAATTTTTGACCAACAGGTGGCGCGGTCTCAAAATCTTTTGAGTACCTTCAGGGCATGCTGCTTATGGCACACACTGAGTTTCGTAATGTTAGACCAAAGCATTTGTTTAGTATAGCATTGTATTTCACAAAACTGTATTGAAGTCAATGGGAATTTCACGTTTTGTTCTATTATAGCGCCACCAAGAGGCTCAGTCCCACAATTTTTTGTATGTGTCCTCAGAGTGACCCCATACATATGTGTGTCAATTTTGGTGCAAATATCTCAATTTACTTCCGAGTTATAAACATTTATATGAAAAAACACGTAAAAAATGACTGACACATGACTTTGTTTGAATTTTACTACCCCTTACTATCAATATTTACGCATTTGGGCATTAGCGTTTAGTTAACAAGCTATGATTCCGTGTTTCTGACGGTAGTTTCGTCTCGATCGGAACAGCGGTTTTGAAGATATCGCCAAGTGTTTTTTTCGCGCTAAATCGCTACGCTACACCAACCGTAAGACGAAACCCAGCATGTTTAGTATCGTTGGACTCGGCAACGATTCAGGACCTCAAAAATATGACTCCTGTGAAAATAAGTGTACCACACCCAAAGTTATAAGCGTTTGAAAAAAAAAATTCACCACTAGGTGGCGCTGTTTCGAAACTTCTCAGGCTCCTTCAGGGCATCGTACTGATGACCCATACCGAGTTTCGTAACAATTCGTTCATGCGTTCAAAAAATACAGCATTTTAGCACATAATTCAAAATGGCCGACAGCCAAAATGGCCGATCTGGGAAAATTGGATATCAGTCGACTCGGCATGATGCCCTGAATCTAACGAGATGAAGTTTATGATTTTTGGACAAACCGTTCATAAGTTACGAGCAAAAATAGCCATTTTTCATATCTCCGGACCACTAGGTGGCGCTGCGCCGAAACGCTGCATGTAGCCTCAAGTCATGCTTGTGATTACATGTACCAAGTTTGGTCTGAATAGGATGAAGCGTTGCGGAGATACAGCCTTACATCTGTTTTCGCAAGCGTTATGTAAAATTTGTTTGTGCGTTTATCAAAAACCGTTAAGCAAATCATCTTGAATTCCATAACTTTTTGTCAGCACTGCCTGGAGATGATCCGGTGCGATTTTGGTGAAAATCGGACAAATCGTCTAGGACGAGTTCGCAAAAGTATGTTTTTTGGAAAATTCAAAATGGCGGCCGTTTTTTTATGACGGAAAATGACTTCATAGGGTGCGATCGAATCGGCATGAGCTCAGGAACAAGAGGAAAAAAGAATTTTGTTGATAGGCCTTACGGTTCAAAAGTTATTAGCATAATAAAAGTGAAACTTTGGACAGTTGGTGGCGCTAGAGGGAATGAGTTAGAGACACCAAAATTGGTGTATTTAAAGTTGGGACTGTCCTCTATCAGAATGTCAAACCAAAACAACTTTCCCGCAAACCGGTCTATGGGCTGCCATAGACGCCCAGTCGGAAGAAGAATAATAATAATAATAGGAACCGGCACAGATACAATAGGTGCCTCCGCACCTTCGGTGCTTGGCCCCTAATAATAATAATAAGAACCGGCACAGATACAATAGGTGCCTCCGCACCTTCGGTGCTTGGCCCCTAATAATAAATATAGCTGCAAGCAGCCATTACCGGGGCCAAGCGCAAGAAGCGGCAACATATGCCAAAATGGCAAGGAGTGGCAGACCAACTGCAGCAAGGAGCAATTAAGGGCATTTTGAGAGAACTTTGGGCAAATGGCTAAAAAAATCACATAAACATTAACTTATAAGATGATTTAATGGGTTATCACTTTCGAACAATAGGTGGCGCAGTTACGAAATAGATGTGATGTGGTCAGAGGGAGGTGACAATGACACATGCAAAGTTTGGTGTCAAAATGTGAAGGCATGCAGAGATAAAGCCTAAATAGTAATTTTGGCAGCATGCCTAAACTTTGATGCTGTGGTATACGAAAACGGTTTTGTCTATCATCGTGCAATTCATAACTTTTAGTCGGCACGGTCTGGGGATGATGCGATTAAATTTTCGTGAAAATCGGACAAACGGTCTAGGAGGAGTTCGAAAAAGAAGGCTTTTCAAAGAAATAAAGATGGCGGACAGGAAGTTTGGCTGATTATGCAAAACCTAATATCTATGTTTTCGGCATAACCCAAGGAATCTATTAAGATCAGTTTCATTGCAATAGGCAAATTTATTCAAAAGTTATTAGCGTTCTCAGAAATTAATTATAACTTTTGACCAACAGGTGGCGCTGTCTCAAAATCTTTTGAGTACCTTCAGGGCATGCTGCTTATGGCACACACTGAGTTTCGTAATGTTAGACCAAAGCATTTGTTTAGTATAGCATTGTATTTCACAAAACTGTATTGAAGTCAATGGGAATTTCACGTTTTGTTCTATTATAGCGCCACCAAGAGGCTCAGTCCCAAAATTTTTTTTATGTGTCCTCAGAGTGACCCCATACATATGTGTGTCAATTTTGGTGCAAATATCTCAATTTACTTCCGAGTTATAAACATTTATATGAAAAAACACGTAAAAAATGACTGACACATGACTTTGTTTGAATTTTACTACCCCTTACTATCAATATTTACGCATTTGGGCATTAGCATATAGTTAACAAGCTATGATTCCGTGTTTCTGGCGGTGGTTTCGTCTCGATCGGAACAGCGGTTTTGAAGATATCGCCAAGTGTTTTTTTCGCGCTAAATCGCTACGCTACGCCATCCGTGAGACGAAACCCGACATATTTGGTATCGTTGGACTCTGCAACGATTCAGGACCTCAAAAATATGACTCCCTTGAAAATAAGTGTACCACACCCAAAGTTATAAGCGTTTGAATAAAACAATTCACCACTAGGTGGCGCTGTTTCGAAACTTCTCAGGCTCCTTCAGGGCATCGTACTGATGACCCATAACGAGTTTCGTAACAATTCGTTCATGCATTCAAAAAATACACCATTTTAGCACATAATTCAAAATGGCCGACAGCCAAAATGGCCGATCTGGGAAAATTGGATATCGGTCGACTCGGCATGACGCCCTGAATCTAACGAGACCAAGTTTTTGATTTTTGGAGAAACCGTTCAGAAGTTACGAGCAAAAATAGCCATTTTTCATATCTCCGGACCACTAGGTGGCGCTGCGCCGAAACGCAGCACGTAGCCTCAGGTCATGCTGGTGATAACACGTACCAAGTTTGGTGTGAAAACGAGTAAGCGTTGCGGAGATACAACCTCACGTCTGTTTTCGCAAGCGCTACGTAAATTTTGTTTACGCATTTATCGAAAACAGTTATTCGAATCATCTTGAATTCCATAACTTTTAGTCAGCACTGCCTGGAGATGATCCGGTGCGATTTTGGTGAAAATCGGACAAACCGTCTAGGACGAGTTCGCAAAAGTAGGTTTTTTGGAAAATTCAAAATGGCGGCCGTTTTTTTATGACGGAAAATGACGTCATAGGGTGCGATCGAATCGGCATGAGCTCTGGAACAAGAGGAAAAAAGAATTTTGTTGATAGGCCTTACGGTTCAAAAGTTATTAGCATAATAAAAGTGAAACTTTGGACAGTTGGTGGCGCTAGAGGGAATGAGTTAGAGACACCAAAATTGGTGTATTTAAAGTTGGGACTGTCCTCTATCAGAATGTCAAACCAAAACAACTTTCCCGCAAACCGGTCTATGGGCTGCCATAGACGCCCAGTCGGAAGAAGAATAATAATAATAATAATAATAAATATAGCTGCAAGCAGCCATTACCGGGGCCAAGCGCAAGAAGCGGCAACATATGCCAAAATGGCAAGGAGTGGCAGACCAACTGCAGCAAGGAGCAATTAAGGGCATTTTGAGAGAACTTTGGGCAAATGGCTAAGAAAATCACATAAACATTAACTTATAAGATGATTTAATGGGTTATCACTTTCGAACAATGGGTGGCGCAGTTACGAAATAGATGTGATGTGGTCAGAGTGAGGTGACAATGACACATGCAAAGTTTGGTGTCAAAATGTGAAGGCATTGCAGAGATAAAGCCTAAATAGTAATTTTGGCAGCATGCCTAAACTTTGATGCTGTGGTATACGAAAACGGTTTTGTCTATCATCGTGCAATTCATAACTTTTAGTCGGCAGGGTCTGGAGATGACACGATTCAATTTTCGTGAAAATCGGACAAACGGTCTAGGAGGAGTTTGAAAAAGAAAGTTTTTCAAAGAAATAAAGATGGCAGACAGGAAGTTTGGCTGATTATGCAAAACCTGATATCTATGTTTTCGGCATAACCCAAGGAATCTATTAAGATCAGTTTCATTGCAATAGGCAAATTTATTCAAAAGTTATTAGCAATCTCAGAAATGAATTATAACTTTTGACCAACAGGTGGCGCTGTCTCAAAATCTTTTGAGTACCTTCAGGGCATGCTGCTTATGGCACACACTGAGTTTCGTAATGTTAGACCAAAGCATTTGTTTAGTATAGCATTGTATTTCACAAAACTGTATTGAAGTCAATGGGAATTTCACGTTTTGTTCTATTATAGCGCCACCAAGAGGCTCAGTCCCACAATTTTTTGTATGTGTCCTCAGAGTGACCCCATACATATGTGTGTCAATTTTGGTGCAAATATCTCAATTTACTTCCGAGTTATAAACATTTATATGAAAAAACACGTAAAAAATGACTGACACATGACTTTGTTTGAATTTTACTACCCCTTACTATCAATATTTACGCATTTGGGCATTAGCGTATAGTTAACAAGCTATGATTCCGTGTTTCTGGCGGTGGTTTCGTCTCGATCGGAACAGCGGTTTTGAAGATATCGCCAAGTGTTTTTTTCGCGCTAAATCGCTACGCTACGCCATCCGTGAGACGAAACCCGACATATTTGGTATCGTTGGACTCGGCAACGATTCAGGACCTCAAAAATATGACTCCCGTGAAAATAAGTGTACCACACCCAAAGTTATAAGCGTTTGAATAAAACAATTCACCACTAGGTGGCGCTGTTTCGAAACTTCTCAGGCTCCTTCAGGGCATCGTACTGATGACCCATAACGAGTTTCGTAACAATTCGTTCATGCGTTCAAAAAATACAGCATTTTAGCACATAATTCAAAATGGCCGACAGCCAAAATGGCCGATCTGGGAAAATTGGATATCGGTCGACTCGGCATGACGCCCTGAATCTAACGAGACCAAGTTTTTGATTTTTGGAGAAACCGTTCAGAAGTTACGAGCAAAAATAGCCATTTTTCATATCTCCGGACCACTAGGTGGCGCTGCGCCGAAACGCAGCACGTAGCCTCAGGTCATGCTTGTGATAACACGTACCAAGTTTGGTGTGAAAACGAGTAAGCGTTGCGGAGATACAACCTCACGTCTGTTTTTGCAAGCGCTACGTAAATTTTGTTTACGCGTTTATCGAAAACGGTTATTCGAATCATCTTGAATTCCATAACTTTTTGTCAGCACTGCCTGGAGATGATCCGGTGCGATTTTGGTGAAAATCGGACAAACCGTCTAGGACGAGTTCGCAAAAGTAGGTTTTTTGGAAAATTCAAAATGGCGGCCGTTTTTTTATGACGGAAAATGACGTCATAGGGTGCGATCGAATCGGCATGAGCTCAGGAACAAGAGGAAAAAAGAATTTTGTTGATAGGCCTTACGGTTCAAAAGTTATTAGCATAATAAAAGTGAAACTTTGGACAGTTGGTGGCGCTAGAGGGAATGAGTTAGAGACACCAAAATTGGTGTATTTAAAGTTGGGACTGTCCTCTATCAGAATGTCAAACCAAAACAACTTTCCCGCAAACCGGTCTATGGGCTGCCATAGACGCCCAGTCGGAAGAAGAATAATAATAATAATAATAATAATAATAATAAGAACCGGCACAGATACAATAGGTGCCTCCGCACCTTCGGTGCTTGGCCCCTAAATATAGCTGCAAGCAGCCATTACCGGGGCCAAGCGCAAGAAGCGGCAACATATGCCAAAATGGCTAGGAGTGGCAGACCAACTGCAGCAAGGAGCAATTAAGGGCATTTTGAGAGAACTTTGGGCAAATGGCTAAAAAAATCACATAAACATTAACTTATAAGATGATTTAATGGGTTATCACTTTCGAACAATAGGTGGCGCAGTTCCGAAATAGATGTGATGTGGTCAGAGGGAGGTGACAATGACACATGCAAAGTTTGGTGTCAAAATGTGAAGGCATTGCAGAGATAAAGCCTAAATAGTAATTTTGGCAGCATGCCTAAACTTTGATGCTGTGGTATACCAAAACGGTTTTGTCTGTCATCGTGCAATTCATAACTTTTAGTCGGCACAGTCTGGAGATGATGTGATTAAATTTTCGTGAAAATCGGACAAACGGTCTAGGAGGAGTTCGAAAAAGAAGGCTTTTCAAAGAAATAAAGATGGCGGACAGGAAGTTTGGCTGATTATGCAAAACCTGATATCTATGTTTTCGGCATAACCCAAGGAATCTATTAAGATCAGTTTCATTGCAATAGGCAAATTTATTCAAAAGTTATTAGCGTTCTCAGAAATTAATTATAACTTTTGACCAACAGGTGGCGCTGTCTCAAAATCTTTTGAGTACCTTCAGGGCATGCTGCTTATGGCACACACTGAGTTTTGTAATATTACACCAATGCATTTGTTTAGTATAGCATTTTATTTCACAAAACTCTATTGAAGTCAATGGGAATTTCACGTTTTGTTCTATTATAGCGCCACCAAGAGGCTCAGTCCCACAATTTTTTTTATGTGTCCTCAGAGTGACCCCATACATATGTGTGTCAATTTTGGTGCAAATATCTCAATTTGCTTCCGAGTTATAAACATTTATATGAAAAAACACGTAAAAAATGACTGACACATGACTTTGTTTGAATTTTACTACCCCTTACTATCAATATTTACGCATTTGGGCATTAGCGTATAGTTAACAAGCTATGATTCCGTGTTTCTGGCGGTGGTTTCGTCTCGATCGGAACAGCGGTTTTGAAGATATCGCCAAGTGTTTTTTTCGCGCTAAATCGCTACGCTACGCCATCCGTGAGACGAAACCCGACATATTTGGTATCGTTGGACTCGGCAATGATTCAGGACCTCAAAAATATGACTCCCGTGAAAATAAGTGTACCACACCCAAAGTTATAAGCGTTTGAATAAAACAATTCACCACTAGGTGGCGCTGTTTCGAAACTTCTTAGGCTCCTTCAGGGCATCGTACTGATGACCCATAACGAGTTTCGTAACAATTCGTTCATGCGTTCAAAAAATACAGCATTTTAGCACATAATTCAAAATGGCCGACAGCCAAAATGGCCGATCTGGGAAAATTGGATATCGGTCGACTCGGCATGACGCCCTGAATCTAACGAGACCAAGTTTTTGATTTTTGGAGAAACCGTTCAGAAGTTACGAGCAAAAATAGCCATTTTTCATATCTCCGGACCACTAGGTGGCGCTGCGCCGAAACGCAGCACGTAGCCTCAGGTCATGCTTGTGATAACACGTACCAAGTTTGGTGTGAAAACGAGTAAGCGTTGCGGAGATACAACCTCACGTCTGTTTTCGCAAGCGCTACGTAAATTTTGTTTACGCGTTTATCGAAAACGGTTATTCGAATCATCTTGAATTCCATAACTTTTTGTCAGCACTGCCTGGAGATGATCCGGTGCGATTTTGGTGAAAATCGGACAAACCGTCTAGGACGAGTTCGCAAAAGTAGGTTTTTTGGAAAATTCAAAATGGCGGCCGTTTTTTTATGATGGAAAATGACGTCATAGGGTGCGATCGAATCGACATGAGCTCAGGAACAAGAGGAAAAAAGAATTTTGTTGATAGGCCTTACGGTTCAAAAGTTATTAGCATAATAAAAGTGAAACTTTGGACAGTTGGTGGCGCTAGAGGGAATGAGTTAGAGACACCAAAATTGGTGTATTTAAAGTTGGGACTGTCCTCTATCAGAATGTCAAACCAAAACAACTTTCCCGCAAACCGGTCTATGGGCTGTCATAGACGCCCAGTCGGAAGAAGAATAATAATAATAATAATAATAATAATAATAAGAACCGGCACAGATACAATAGGTGCCTCCGCACCTTCGGTGCTTGGCCCCTAAATATAGCTGCAAGCAGCCATTACCGGGGCCAAGCGCAATAAGCGGCAACATATGCCAAAATGGCAAGGAGTGGCAGACCAACTGCAGCAAGGAGCAATTAAGGGCATTTTGAGAGAACTTTGGGCAAATGGCTAAGAAAATCACAGAAACATTAACTTATAAGATGATTTAATGGGTTATCACTTTCGAACAATAGGTGGTGCAGTTACGAAATAGATGTGATGTGGTCAGAGTGAGGTGACAATGACACATGCACAGTTTGGTGTCAAAATGTGAAGGCATTGCAGAGATAAAGCCTAAATAGTAATTTTGGCAGCATGCCTAAACTTTGATGTTGTGTTATACGAAAACGGTTTCGTCTATCATCGTGCAATTCATAACTTTTAGTCGGCACGGTCTGGAGATGATACCATTCAATTTTCGTGAAAATCGGACAAACGGTCTAGGAGGAGTTCGAAAAAGAAGGTTTTTCAAAGAAATAAAGATGGCGAACAGGAAGTTTGTCTGATTATGGAAAACCTGATATCTATGTTTTCAGCATAACCCAAGGAATCTATTAAGATCAGTTTCATTGCAATAGGCAAATTTATTCAAAAGTTATTAGCGTTCTCAGAAATTAATTATAACTTTTGACCAACAGGTGGCGCTGTCTCAAAATCTTTTGAGTACCTTCAGGGCATGCTGCTTATGGCACACACTGAGTTTCGTAATGTTAGACCAAAGCATTTATTTAGAATAGCATTGTATTTCACAAAACTGTATTGAAGTCAATGGGAATTTCACGTTTTGTTCTATTATAGCGCCACCAAGAGGCTCAGTCCCACAATTTTTTGTATGTGTCCTCAGAGTGACCCCATACATATGTGTGTCAATTTTGGTGCAAATATCTCAATTTACTTCCGAGTTATAAACATTTATATGAAAAAACACGTAAAAAATGACTGACACATGACTTTGTTTGAATTTTACTACCCCTTACTATCAATATTTTCGCATTTGGGCATTAGCGTATAGTTAACAAGCTATGATTCCGTGTTTCTGGCGGTGGTTTCGTCTCGATCGGAATAGCGGTTTTGAAGATATCGCCAAGTGTTTTTTTCGCGCTAAATCGCTACGCTACGCCATCCGTGAGACGAAACCCGACATATTTGGTATCGTTGGACTCGGCAACGATTCAGGACCTCAAAAATATAACTCCCGTGAAAATAAGTGTACCACACCCAAAGTTATAAGCGTTTGAATAAAACAATTCACCACTAGGTGGCGCTGTTTCGAAACTTCTCAGTCTCCTTCAGGGCATCGTACTGATGACCCATACCGAGTTTCGTAACAATTCGTTCATGCGTTCAAAAAATACAGCATTTTAGCACATAATTCAAAATGGCCGACAGCCAAAATGGCCGATCTGGGAAAATTGGATATCGGTCGACTCGGCATGACGCCCTGAATCTAACGAGACCAAGTTTTTGATTTTTGGAGAAATCGTTCAGAAGTTATGAGCAAAAATAGCCATTTTTCATATCTCCGGACCACTAGGTGGCGCTGCGCCGAAACGCAGCATGTAGCCTCAGGTCATGCTTGTGATGACACGTACCAAGTTTGGTCTGAAAACGAGTAAGCGTTGCGGAGATACCGCCTCACGTCTGTTTTCGCAAGCGCTACGTAAAATTTGTTTGCGCGTTTATCGAAAACGGTTATTCGAATCATCTTGAATTCCATAACTTTTTGTCAGCACTGGCTGGAGATGATCCGGTGCGATTTTGGTGAAAATCGGACAAACCGTCTAGGACGAGTTCGCAAAAGTAGGTTTTTTAGAAAATTCAAAATGGCGGCCGTTTATTTATGACGGAAAATGACGTCATAGGGTGCGATCGAATCGCCATGAGCTTAGGAACAAGAGGAAAAAAGAATTTTGTTGATAGGCCTTACGGTTCAAAAGTTATTAGCATAATAAAAGTGAAACTTTGGACAGTTGGTGGCGCTAGAGGGAATGAGTTAGAGACACCAAAATTGGTGTATTTAAAGTTGGGACTGTCCTCTATCAGAATGTCAAACCAAAACAACTTTCCCGCAAACCGGTCTATGGGCTGCCATAGACGCCCAGTCGGAAGAAGAATAATAATAATAATAATAAATATAGCTGCAAGCAGCCATTACCGGGGCCAAGCGCAATAAGCGGCAACATATGCCAAAATGGCAAGGAGTGGCAGACCAACTGCAGCAAGGAGCAATTAAGGGCATTTTGAGCGAACTTTGGGCAAATGGCTAAGAAAATCACATAAACATTAACTTATAAGATGATTTAATGGATTATCACTTTCGAACAATAGGTGGCGCAGTTACGAAATAGATGTGATGTGGTCAGAGTGAGGTGACAATGACACATACAAAGTTTGGTGTCAAAATGTGAAGGCATTGCAGAGATAAAGCCTAAATAGTCATTTTGGCAGCATGCCTCAAATTTGATGCTGTGGTATACGAAAACGGTTTTGTCTATCGTCACGCAATCCATATCTTTTATTCGGCACCGTCTGGAGATGATACGATTCAATTTTCGTGAAAATCGGACAAACGGTCTAGGAGGAGTTCGAAAAAGAAGGTTTTTCAAAGAAATAAAGATGGCGGACAGGAAGTTTGGCTGATTATGCAAAACCATATATCTATGTTTTCAGCATAACCCAAGGAATCAATTAAGATCAGTTTCATTGCAATAGGCACATTTTTTTTCAAACGTTATTAGCGTTTTCAGAAATTAATTATGACTTTTGACCAACAGGTGGTGCTGTCTCAAAATCTTTTGAGTACCTTCAGGGCATGCTGCTTATGGCACACACTGAGTTTTGTAATATTACACCAATGCATTTGTTTAGCATAGCATTTTATTTCACAAAACTCTATTGAAGTCAATGGGAATTTCACGTTTTGTTCTATTATAGCGCCACCAAGAGGCTCAGTCCCACAATTTTTTTTATGTGTCCTCAGAGTGACCCCATACATATGTGTGTCAATTTTGGTGAAAATATCTCAATTCGCTTCCATGTTATAAACATTTATATGAAAAAACACGTAAAAAATGACTGACACATGACTTTGTTTGAATTTTACTACCCCTTACTATCAATATTTTCGCATTTGGGCATTAGCGTATAGTTAACAAGCTATGATTCCGTGTTTCTGGCGGTGGTTTCGTCTCGATCGGAACAGCGGTTTTGAAGATATCGCCAAGTGTTTTTTTCGCGCTAAATCGCTACGCTACGCCATCCGTGAGACGAAACCCGACATATTTGGTATCGTTGGACTCGGCAACGATTCAGGACCTCAAAAATATGACTCCCGTGAAAATAAGTGTACCACACCCAAAGTTATAAGCGTTTGAATAAAACAATTCACCACTAGGTGGCGCTGTTTCGAAACTTCTCAGGCTCCTTCAGGGCATCGTACTGATGACCCATACCGAGTTTCGTAACAATTCGTTCATGCGTTCAAAAAATACAGCATTTTAGCACATAATTCAAAATGGCCGACAGCCAAAATGGCCGATCTGGGAAAATTGGATATCGGTCGACTCGGCATGATGCCCTGAATCTAACGAGATGAAGTTTATGATTTTTGGACAAACCGTTCAGAAGTTACGAGCAAAAATAGCCATTTTTCATATCTCCGGACCACTAGGTGGCACTGCGCCGAAACGCAGCACGTAGCCTCAGGTCATGCTTGTGATGACACGTACCAAGTTTGGTCTGAAAACGAGTAAGCGTTGCGGAGATACAACCATACGTCTGTTTTCGCAAGCGCTACGTAAATTTTGTTTACGCGTTAATCGAAAACGGTTATTCGAATCATCTTGAATTCCATAACTTTTTGTCAGCACTGCCTGGAGATGATCCGGTGCGATTTTGGTGAAAATCGGACAAACCGTCTAGGACGAGTTCGCAAAAGTAGGTTTTTTGGAAAATTCAAAATGGCGGCCGTTTTTTTATGACGGAAAATGACGTCATAGGGTGCGATCGAATCGGCATGAGCTCAGGAACAAGAGGAAAAAAGAATTTTGTTGATAGGCCTTACGGTTCAAAAGTTATTAGCATAATAAAAGTGAAACTTTGGACAGTTGGTGGCGCTAGAGGGAATGAGTTAGAGACACCAAAATTGGTGTATTTAAAGTTGGGACTGTCCTCTATCAGAATGTCAAACCAAAACAACTTTCCCGCAAACCGGTCTATGGGCTGCCATAGACGCCCAGTCGGAAGAAGAATAATAATAAATATAGCTGCAAGCAGCCATTACCGGGGCCAAGCGCAAAAAGCGGCAACATATGCCAAAATGGCAAGGAGTGGCAGACCAACTGCAGCAAGGAGCAATTAAGGGCATTTTGAGAGAACTTTGGGCAAATGGCTAAGAAAATCACATAAACATTAACTTATAAGACGATTTAATGGGTTATCACTTTCTAACAATAGGTGGCGCAGTTACGAAATAGATGTGATGTGGTCAGAGTGAGGTGACAATGACACATGCAAAGTTTGGTGTCAAAATGTGAAGGCATTGCAGAGATAAAGCCTAAATAGTAATTTTGGCAGCATGCCTAAATTTTGATGCTGTGGTATACGAAAACGGTTTTGTCTATCATCGTGCAATTCATAACTTTTAGTCGGCACGGTCTGGAGATGATACGATTCAATTTTCGTGAAAATCGGACAAACGGTCTAGGAGGAGTTCGAAAAAGAAGGTTTTTCAAAGAAATAAAGATGGCGAACAGGAAGTTTGTCTGATTATGGAAAACCTGATATCTATGCTTTCGGCATAACAGAAGGAATCTATTAAGATCAGTTTCATTGCAATAGGAAAATTTATTCAAAAGTTATTAGCGTTCTCAGAAATTAATTATAACTTTTGACCAACAGGTGGCGCTGTCTCAAAATCTTTTGAGTACCTTCAGGGCATGCTGCTTATGGCACACACTGAGTTTTGTAATATTACACCAATGCATTTGTTTAGTATAGCATTTTAATTCACAAAAATCTATTGAAGTCAATGGGAATTTCACGTTTTGTTCTATTATAGCGCCACCAAGAGGCTCAGTCCCACAATTTTTTTTATGTGTCCTCAGAGTGACCCCATACATATGTGTGTCAGTTTTGGTGAAAATATCTCAATTCACTTCCGAGTTATAAACATTTATATGAAAAAACACGTAAAAAATGACTGACACATGACTTTGTTTGAATTTTACTACCCCTTACTATCAATATTTTCGCATTTGGGCATTAGCGTATAGTTAACAAGCTATGATTCCGTGTTTTTGACGATGGTTTCGTCTCGTTTGGAACAGCGGTTTTGAAGATATCGCCAAGTGTTTTTTTCGCGCTAAATCGCTACGCTACACCAACCGTAACACGAAACCCAGCATGTTTAGTATCGTTGGACTCGGCAACGATTCAGGAACTCAAAAAGATGACTTCCGTGAAAATAAGTGTACCACACCCAAAGTTATAAGAGTTTGAAAAAAAAAATTCACCACTAGGTGGCGCTGTTTCGAAACTTCTCAGGCTCCTTCAGGGCATTGTACTGATGACCCATACCGAGTTTCGTAACATTTCATTCATGCGTTCAAAAAATACAGCATTTTAGCACATAATTCAAAATGGCCGACCGCCAAAATGGCCGTTCTGGGAAAATTGGATATCGGTGGACTCTGCATGACGCCCTGAATCTAACGAGACCAAATTTATGATTTTTGGACAAACCGTTCAGAAGTTACGAGCAAAAATAGCCATTTTTCATATCTCCGGACCACTAGGTGGCGCTGCGCCGAAACACAGCACGTAGCCTCAGGTCATGCTTGTGATAACACGTACCAAGTTTGGTGTGAAAACGAGTAAGCGTTGCGGAGATACAACCTCACGTCTGTTTTTGCAAGCGCTACGTAAATTTTGTTTACGCGTTTATCAAAAACGGTTATTCGAATCATCTTGAATTCCATAACTTTTTGTCAGCACTGCCTGGAGATGATCCGGTGCGATTTTGGTGAAAATCGGACAAACCGTCTAGGACGAGTTCGCAAAAGTAGGTTTTTTGGAAAATTCAAAATGGCGGCCGTTTTTTTATGACGGAAAATGACGTCATAGGGTGCGATCGAATCGGCATGAGCTCAGGAACAAGAGGAAAAAAGAATTTTGTTGATAGGCCTTACGGTTCAAAAGTTATTAGCATAATAAAAGTGAAACTTTGGACAGTTGGTGGCGCTAGAGGGAATGAGTTAGAGACACCAAAATTGGTGTATTTAAAGTTGGGACTGTCCTCTATCAGAATGTCAAACCAAAACAACTTTCCCGCAAACCGGTCTATGGGCTGCCATAGACGCCCAGTCGGAAGAAGAATAATAATAATAATAATAATAATAATAATAAGAACCGGCACAGATACAATAGGTGCCTCCGCACCTTCGGTGCTTGGCCCCTAATAAATATAGCTGCAAGCAGCCATTACCGGGGCCAAGCGCAAGAAGCGGCAACATATGCCAAAATGGCAAGGAGTGGCAGACCAACTGCAGCAAGGAGCAATTAAGGGCATTTTGAGAGAACTTTGGGCAAATGGCTAAAAAAATCACATAAACATTAACTTATAAGATGATTTAATGGGTTATCACTTTCGAACAATAGGTGGCGCAGTTACGAAATAGATGTGATGTGGTCAGAGGGAGGTGACAATGACACATGCAAAGTTTGGTGTCAAAATGTGAAGGCATTGCAGAGATAAAGCCTAAATAGTAATTTTGGCAGCATGCCTAAACTTTGATGCTGTGGTATACGAAAACGGTTTTGTCTATCATCGTGCAATTCATAACTTTTAGTCGGCACGGTCTGGAGATGATGCGATTAAATTTTCGTGAAAATCGGACAAACGGTCTAGGAGGAGTTCGAAAAAGAAGGCTTTTCAAAGAAATAAAGATGGCGGACAGGAAGTTTGGCTGATTATGCAAAACCTGATATCTATGTTTTCGGCATAACCCAAGGAATCTATTAAGATCAGTTTCATTGCAATAGGCAAATTTATTCAAAAGTTATTCGCTTTCTTAGAAATTAATTATAACTTTTGACCAACAGGTGGCGCTGTCTCAAAATCTTTTGAGTACCTTCAGGGCATGCTGCTTATGGCACACACTGAGTTTCGTAATGTTAGACCAAAGCATTTGTTTAGTATAGCATTGTATTTCACAAAACTGTATTGAAGTCAATGGGAATTTCACGTTTTGTTCTATTATAGCGCCACCAAGAGGCTCAGTCCCACAATTTTTTTTATGTGTCCTCAGAGTGACCCCATACATATGTGTGTCAATTTTGGTGCAAATATCTCAATTTACTTCCGAGTTATAAACATTTATATGAAAAAACACGTAAAAAATGACTGACACATGACTTTGTTTGAATTTTACTACCCCTTACTATCAATATTTACGCATTTGGGCATTAGCGTATAGTTAACAAGCTATGATTCCGTGTTTCTGACGGTGGTTTCGTCTCGATCGGAACAGCGGTTTTGAAGATATCGCCAAGTGTTTTTTTCGCGCTAAATCGCTACGCTACGCCATCCGTGAGACGAAACCCGACATATTTGGTATCGTTGGACTCGGCAACGATTCAGGACCTCAAAAATATGACTCCCGTGAAAATAAGTGTACCACACCCAAAGTTATAAGCGTTTGAATAAAACAATTCACCACTAGGTGGCGCTGTTTCGAAACTTCTCAGGCTCCTTCAGGGCATCGTACTGATGACCCATAACGAGTTTCGTAACAATTCGTTCATGCGTTCAAAAAATACAGCATTTTAGCACATAATTCAAAATGGCCGACAGCCAAAATGGCCGATCTGGGAAAATTGGATATCGGTCGACTCGGCATGACGCCCTGAATCTAACGAGACCAAGTTTTTGATTTTTGGAGAAACCGTTCAGAAGTTACGAGCAAAAATAGCCATTTTTCATATCTCCGGACCACTAGGTGGCGCTGCGCCGAAACGCAGCACGTAGCCTCAGGTCATGCTTGTGATAACACGTACCA